>NC_082649.1:5833750-6150208 GCF_028023285.1 Balaenoptera ricei | reverse complement strand
GAGCTGGGTCTGGGTTGCACAGCGTCTTCTGGGTAATTGAGAATGGGTAGAACCGAGCAAGTTTCCCATCGCCCCACTCCAGTGATCCAGAAGAAAAGGAGGAAGAGCAGGCAGGAAGCACTGGCCCCAGTGACGAGCTTTGAGCTGGTCCAGGGGTCCGCCCCAGGACGTCTCTGACAGGCCAGCAGTTTCCTGCCTAGCTGCCACATTGGCGAGAAGACAGAGGAGAGAGAGTGAGCAAGTGATACATGAGGAGAAATAAGAAGCCCTGAGTTGTATGTTTTATTTTCATATTTTTACTTAGTACAACTTTATTTTTTTTAATTTATTTTATTGAAGTATAGTTGATTTACAATGTTGTGTTACTTTCTGCTGTACAGCAAAGTGACTCAGTTATACATACATACATATATTCTTCTTCATGTTCTTTTCCATTATGGTTTCTCCCAGGATATTGAATATAGTTCCCTGTGCTCTACAGTAGGCCCTTGTTGTCCATCCATTCTATATGTAATAGTTTGCATCTGCTAACCCCAATCTCCCACTCCATCCCTCCCCCAACACCCCCTCCCTCTTGGCAACCACAAGTCTGTTCTCTATGTCTGTGAGTCTGTTTCTGTTTCATAGATAAGTTCATTTGTTTCATATTTTAGATTCCACATATACGGGATATCATATGATATTTGTCTTTCTCTGTCTGACTTACTTTACTTAGTATGATAATCTCTAGGTCCATCCATGTTGCTGCAAATGGCATTATTTCATTGTTTTTTATGGCTAATATTCCATTGTATATATGTACCACATCTTCTTTATCCATTCATCTGTCGATGGACATTTAGGTTGCTCCCCTATCTTGGCTATTGTAAACAGTGCTGCTATGAACATAGGGGTGCATGTATCTTTTTGAATTGTAGTTTTGTCCAGATATATGCCCAGGAGTGAGATTACTGGATCACATGGCAAGTCTATTTTCAGTTTTCTGAGGAACCTCCATACTGTTCTCCATAGTGGCTGCACCAGTTTACATTCCCACCAACGGTGTAGGAGGGTTCCCTTTTCTCCACACCCTCTCCAGCATTTGCTATTTAGTACAACTTTATTATTATACATTTCGGTGTTGACAAATGTTAATACTGACATTATAGTGGAAGCACCATCACTTCTCAGCCCTGTCAGCCGCTGGTTTGCTCCTGAGTCACTGTGATGCATATTTGCAGTATGAAATGAACACGTACTTTCAAAAGAGGCCAAAGAAAAGGCAGAGATTTGCGGGTCCAACATTTTGCTCTAACGCTTTCCTCTTTTCTTCATTTCTTACATTCTTTATTTTATCTGGTTCGAATAGGATTTATCATGGGTGATATTGTACGTGATTTAAGTGTTTTTCCTCCTTGTGAAAATCCCATGGGGTGAAAATGGACATTCTGCTTTTAATTCATCTTCGTAAGATGTGAAGAATTGCCAAATAGGATTTTCTCTTTGACCAAAATGAAATTTAAAACAAACAAGCATATTGATATATATTTTTTTTATTGATATATATTTTAAAATTATAAATGCTAACAGTTTTATTAAAAAAATAGGCTGATGATCTAATCTCCATTATATTCTTCTTGAAAATGTTATGAAATGGGTTGGCTAAAAAAGAATTAATGTTTTCCCAATATCTACCTGGTCCACTCTCTCCCACAACTGTTTCTATTGCCAGCCTTGTTCTCTATGTATTTAACTATTTGAGAGTCGTTTTGTTCTTTTTTGTACATAAATTAATGGTTTTCATGGACATCATTAATTATAGCATTTTACTCTTGCATAGCAAATATACGTTTATATTTTAACTGACTGGTAGAATTTCAACCTATAAAGTATACAAAATTTTGATCTAAGTTTTATTAAGTGAGTAATCAGATATTACCAATAAGTTGGACTGACACTGACATGTCTTATTTTATTTTATAAATTTATTTCATTTATTTATTTCTGGCTGCATTGGGTCTTCATTGCTGTGCGCGGGCTTTCTCTGGTTGCGGCGAGCGGGGGCTACTCTTCGTTGCGGTGCACGGGCTTCTCATTGCGGTGGCTTCTCTTGTTGCGGAGCACGGGCTCTAGGCGCGCGGGCTTCAGTAGTTGTGGCACGTGGACTCAGTAGTTGTGGCTCACGGGCTCTAGAACGCAGGCTCAGTAGTTGTGGCGCGCAGGCTTAGTTGCTCCGCGGCATGTGGGATCTTCCCAGACCAGGGACTGAACCCATGGCCCCGGCATTGGCAGGTGGATTCTTAACCACTGAGCCACCAGGGAAGTCCCTGACATGTCTTATTTTAAATCGATGTGATGCTAATTAGAAATTTTGGTCACATGGTCATTGATATCATTCTCAAGTTAAGGAAGAGTAAAAATGAAATAGAATTCAGCTCTTTGGCCTTCCATATGCCCAAGAGCAAAGCTGGAGCAGAAGAGCACACTTTTGCCACATTGGAAGCTGCAGCTGAAATTTGGTGCATCTTAACATTTAACTTTCTTTTTCTTAGATGTTTTTCTGAATAGCTATAATTATGGTGTTATATTGTTTTAACCACTTGTTATTCGGGAGAATGACTTTTGGAATTTCCAAATAGTTCTTTTTTATGCAAATTAGTGCTTATTATATCTTCTTTGGGTATTTTGCATTTTTTCAGAGACACTTTTTATTCTCTTTGATGCATTTTGAATTCTGCCTGGTGTCAGATTCATATTGTTGTCCCTGATTTCTTTTGGTTTTTGTATGCCTGAAATATCATTTCCCCATTGTTGTTTTTTTTTAATTGTAGTAAGATATACATAACATAAAATTTGCCATTTTAACCATTTTTAAGTGTAGAAGTTATTGGCATTAAGTACATTCACAATGTTGTAAACCATCACCACTATCCATCTTCATAATCCCACACAGAAACTCTGTCCCCATGAAACACTAACTCCCCATTCCCTCTCCTTCCAGCCGCTGGTAACCTCTATTCTACTTTCTGTCTCTATGAATTTGCATTTTCTAGGTATCTCATAGAAGTGGACTCATACAGTATTTGTCCTTTTATGTCTGTTTCACTTAGCATAATGTTTTCCAGGGCCATCCATGATGTAGCATATGTCAAAATTTTATTCCTTTTTATGGATAAATAATATTCCATTGTATGTATATTTATATTTTGTTTATCCATTCATCTGTCAGTGGACACTTGGGTTGTTTCCACCATTGGCTCTTGTGAATTATGGTGCTATGAACAGTGGTATACAAGTATCTGTTTGAGTCCCTGCTTTGAATTTTTGGGGTATCTGCCTGGAATTGCTCTATCATATGGAACATATAAAGTTCTGTGTTTAACTTTTGGAGGAACTGCCAAATTTTCCACAGCGGCTGCTCTATCCTTTTATTTTTAACGGTTCTGTGTGGGTCTGTTTTAGTTGTGTTTCTTGTAAGCAGTGTATGGTTGGCTTTTACTTTTTAACCCCAAACTTTCTTTGACTTTAACTATCCCAGTAATTTGGCAGATATATACTCTTTTTGTTTTATTAGGGCTTGTCTTTAATGTTTTTCAAAACATAGTCTCCAATCTATATTTTCTGACTCTAAAATTAAAAAGATGCTTTTTGACCTACCTTCCTGCCTATAATTCCCATGTAAGACCTGAAATTTAAATTATTTTTGCTTCTTCATCTTTACCCTGTACTTTCACCTCAGATACTGATCTTCTTTAATATAAATAGGAGTTTGAAATTGAGGTTATTGTTACCATTTTATAGTTTTTGTAGGTGAATTCATGTTAGTTTTCAGATGTTATGTTTCACATTTGCCTTGAGTTTAGCAACCAGATTTGTGACAGTATTTTCTACAACTCTACCTTTAACTGACTTAGTGCTCACAGCTAATGCTTTTAGTCTCGTTTTCAGCATTTTTGGTTTCATTTCTTAAGCATCTCCAAATAATTTTTCAAGAGAAAATGAGTGCCATGTATATTCAGACCAGAAGTAGCTTTTCCAGGACGCTTGTGAACTTTATGCTTCAGGTCTTCTCACTCATAACACCCCCGCCAGTGCCTCATCCCTAAAGTTGCATTCGTAACACTACATACTTTTGAAAGTTCCCCAGATTGTACTTTAGAATCCACAAAGCCTGGATCTGCCCTTGATTCTTACTGATTAATCTCTGAGTATATTCATTTTTTGCTTTCGCATGGGAAACGATTACAGAGCTAAAGTCAAAAACCAATCAGATTTTTTACTCTTTCTAGGAAATATATTTTTCCTATCCAGAATTCAAGTGAGGTTGTTTTTGTTTGTTTGTTTGTTTTGTAATTCAAACACTTCTCTAGACTATATCACCCCCACCACTCACCAATTCCTGTGCTGAGTTTCTTCTTCCAGTTGTTACTGTCTCTGGATGACTGTAGAAAGAGAGCTGTGGGATGAGAAGGGGGACTCTACTCAGCTAGGCTGAAGCATCACAACCAAAGAGGAGATGGCCAGATTTGAGAGTCCAGGCTTCTATTCCAGGTTTCAGACAGTGAAGTAGGAATGACATATTGGCCCATCTTCTTCCAAACATGGTAGAGCTGTCATAATTTGAGAGAGGCATGGGTTATTTTTCTCAATCCAGTTCCACTAGTCTTATAATTTGTGGCAAGATCAGCCAGATTGTTTTTTAAATAACAGTGTTATTGACGTGTAATTCACATACCATATGACTCACCCCTTTAAAGTGCCCAATTCAATGTTTTCTTTGTATATTCACAGATCTGTGCAGCCATTACCACAATCAATTTTAGAACATTTTTATCACCTCTAAAAGAAAACCCATACTCCTTAACTGTCACCACCCCCAACCCCCTTATCCATTCATTCCCCTCCATCCCTAAGCAACCACTAATCTACTTTCTGTCTCTGTAGATTTGCCTATTTGGGACATTTTATATAAATGGTATCATATAATATAAAGTCTTTCGTGATTGACTTCTTTCCTTTCACATAATGTTTTCAAGGGTCATTCATGTTGTAACACATACCCGTATTTTGTTCCTTTTTTGTCCAAATAACATTCCACTGTATGAATATTACATTTTATTTATCCATTCATCAGTTAATAGACATTTGGGTTGTTTCCACCTTTTGGCTTTTATGAACAATGCTGATATAAGCATTTATGAAAAAGTTTTTGTGGGCGTATGTTTTCATTTCTCTTGTATAGATACCTAGGAGTGGGATTTCTGAGTTATATTCTACCTCTACATTTAACCCTTTGAGGAACTACCACACTGTTTTCCAAAGTAGCTGCACCGTTCTACATTTGCACTAGCAGTTTAGGAGGGTTCTGATTTCTCCACATCCTTGTCAACACTTGTTGTCTTCTTACTTTTTCTTTATGGCGATTCTTGTGGATGTGAAGTAGTATCTTATTGTGGTTTTGATTTTTATTTTCCTAGTGACTAATGATGTTCAGCATCTTTTCATGTGTTTATGGGCCATTGTACATCTTCTTAGAAAAAATGTATATTCAGATACCTTGCCTATTTTTATATTGGATTTTTTGTGTTTTTATTGTTAAGTTCTTATTAAGAGTTCCTTATATGTTCTGGATACTAGCCCCTTATAAAATATGCGATTTGCAAATATTATCTCTCTTTCTTTGTGTCAGCTTTTCACCTTCTTGATATTGTCCTTTGTAGTTTTTTATTTTGATAAAGTCCTATTTATCTAATTTTTCTTTTGTTGCTTGTGTTCTTGGTATCGTATCTAAGAACAATTGCCTAATCCAAGTCATGAAGATTTATGCCTATGCTTTCTTCTAAGAGTTTCATAGTTTTAGTTCCTACATTTAGGTTTCTGATCCATTTTGAGTTAATATTTTTATATGGTGTGAGGTAAGGGTCCAACCTCATTCTTTTGCATGTGGAAATCCAGCTGTCCCAATACCATTTGTTGAAAAAAACTGTTCTTTTCCTAGTGAACTGTCTTGGAACACTTGTCAAAAATCAATTGATCTTAAATATAAGGGGTTATTTCTGGACTCTCTGTTCTCTTTCATTGATCTATATGTTTGACTTTATGCCACTATCACACAGTCTTGATTTCTGTAGCTTTGTAATAATTTTCGAAATCGAGAAGTATTAGTCTTCCAACTTTATTCTTTTTCAAGATTGTTCTGGCTATTCAGGGTCCCTTGCAATTCCATATGAATTTTAGGACCAACTTGTCTATTTCTGCAGAAAAGCCAGCTGCAATCTTAATAGAGATTGCATTCAATCTATAGATAATTTGTGGAGTGTTGCCATTTTACCAATATTAAATTTTCTAATCCAGGAACACAAATGTCTTTCCATGCATTTAGGTCTTGTGAAATTTCTTTCAGCAATGTTTTGTAGTTTTCAGTGTACAAGTCTTGCACTTCTTTCGTTAAGTTTATCCCTAAGTATTTTTTATGCTATTGTAAATGTAATCATTTTCTTAATTTTATTTTTAGATTGTTCATTGCTAATGTATAGAACTACAATTGGTTTTTGTATATCAACTGTGTATTCTGCAACCTTGCTGAACTTATTAGTTCTAATACTTTTTAAAAGATTCTTTAGGATTTTCTCGGTGCAAATAGGGTTAATATTACTTCTTTCCTCCTTTCTGGATGCATATTTTTTCTTTTGATTAGCTAACTGCCCCAGCTAGAATCTCCAGTTCAATCTGGAATACAAGTGGTGAGAGCAGACATCCTTGTCTTGTTCCTGATCTTAGGGGGAGGTTTTCAGGCTTTTGGCACTAAGTATGATGTTTGCTGTGGGTTTTTCATAGGTGCCCTTAATTGGATTTCAGAAGTTCCTGTCTATTCCTAGTTTGTTGAGTGTTATCATGAAAAGGTGTTGGAATTTTTCAAATGCTTTGTCTGGATCTATTGAGATGATCATATGGTTTTGTTCTTTATTCTATTAATATGGTTTATTACACTGATTAATTTTCATATGTTGAATCAATCTTTCATTACTGGAAAAAATCTCACTTTATCATGGTTTCTAATCTGATTTATACGTTACTAGATTTGGTGTGCTAGTATTTTCATAGGTATTTTTGCATCTATACTTATAAGAGATTTTGGCCTCTAGTTTTTTTTTCTTGTGAAAAGTTTTTCTGGTTTTACTATCAGGGTAATACTGGCCTCTTAGAATGAATTGAGAAGTGTTCTCTTATCTTCTGTCTTTTGGAAGTGTTTGTGAAGGACTGGTGTTAATTCTTCTTTATACATTTGTCAGAATTCACCTGTGAAGGCATCTCATTCTGAGCTTTTCTTTGTGAGTAATTTTTGATTAATAATTTAATGTGTTTACTGCTATAGGTCTGTTCAGATTTTCTGTTTCTTCTTGAGTCAGTTTCAGTAATTTGTGTCTTTCTAAGTTTTTGTACATTTCATCTAGGCATACAGTTGTTCATAATATTCCCTTAAAATCCTTTTTATTTCTGTAATGTCAGTAGTAATGTCTGCTCTTTCATTTCTAATTTAATAATTTGAATCTTCTCACTTTTTTCTTGGTCAGTCTTCTGGCCAGATTTCTAATTTCATTTCATTGTGTTTCATTTCAATCCTTTTACATTTATTGAGACTTGTTTCCAACCTGATATATTGTTTATCCTGGGTAATGTTCTTTGTGTACTTGAGAAGAATATGTATCCTATTGTTATGGGTAGAATGTTCCATAGATATCCATTAGGTCTAGTTGGTTTTATAGTGTTATTCAAGTCTTCTATTTCCTTGTTGATCTTCTGTTTTGTTGTTTTATTCATTACTTAACATAGGGTATTGAAGTCTCCAACTATTAACTGTTGGAAGTTCTGTTTCTTTCATCAGTTCTGTCAGTTTTTGCTTCATATATTTTTGGGTCTCTGTTTATTAGGTACACACATGTTTATAATTCTTATATTTTCTCGATACCTTGACCCTTTTATCTTGACTCTTTAATTAAATGTTCTTCTTTGTCTCTGGTCTTAATGTCTACTTTGTATGATAGTAGGATAGCCATCCCAGTTCTTTTGTGTTTAATATTTGCATAGTATCTTTTTCCACTCTTTTTCTTTCAACTGATTTGTATCTTTGAATCTAAAAGGTGTCTCTTGTAGACAGCATATAGTTGGGTCATTTTTTAAAAATTTTATTTTATTTATTTATTTTTGGCTGTGTTGGATCTTCGTTGCTGCGTGTGGGCTTTCTCTAGTTGTGACGAGCAGGGGCTACTCTTTGTTGCGGTGCTCGGGCTTCTAATTGCGGTGGCTTCTCTTGTTGCGGAGCACGGGCTCTAGGCACGTGGGCTTCAGTAGTTGTGGCATGCAGATTCAGTAGTTGTGGCTCGCGGGCTCTAGAGCGCAGGCTCAGTAGTTGTGGTGCACGGGCTTAGTTGCTCCGCGGCATGTGGGATCTTCCTGGACCAGGGCTTGAACCCGTGTCCCCTGCATTGGCAGGCGGATTCTTAACCACTGCGCCACCAGGGAAGCCCAGTTGGGTCATTTTTTGTTTTCATTTCTTATCCATTCTGCCAGTCTCCGCATTTCGATGGAAGTGTTTAATCCTTTTAAATTTAATATAATTACCAATAAAGTAAATATTACGTATGCCATTTTCTATTTGTTTTCTATATGTCTGTGTCTTTTTTTTTTTTTTTTTTAATTCCTGTATTCCTCGATTACTGCCTCCTTTTGAGTTAAATAGATAATTCCACCCTTTAGGAATGGGCCTTTGGAGGAACTCCAACCCCATCTGCCTCCTCCAGTGACTCCCAGTCTTATTTTCACTGTGATTGTGGAGCTGTTGGTTTACAAGATTATCACAGAGGCTGGCAAGAGGGATGGGTACATGGAAAGTTAAAACATCTCAAAGTTTGCTCTTCTTACTGAAATTCAGGTCTTTTTCTTAAACAAATGCTTCTCAGATTGTTGCAAGTCTTTAGTTAATTTCCAGAGTTTGGAAAAAGTTGATTCGGACAAATTTTTAGTGTTCTTGTTGCTTTTATGAAGGGAGATGATTTTTAGGAGTTTTTACTCCACCATTCCTGCCCATGTTACTGCTTTTAAAATCTTTAAGCAGATTATATCACAACCTCCTAAAAATCTTCTAAAGACTTCTCTTTACAGTTAAAATTCCAGTCCCTAGCAGGGCCTATCAGGTCCTGCATGATTTTGCCCCTGCAGCCCTTCTCACCTCACCACCTGTTGCTCTCCCCCTTCTCACTAGATAGCCTCTCTGTCCCTTCTATTGCTTGAATACACTGGGCTGGTTCCTTCTGCAATTAATGTCTCAGCTCATTGTCACCTCCTCATAGAGGTTATGCCTTACCCCACCCTTTCCCTCTTTATCCCATTACCCTGGTTTATTTTATTTTTAACATTTAGCACCATCTGTTAGCTCTCTCCCTCACTAGACTGTAAACCCAATGAGAGCAAAGGCCCAATTTGTCTTCTTCTCTGCCACATCCTCACTGTGTAGAACTCTCTTTGGCATATAGTTAGGTATTCATTGTTGAATGAATTAAGACCTAAGTTCATGGTTTACAGGCAACAAAAAGAGACCCACTTCAGTTCTTAAAAAGTATTAGAACTTTATTTTTCTCCCTTGAAATTTCTCCAATCTATAGTTAAAATGAAGTTAATAAACTTTCTCTTAAAATGAAGTTAAAACAGTTTGGTTTTTTTTTTTTTATGTTTTAATTTCACTCTTTTACATGTAGCTGTCCAGTTTTCCCAGCATTAAAACAGTTTTAACACTTGTTTTATGAAACTAGTTATAATCTACATTAATTATGCCCAATATATATTCTTAATCCCTGTTCACTCCTGGCCTTATATCTTAAGACCTCTGTTTATTTTAGAATTCAACTTTGTATATTATATAACCCCAAAGATCATTTTCCTTCCCTTAACACTAGGAAAAATATCACAGGAAATTCTGAAGAATTTCAGTCTCTAAAGTGGGAGACCTTAAGATCTGAAAGGAAATTGAACTATAATAAGCTGTAGGAGGTAAGATCTGTGGAAGTTTGGGTTGTAAATTAGGCTCTTCAGAATATGAATCTATTCCCCACGCTATCACTTAATTTACTCCGTGCTAAATTATTCCCACAGAGTAACCAAACCCAATCTGTGTTTAATATAAGGCTATGCAACATTTCCCTGCCATTTTCATGTTTAAGAACCATTTTTCCTCTTGCGGCATTCCTTGCAGAGGTGAAATCTGTGAAATTATTTTGAGTCCTTTCTTAGGGTCCTCGTGGTGAGTACGGTGAGGTGTGGCCTGATGACTCATCCTGTGTAACTAGCGCCACTCTATCCAGGAACCGAGCCGTATCCATAAATGTATGAGCTCCAACACCGGATGTCAAAAAGTCAGCGTTTATTTAGGAAAGGAAATATGTCATTGAGTGATTAACTCCTAGAAGCAACAGTTAAACTTTTGAATCATCTGAATTTATTTTAAAGTGCCACTTTTCTTCTTTACTTCGTAGTTGGGATTATTTACTAGACACTTGGGTTTTCAATGAGAAAATAACATGGACACCTGTCCACATCAAGAGTTTTCTCTTTGTGGTTAGTCTGTAAAATTAGCTGGAGAAACTCAGCAGTTAATAATTTCCTGCTTTGAGAGGAGCTTTTGAGCCTTACCAGGATTGTACCTGGGTGGATTCCATTCAGGTGCACATTCCCTGAGTCAGGGAGCAGTCTGTACACGTGGAAGGATGCTGGGAGCCAGACGCAGGTGGCATAGTGACATGGCGGTGTAGGCTGGTTCTAAGAAAAGTTTCATTCAAGGAACATGTGGCCCCAAAAATCTTTCCCAGTGGTTAGGATTCAACACCTTCACTGCCATGGCCCGGGTTCAGTCCCTGGTCGGGGAACTAAGATCCCGCATGCTACGCAGTGTAGCCAAAATAAATGGAGAGCAAACGGTGGCTCTATCCTTCCACTGTACACAAGTCACGGGATAGCTCGTTGACTTGCACACCGCAGGCTGAGAGGCACAGGCAAGCCTGCTCGGTTGGTTTGGTTGGTTACCGCACGATGCTGACAGGGCCCAAGGATGCCCTGTCTGGTTTCTCTCAGGTCAGCTTGCCTGGTTCAGGGAAACAGAGTCTAACCCAAGGCCACAAACATTACCCTTGGCCATTCACCTAAACCCAAACCACTCAAAATTCTCTTACACAATTACGTTCTTGGTTCCACAGAAGGAGATAATGGTAAACAGCCTGTAGAAGTCACTTTCTAAATGCTTTCTTGTTAGTTTGTCCAAGTTCCAAGTTTAACTCTAGAAACGTTTCTTCATGTGGGTGAAGCTTTTTTTTTTTTTTTTTTTAAGGAGATAATGACTCTTTAAAAATTTTCATTTATTTTTTGGCTGTGTTTTGGGTCTTGGTTGCTGCGTGCAGGCTTTCTCTAGTTGTGGCGAGCGGGGGCTACTCTTCGTTGTGGTGCGTGGGCTTCTCATTGTGGTGGCTTCTCTTGTTGCGGAGCACGGGCTCTAGGCATGCAGGCTTCAGTAGTTGCAGCACATGGGCTCAGTAGTTGTGGCTCATGGGCTCTAGAGCGCAGGCTCAGTAGCTGTGGTGCATGGGCTTAGTTGCTCCGCAGCATGTGGGATCTTCCCGGACCAGGTACTGAACCCTTGTCCTCTGCATTGGCAGGCGGATTCTTAACCACTGTGCCACCAGGGAAGTCCCGAAGGCATTTTAATAGCTACATAATGCGAGAATATACAGATTGTATAAGACATATTTAACCATTTGTTAGCCTATTCATTTAACGTACACAGAGTATGTTTGGGACCAGGTTCTAAGAATACAAAAGCCAGAAAGAAATCATTCCTGCCTGCCCTCAAAAAACTTACAGTGTAATTAATACTGAGTTAATTGGAAGTTCGAGTTATTTGGAAGGCGGGGGGAGGAAAACTATAGGGGAGGGAAACAGTAATATGTGGTCACATGAAATTCAAATATTCTCACATAGTCCTAAAGGTAAGCTTTTTATTTCTTTTCTTCTCATTAAAAGTATCAAACCTATTTCTCTTGCTGCTGAAAAATAAATAGTAAATAACTACTCTGAAACTTTATTTCTGATAAACATAATATACTCACATAATAATATATAAAAATTAATGCCAGGTACTTTTAAAAAGGAATATAAGTTGAGTATCCTATTTAAGAATATAGTTCTAAAAAAACCTAATTTTTATTAGTTTTTCATTCTTACATATTCATCGTAGAAAATTTAGACTACACAAACCAAAAAGAAGAAAATAAAAATTATCCATCATCCTATTACTCAGATATAACCAGATACCACTTAGATATATGTTGCAGAAGGTACCTTCCAGCCTTTTAATTATATAATAATAATGAACATTTATTGTATATATAACAATAGGTAACATGTTAGCATGCTGCTAGGCCTATCACTTGCAGCATCTCATTTAACAAACGGCCTCAGGCTTTACATGTGTTTCGTGGCAGTTTTTAATTTAATATATTGTGTGATGCTTTCCTTTTCACTAAATATTCTACTAAGGCATCATTTTAAATGGCTGCATGGTGTTTTAACATATGATGTATTTAACATAGATGTATTTAATCAAATGTTTAAAATTTTTGAACTTTCTTCCTATTATGATAAATGCTAGTGATGAGCATATTGTTTATAATAGCAAACAAAACAAAACAAAACCCAACAAGCAAGAAAATATTTTGTAACCTCCAAGATTATTTCCTTAGGATAAACTCTTAAAAATAGTTCTGAAAACAAGCACTTGGATAATTTTAAGACTTTTAATAGGTATTGCCAAGAGAATATCCCTTTTTGCATTCAGCATCCGTATTTACAGAACATAAGGATGGGCTGATATTTTTCCATCATGTAAACAATCTGTCAATTTAGGACACAGTGAACTATGTTACTCCTCTTGGTCTGTCCCTTCAGCAGCTGCAGCTTTGGAGTTGCCAGGAAGTCACCTGACTGGCAAAATCATGGACATCTTGGCCATCATCAAAAAGAACACAAATAGCAAATGTTGGTGAGGGTGTGGAGAAAAGGGAACCCTCCTGCACTGTTGGTGGGAATATCAGTTGGTGCAGACACTACGGAGAACAGTATGAATGTTTCTCAAAAAACTAAAAATAGAACTACCGTATGACCCAGCAATTCCACTCCTGGGTATATATCTGAAAAAAAAACAAGAACACTAATTTGAAAAGATACACACACCCCAATGCTCATAGCAGCATTGTTTACAATTGCCAATATATGGAAGCAGCCTAAGTGTCCATCAGCAGATGAATGGATAAAGAAGATGTGGTGTATATGTACAATGGAATACTACTCAGCCATAAAAAAGAATGAAATTTTGCCATTTGCAGCAACGTGGATGGACTTGGAGGGCATTAAGCTAAGTGAAATAAGTCAGAGAAAGACAAATACTGTATGATATCACTTACATGTGGAATCTAAAAAATACAAGAAACTAGTGAATACAACAAAAAAGCAGACTCACAGATATAGAGAACTAGTGGTTACCAGTGGGGAGGGGCGGGGAGGGGCATTACATGGACGGGAGAGTGGGAGGTACAAACTATTGGGTGTAAGATGGGCTCAAGGATGTACTGTACAACATGGGGAACATAGCCAATATTTTACAATAACTATAAATAGAAAGTAACCTTTAGATGTTATATACAAAATTTAAAAACTTTTTTAAGATAAAAAAAAAATCATGGACATTCTACTGGGCTCATGGTACCTACTTATAACAGTAGGGGAGGCAATGCAGTTGCCTTTCTTTAAATTCAAAGAAACGAATCCTAATAAGTTTGTATAAATTCAAATACCTAGTGAAAGTATTTATAGGTTAAAACATACACTGCAACGTTTTTTTCCATAGTCCCTCCTATCAACATAACATCCAGTTTCTGAGATGTGGCTGAGGAATTATCAAGAAAGGTTTGAAGGAGGTGGAAGTCTAGCCCAGCAATGTGGGGATACTTGAACTTGGAGATCACATCGGATAATCTTACACCCTTCTGGGCTCTGGGCATCTTGAGACATGCAGTATCTACCGTCAGCCCTGGAAAAGTCCCCAAAAGGTTCTGGATGTTCTCAACTATGGCACTAAGGAGATTGCTTAGATCCTCTATATGACCTCACCAGTGTCCTCCAACAATTGATAAAATAAATGTGAAGATCCTACGTAATGTTCACATCAAATAGTAGAGACATTAAGAGGTCAACTCTAATAGACCCTTAACACAAAAGAAGTTTATAATTTTCTTTTAAGACCAAAGAGGATGCCGGTATTGGTTAAACATTAGAGAACTGTAAAAATTCCATCTCGGGAGACAAAAAGAATAATAGTGTTCAAAGAAATTTGACCTCAAACCTCTCCCCCACTTATATGCTTCCCAGTTGCCTCATTGGTTTAGATTTTATTCTGAAACTTTCTCTCTGGCATCATCTGGTACTATACTTGTAACTTCATTTTGTCCCCTAGAGAAAATGGTGTAATGTAATTAGAAACCTTAAAAAAATTTTTTACTCACAAAAATACCAAGCACAAAAGTTAAAAACAAAACAAACAAAACCCTAAGTAATTATGAGTCTCTCCCCCTCCAAATAAATAATTAGACTCAAGTGTGGGTTCTTCAGAAAAGGAATTCACTGATAAATGACTAGTAATAATAGTTCCTTTTTCTTTGCAGAATCAAACTGTAAAAAAATAGTTAAATATCATTTGCATGCGGGTGGGCTTATCAGTACTTTGTCAATCTACTTCCTGTGTTAGGTTAGAAGGTGGGAAATACTAACATATTTACTTTGGTCGCAGTGGCTGCTGGTTGAGAGTTCTAGTTTGTTCCAAATTATATTACTCACCAGTCATTTATAATAGGCTTCCTGCATTCGTACTCTACCTACACCTTTCAAAGAAGCACTTCAAGTCAGTCCAGAATTATTTCTTAGGTTATAGTATTTTTAAAGCTAAAAAAACTTCTTGTATCATCAATGGTACACTTAATACATGTGCACTGATAAGCATGTGGTTTAAAAAATGAATGTTTTGCCTTGAGGGAGAAATAAAATCATGAATTTAAAGTAGGATAATCTTCTGGCTTCTGTTAGATTTAACTAAGCCCCAAAGAATATAATTCCTGGTATAACATTTTAAGTCTCAATATTATACATTGAGTTTAAATATTGATGTTGCTTTCCAAACAGGTTTTCCATTGAAAGTGTTACTATTTCAAATTTGCATACTTCTTCACTATGGTATTTATTGCATGTTGGAATATACCTTCAATTTTATAAGGAAAGTTAGCGATGAGAAAATAAGCATAAGCTTATGTTCAAAATAATAAGCATAAGCTTATGTTCACCAACGTTCAAAAAAGAGCTCTACCCAATAAATGAGATATGACTTGGCTGGTGTGAAACCTATTAAAATGTACTGTAGCTTAAGTGATTATATGTAGTATTTAACAACATCTTTTGCTGAATTCAGTAGAATTAAACATTATTACGGTTGTTTATAGCCTGTATGTATGTACACACATGCACACACTTCTTAAAACTGGGCACGATATTTAAAAAAGAAAACATGATTCTTATATATTCAACAAGAACATTTATTAATCATGTATCAAACACTTATATGCCATGTCGTTACAATAATTTTTTGTTGTTGTTAGAGGTCATAGTAACTGTGCCCTTTTTCATGGCAATTAAACATTCATCTTTAAAATGGCACTTATGGCTACTTTAGTTATTTGTGGATGCTTCCATTTTTAAAGACAGCTTTACTAAAAGTTTTCAAGATACGTGGAGATGCTTAATATAGGATCCTCAAATTCTTTTTTTTTTCGGTCGCACCACGCAGGGTCTTAGTTCCCCGATCCCGACCAGGGATTGAACCCAGGCCCCCTGCAGTGGAAGCTCGGAGTCCTAACCACTTGACCGCCAGGGAAGTCCCTCACATTCTTAATGATGCCCTCTTATTATTTTGCCTGTGTGTGTGTGTGTTTGCCTTTCCTTAAGCTCCTTCATTCCCCCCCCAAACTCCCATCGTGTGGCTGGATCGTGAGAAGTTTTATGCCTTTGAATACACCCAGAGTTGCTGCAAAACCCCTCTTCATGACAATTCTTCCTTCTCTGATGGATTTCCTTTCAGACTCTCTCCTTAAAAGATGCCCATACCTGACTTTATTAAAACTAGGACTTCCAAGAAACATTTGGGTAATTGAAACAATGTAGAACTTAAAAATGGGGGCAGAGGAGACCAGCGTCCAGGAACCTGGCTCTCCCCTGAGTCCACCTCTGGCTTGCAGCCCTTTCACATGGAAGCTGTTTGTTCTCCCTCGAGACGTTCCCAGACAAGAGATGCGGTGGGCATCCTCACTGCTCCTCACTGCTGATTTTCACAAGGAAGAGGAAAAGTAGTAAACTAGAAGCAGTTTTTCCACCCTCAAGCAAAGGACGTTTTCACCTTTGAAATGGAAGAAATGTCATCTTTGTCATTAATTCACAAATCTTTATGCAGGTCCCCAGAATTGTGTTAGACGTTGGGGAAACAGAAATGCAGAAAAGACAACCTTTGACATCTCTGAGCTTCTGGTTTAGGGAGGGAGGGAGACCATCAACAGGTAATGACACGATGAATAGTCTCCAGAAAAGAAGAAGTGTCTCCTTGACTGCGGAGGGCAGAAAATCAGGAATGTTCCCAGAAGTCAACACCTGAGTCTCAAGGAAGGAGTTGGCCAGTTCCCAAGCACTAATCTCTTACTAGCAGACTCTACTCGATACCAGATTAGCAAAACAAACCCTCATCTCTCATGATAACCCTTTGTTCCTGAGAACTTTCTGTACTTGCCTCAAGGATGTTATGTGGAAAGGTTTCTAGAATATGTCTGGAAACGTTCTTCCTTGAATGGGAAAGGCTTTCTTGATTCCTGACCAGATGTGTTTCTGGAAGAAGGAGGCATTGACTAAAAGCCCTAGAAGCCAACCATAGAAGAAGAGAAAGCATGCCTAGTCCTTCTTTGTAGAATTCAGTTTAAAGACAAACAGACAATATGTGAAGTTATTTGCACTCTTTGTTGGGAGTCATGATACAAGTATGATCGTGGAAAGGTGATTTTCGAGGACCAGAATTGGTGAATCACACACATTTGTAAGAACACGACAGTAATTTTAGACCAAATGAAATGACCAGTTGAGGAGCTGCTGGGGGGATTGGATGGGCCATTATCGAAATCGGGCAGAGTGCCCCAGAACTCCCAGGAATTTGTGAAGCTCCTAGGCTAAACTGGGGCAAGAGCCGGGGGAATAGGTGGGTCCCCAGCAACCTGGGAGACTTGGTCTACCTTGATTTAGGTGAAAGCATGTCTACACACCAATGACCTCTGACCCTTGACAAGGTATTAAGAATCTGCATGGGGCTTCCCTGGTGGTGCAGTGGTTAAGAATCCACCTGCCAATGCAGGGGACACAGGTTCAAGCCCTGGTCCGGGAGGATCCCACATGCTGTGGAGCAACTAAGCCTGTGCGCCACAACTACTGAACCTGTGCTCTAGAGCCCGTGAGCCATAACTACTGAGCCTGTGTGCCACAACTACTGAAGCCCGTGTGCCACAAGCCCGTGCTCCGCAACAAGAGAAGCCACCGCAGTGAAAAGCCCGCATACCACAACGAAGAGTAGCCCCTGCTCACCACAACTAGAGAAGAGCCCACGCACAGCAACGAAGACCCAACACAGCCAAAAATAAATAAATAAATAAATAAATTTATTAAAAACAAAAGAATCTGCATGATGGTGGCAACTGTGTTGTGAAGGCAAAAAAGACAAAGAATGTTGAGACTGAGGACACTTGGGTGCTCATCCCATCTTTGCCATTTGCTAACTATCACACGCAGCACAAATCTTAGTGTCCTTAACTGCTTTTTCCCATCTCTAAACATAGCGGATACCTCAAGGGATATCATCAAGGGTGCATTAAGGAAGGGTCAAGGGAGAAAAAGGAGGTGAGGCACCTCACAAGAGGACTTTCTGCAGACAAGGTATTGCTCTGTGCCTTGGGGTGCATCTGTGGAACTTCTAGAAGGCCAAGGGCATCCTGTGAAAGGAAAATCAAGCTGAGAAGGGAAGTCATTTAGGAAAACTTTTGCTTTATCTCTATTGTTAGAATTTTAAGATTCTCCAACAACAAGTATTAATAGGTTACTTATAAAATGTTAAAAACTGAAAGAGTACAGAAGTAGAACTGTGTTTTTTAAAGGAATATTTTATCAGTTAAGGAAATTTAATGTAAAAGAAGTAACTTACTTGTTTTTCTCTTTGAATATAGGTCCATAATCCTTCATTGTTCTGAAATCCAAAGAACTTTCAAAACAAATAATTTTTAGAATAAGTTTTCAGCAAGCTTGTTTGATGGTAAAACATAACCTGAACTAATGTTAGGCTAGTCTTTATTTATTGCTTTACTTACACTTTTTGTAATTGTACCAACCGATAGCATGCTACATAATACATAATACAAGAACCATTTTAACTTTTTTTTATTGAAGTATAGTCGATTTACAATGTTGTGTTAGTCTCAGGTGTAGAGCAAAGTGATTCAGTTTTATCTCTATCTATCTGTATTCTTTTTCAGATTCTTTTCCCATATAGGTAATTACAAAATATTTAGTTCCCTGTGCTATACAGTAGGTCCTTGTTGTTTATTTATTTTATATATAGTAGTGTGTATATGTCAATCCTAATCTCCCAATTTATCCCTCCCCCCCACCTTTCCCCTTTGGTAACCATAAGTTTGTTTTCTGTGTCTGTAAGTCTGTTTCTGTTTTGTAAATAAGTTCATTTGTATAATTTTTTTTAGATTCCACATATAAATGATATCATATGATATTTGTCTTTTTCTCTGACTTACTTCACTTGTATGATAATCTCTAGGTCCATCCATGTTGCTGCAAATGGCATTATTTCTTTATTTTTTATGGCTGAGTAATATTCCATTGTAAAATGTACCACATCTTCTTTATCCATTCCTCTGTCAGATGGAAACTTATGTTGTTTCCATGTCTTGGCTATTGCAAATAATGTTGCAATGAACATTGGGGTGCATGTATCTTTTCAAATTATGGTTTTCTCCAGATGCATGCCCAGGAGTGGGATTGCCCAGGAATGGGATTGCAGTGGGATCATATGGTAGCTCTATTTTTAGTTCTTTAAGGAACCTCCATACTGTTCTCCACAGTGGCTGTACCAATTTACATTCTCACCAACGCTGTAGGAGGTTTCCCTTTTCTCCACACCTTCTCCAGCATTTATTATTTGTAGCCTTCTTCATGATGGCCATTCTGACTGGTGTGAGGTGATACCTCATTGTAGTTTCGATTTGCATTTCTCTAGTAATTAGCGATGTTTAGCATTTTTTCATGTGCCTGTTGGCCATCTGTATGTCTTCTTTGGAGAAATGTCTGTTTAGGTCTTCTGCCCATTTTTTGATTGGGTTGTTTGTTTTTTCGATATTGAGCAGTTTGTATAGTTTGGAAATTAATCCCTTGTCAAGAACCATTTTAAGTTTTGACAATCTGAAAAATTCTGATATATCTTGACCCCAGAGGTTTCATATGAGGAATGGCGTACCTGAATGTGCATATTAAACTCATAAATAAAACAAATACTATAGTGGCTCTTTCTAGAGATTTAGTCAGGATAAATGCAAGGACCTCGGGTCTGGTAACTTTCCTGAGGGCATCATTCAATACAGCAGACACTTATTGAATTGGTACTTTGAGGAGAATATCAAGATTAACAAGAAGTGATTGCTGCCCCCAAGGAATTTGAATTATAGTGGGGAATGCATTTCCACTTAAATTTAATGCAAATTACATTGAAATCAATGCTGTAACAGGACTATAGTCAGAGAGCAGAGATGGGTGAGGGTCCGGGAACCCTGCGGGGGGGGGGGGGGGGGGGGGGGGGAAGGAGGGGTCCAGACTGCCTGGGGGAGGTTGAGAGAGAACTGTCTTAGGTCCTGACATTTTCATTCCTTTTTCTTTCTAAGTAACACATTGTGTTGTTGACACCTTTCTGTGAGATCTAAGAGGCCCTACGGAATCAGCATTCCCAAAGTATTCCCCAGCGTTCTGAGATGCGCTTTAAGGGCTACCACCCCTTTAGAATTAGGGCAAGCAGTAGTGAAGAGTCTTCCGAACCAGAGGGGGCGCTGTTGCATGCAGGCTGTCTCACCCAGATCTGGTGTTCCCAAATTCGTTACCTGAAACGGTAATGTTAAAGCCCCATTTCTTTTCCCCCTTTGGTGGTTGATATTAAAACACATTGGTTGTAAAGCCACGCAAAAAAGTAGTGGATAGTGAAGGAATATTTTATTAGTTAAGGAAATTTAATGTAAAAGAAGTTATTTGTAACTTCTCCTTGAATATAGGTAATTTATTTGCTTTTCTCTTTGAATATAGGTCCACAACCCTTCATTGTTCTGTTTTATTGTTTGAAATCCAAAGAGCTTTCAAAACAATTTTTAGAATAAGTTGGATTAAAACATAATTAAAATCATTTTTACCACTAAATCCTAAATGCACGAGACCAAGCCCTGAAAGTGAACAAATGGGAGCAGAGGAATTTTTTTTTCCCCCAAAGCCTCATTTGTGTCCAGGTGCCTTATGGTTCTGGTGCCATTTGTTCCTTTGAAATTGTACCTTTTTGATTTCTTTCCACTTTTATGATTACAGCATGTACAGCTCCATAATATGGATAGAAGAGCATTTCCAGAATCACATGTAAAGAAGGTGTGTGTCCTTTAATGGAAGAGAATTTGAGCATAGAAAAATGTGTCCAGCATTCCGTCAAACACAGGGGAGCACCTGCAGAATTCGCAGGCAGGAAGCACCCTCTTTCTGACCTTTGACAACTTTGGTCTATACGTGGCATGTTTGAGTTCTGGCAGCCTCACTGAAAAGTCCCTGTGATTAGCGGGATAGCAGAAGGACTAACGCACAATCGCACATGTACTCTAAAACTCGTAACTCCTCGCAGAGGGAGCGTTGATCATGGCTCTGGGGGAAGCTCATGGCTTGTTGTCCTGGTCCTAATTTCATGGTACTGACAGTTGCAAAACCAAAAAAGAACATGGAGAAGAGAATAACTGTTATGAAAATGTTTCCTCTCAAATCCACAGAACCTGTCAACTTCATTGGAGTTGTCTTCCTTCGAGCGTATGCCACCTTCTGGGCTGTCAAACTCCTAAGATTTGTGGGTGGCAAGATGATGTCATTTGTATTCAGCAGCTTGTAGTAATTTCCACTCCCAGCCTGCTCAAAGGTTGAGATTATTGCAGTTAATGGGATCCGAGCCTGCAGATGAAAGCTTCACTTTTCTTTTCCATGGAGATCACAATACTCTTCTCTTTAGCAGGATGACAATTGTGCTGTCACCAGCATTACATCAGTCTATCTCCCTTGAAATGGCATCATCGAAGCGTGGGAGCACAGCTGTGAAAACAAAACATATTTTACTGGGAGCTTGGTAAATCCTCAAGGCACAGATTAATTCATTTGCCTTTTTAAAGTAACATCGAAAATGTAATGTAAGAGAGATGGCTGCAACAGGTAGTCAGGAGCTCAGAAGGCCAGAGAGATCAGACCTGGGTGCAGTGGCCGGGCCCAGCTGATGGTGTTCGCATCACGGGTCTTGCCCCTGCATGCAGGCGAGGGTTCCACTGCGAGTTGGGGAGAAGTGATCCTCAGCAGCCCAGTAGAAACCGCCTACCCGCTATGCAAATTCATGCTTAGACCACAAAATGGGGGCCACTTACCCCACCGGGTTATCACCAGGTGGTAACCATAAGGGGGGATCACTGATGACTGCATATTCTGGAGACAACATTTACTGTGCTGCTATTGAAATCTGAAAAGCTGAGTACCCTTTACAACGAGTGATCCCAAATCTAGAGACATGTCACCGGATAAGTAGAACAAATGTGCAGGGATCGGATATTGTCACCTAGCTGTGCAAAGCAAAAGAGGTTCCTGGTGTTGGAAATAAGCTTCAGCTGACCAGCTGTTACGTTGATGGATGGGAGAGGATTAGAAATGGCTGAATGTGAATTGAAATGTGAACCAAAGGCAGGTTCACGTCCTTTATTCCACTGATGGCAAAAGCTGTCTAACTCACCGACAACGCCTGCTCCGTGGTCACATGGAAGCAGCGGCTTCACCCATACTGTTACCGAGTCCAAGCGCAGACTGCTCGCTGCACGACAGGCCAGTACATTGAGACACGAGTTTTTGGGGCCAGGAATGGCGACTTTATTCAGAAGCCAGCAGACTGAGACGATGGCGGACTAGTGTTCCAAAGAACCACCTTGCCCAGGTTTGATGCTAGTTTCTTTTAAATAACAAAGAGCGGGGAAGCGAGGAAGTAAAGTAAAAAAGGTGGTAAGTTGTTGCAGATACATCCTGGCTCCGGCCAGACGCCGGAGGGTATGTGGCAATTTCTTCTTTCCTGCAGCCACTCACAGGTGGACCTGGTCAGGCTGTTTGCTGAGAGCTAAGCGAAGGTATTCTAGCGTAATGCTCAGGCATGGGAGGCCTGAGCCTGGGAGGGTTCCAGGAGATGGGCCACTATGTATATTTTAAGTTATAGACAACATCCCTTTAGTGATTAACTTGTAGCAAAAGCAATAGAATACAAATGTCAAAGTAAAAGAAACAGATCCAGTATGGAGTCAGATTTGTTCTTCCCTATTAACAATACTTTGTGGGAAAAGGGCTCCTCCTGAGAACCCTGGGACGTGCCTGTATAGTCACAGATGGAGTGGGCTGTGAGCAGCGGGGGGTGCAGGCTGTCACCCTTCCCAGACAGCTGGCACCGTGGCTGGAGCTTTCTTAGTGACTTTGCTTGGTTTACCTCTCATGGGTCTCATATTTTGCTGTGTTAAGAAGCACAGAGAGGAAAATCAGAAAAGGAGCTGTGTCCCAAGGGGCAGAAGCCATCTAGGCAGCTGTCACTGTTCCCAGGATGCAGGTCTCCTTCCGAAACAGAAGGATATTCTAAGACTCAGTCTCACCCAGTGAAGGGAAGACTTGGATGGTGTTTGACTTTGCTCAGGCCGCCACAACAAAGGACCACAGACTGGGGGGGCTTAGACAGCAGAAGTTTGTTTTCTCGTAGTTCTGGAGGCTGGAAGTCCAAGATCAAGGTGCCAGCAGTGTTGGTGTCTTCTGAGGCGTCTCTCCCTGGTTTGCAGATGGTTGTCTTCTCCCTGTGTCCTCACATGGTCTGTCCTCTGTGTGCATCTGTCCTAATCTCTTCATCTTATAAGGATGCCAATTATATTAGATCAAGGCCAATCCATATGACCTCATTTAACTTAATTACCTCTTTAAAGTTCTCATTAACTTAAATACAATCACATTCCAAGGTACTGGGGATTAGAACTTTGACATATGAAGCAGAGGGGGCAGATTCAGCCCATAGATAACAAACAGCACCTGAGAGTCTGTGTCTCTCACCAGCTAAACCCAGGCACGCTTACTGGCCGGACAGGACGGGACGGCAGTGGTGTGACTAGGAAGGACGCCTCAAGGACCTCCCATTTGGACTTAGCTTTAGAGCTCTAGTGTCAAGTCCTGTCACTAGGCCTTTTTGTTTGCATTTAAAAAAACAGCTATTGTCTTATACAGGGACCAAATTTAGAGCTGCTTTGGAAACACTCTTTTCTAAGGAAAGAGTGGATTTCTTCCTTCACTTCTTCCAAAACAAGAAGGGTGTAGGGCATTTCTTAAAAATCCATATGAGTCCCTTGCTATTGTGTCTGTTTTGCAGAAAAAACACTTTGCCAGGAAGTCTTTGGCAGACAGCCCCGTAACTCAGAAATTCCAGGCTCCATGACAGATGTGAGCAGCTACCCTGGTGACGGGAGCTGCCCAACTGCACGTAGCAAGACAACGCCCCCAAGGTGCCCGGTGTCTTCCTTGATAGGAAAGGGAGGATACTGCTGTGGGTGTTGGGCTTTGGCTGGAAGAACAGGAATAGCACCACTATGTTCATGAAAAATGCAAAGGGAGTTTTAATGGAGCAGAAAAGTTACAGTTACATCACTGGGGTTTGCCCATCACGAATTACATTTGGTTTATTTTATATTACGTCTGCTACGTGTGTGGGGCTGTAGATTCTTCCATGTTTAGTAAAGTTGAGCAAGAAGGCACAAATGACTAAATACTAGATATTCAAAACCTAGTTTTTGGTGTTGGTCAAAAGGTTCACGGTTCTCCCATTACTTGTAAGCATGGAGACTGAAGACCTGATTTTGTTGCCTTAATGGAATCAGTTATTAAAGTGTCTTAAACTTTGGTCTTCTTTACACACAAGGATTTAAAAAAAAGAATAAAAAAATAGAAGATAATAACATATCTAGAAGAAATTAAATTTGGACTAAAGATCTTTAAAAGGAGATTTTTATTTCTATGGAGATATAATTTTACTAAAAATTTACAAAGAAGTAGATGAAAATGTACTTGTTAACACAAGTTTTTATCAACAACTTTAAAATTAATTTCATTGCCTTAAGTGTCAGAAATTTTGAGTCAAACAAAGGAAATTTGGACCTGCTTATTAAATGAAATAGATATACTGAATGAGGCATCATTCTTTGAAGAGGAATAAACTGATGCTAATTCTTTAGACATTTGAATGCACCAGCACTGAGAGGTTTTGTTCTTTTTTCACAGATGGGTGCTAATTCACTCTGAATTGGCATACATATAATAAATGTTACAATATTTCTAAATCAGCTTTTCATAAAATAAAATACAATAAAGGCTGAGGAATCTCTCATTGGACAGTGAGGGCATTAACTTTCACTTGAACTTCTCAATTCAAAGGAAACAAATTCATGAATAGATTCTCTTTAATCATGAAGGCAGTGTCTAATTTACAGTCTATTTATCTATGATGCAAAAGGGAATGAAAGTCATAATTTTTCAAGTTTAGAAAGTGCTTTTTAGGAAAACCATGTTGTTTAAAAGCAAAAGAAGGGGAAGAAAGCCCTGCTATAATCGCTACACCTAAAATAATTATGCTCTCATTAAAAAAAAAAAGTCCCAGGTTGCTATAGACTGAGTATTCATATCTCCCCAAATTTCATTTGTTGAGAGCCTAACTCCCAATGCGATGCTGCTATCAGGTGAGGCCTTTGGGTTCTGATTAGGTCATGAGGGTGGAGCCCTCATGAATGGGATTAGTGCCCTTATAAAAGAGACCCCAGAGAGCTCCCTTCCCCCTTCTGCCATGTGAGAACACATGGAAAAGACAGCTGTCTATGAACCAGGAAGCAGGCACTCCTCACCAGACACCAAATCTACTGACATCTTGATTTTGAACTTACCAGCCTCCAGAACTGGGAGAAATAAATTTCTCTTGTTTCTAAGCCACCCAGGCTCTGGTACTCTGTCACAGCAGCCTGAATGGACTACAAGAGGGACTTTCAGGTAAAGAGGCTTGGCTTTTGGATACAATTTATTTCTAAACACTCATCCGCCACCAGTTCCTAAAGAAATAATCTAAGAAGTATATAATTGGGGAAAGCGTCCATTTACACAGAAAGCTAAGGAATCAAATCATCAAAATGGCAGAAATAAACCCCTCCTGAAGGTATGGCATGGCCTTCTGGGGAGTAAGTGGGTAAAGTGCTGGCCCCCAGGAGTCACTGGGCTTGGAGGGCTGAGCTCTGGAGAGGAGGGGGGGCTGTGAGACTAACCTGGAAAGCGCCCTGTGAAGGCCGTGGGTGTGTGGACTGTGGGGCTTCCCCACTGACGGTGTCAGTGCAGGACTCAGAGATCTAGCCTGCTGTCATTAGTGGAGAGCTGTGGTTCCCTGCTCTGGAGAGGAAGTTTCCCAAAGTGCAAAGGTGATTGTAATTGTAGTGATAAGCAGCCTGGTGAAATTGGGCTGGAGACCCCAGGGGAAAAGGACCACTTCCTTGAACAAGAGGCTGCTGGCAGCATCCCAGCATGGTGGCCAACCTTTGCTGACACAGTAACAGCTGTTTAGAAAAATTGGCCTGAAGAGGCAGATTTTCATGGGAGTTCCAGCCATAAGCCTGGGGCCAGGCGAAGTGGCTTCTCTATAGATGAGGAGGAATTACAGAGACCAGACTCCATCATCCGCAGAGCGTGTGGCTCAGATGCTCTTTGCTACCCTCAGACTGGATCGCTGGATTAGCAACAGTCAGTAAGCCAGAATAAAACCAATGTGGTGTCTATGAAAAGATTCTTTATCATGAAATCCTACCAGGAAGATTCAGCGAAAGTGTACATTTCTGGAAAATATTTGTGGCAAAAAACCCCAATGAATTTCAGATACCATCTGCTCTTTACTCTCAATAATATTAAAAAATGCTCTGCATAAAATTAGATGAACTGTAAAATGACATGACAGTGGAAGATAATGTTGAGATGTAAGCAGCACTTAAAGGGAAATAAATGAGGTGTGAAGAAATGATTTAAAACTAAGCAGATAACATCAGTGTTTCAAAACGCATTAGAAGCAGTAAAGAGCAGACTCAACCCTGCCAAAAATTATTTCAGTAAATACAGAAGACAAGCTAGAAAAAATATATGTATATATAATGCAAAACAAAGAGAGGAAAAAACTGGGGGGATTTCATGGTCATACGTGGAGATCCAATATGCGGAAAACTGTATTTCTGAAGATGATACCAAGAACAGATGGAATAAAAACAATATTTAAACATATATAAAACTTCCTAAAGACTGAAATCTCCCAATTAAAATGGCCCACTGGGTACTAGGCAAAATGAAGAGATTCAAACACTTAACATACCCCGGTGAAAGTTCTGAAATTTATGTAAAAGTAAAGAACCCTATTAATGCCATGAGAGAAGATTATATACCAAAAAAAGAAAAAAGAAAGAAAAGAAAAAGGAAGGAAGAGAAAGAGAGAGAGAAAGAAAGAAAGAAAGAAAGAAAAAGAAAAAGAAAGAGAAAGAAAGAAAGGAGGAAGAAACAGAAAAAAGAAATACAAACTGGTCTCAGGATTTTTTTTTAATAATATAGATGCTAAAATCAATGACGCAGTCAATGTCTAGAGTTCTGAGGGAGAAACTTTGTGACCCAAAATTCCTTATGTCGCCACTCTGTCTGTCACCTGTCAAGAACAGAAGAACACATTTTCAGAGATTCAAGGGCTCATAAACCTGCAGTCCACGTGCAGCCCCTTTGCTACTCAAAGTGTGGCTCACAGTCAGCAGCGTCGTATCATCTGGGACCCTGCTGGGCAGCAGACGCTCTCCTCAGGCCCCACGTCAGACCTACTGAATCAGAATCTGCATTTTAACAAGACCTCCATGTAAGTTATATGCACGTTAAAGTTCGAGAAGTACTGCTCTAGTAAACCAAGTAATTAATCAAAATGTAAACTGCACCCCCTCCCCCAACAGTGAATCACAGTTGAGGACCACAGTGAACATTTAAATTAAGTACCATAGAATCAAATCTTAATGAGTGTATATCAAAAGTCTACATATACATTTATGTAACATAAAATAATAACCTGAAAATAAATGTCTAAAATCTAGTATAAATAGGGAAGGAGAATAGGTGACAGAAAATAAAAAGCCTATTGCATCATATGGTTCAGCAACATTTAATAAAATTCTTAACCTTTGGGATGTTTTATCCTTGGAATTGGTAAACAAGTATGTATATGTATGTGTGTGTGTATGTGTGTGTGTGTGTATATATATATATATATACTTTTTTTTTCAAATATGTTAAAGACAAATGATACCCAAACTATAAACTAGCTTTAAACAAACAGAGGGCAAAAATTTACATAATGTAAAAGAAAAAAAATCAGAACATATTCTTTGTGAAAATAAATGTAAATGGGATAAACTCCCCTATTCAAAAAAGTAGGCAGATTTCTGTCAGTGAAAATAGCTTTATTACTTATCTTCAAATCAAAGAAAATATAAAGTACAGAGCGGGCACAAAAACTCTCCTGAGCTCCCATTATACACAAATAATCATTATAAATGTTCTGATGATCATTTTTCCAGGAAACAAATCCATTTGGTTTTTACAAATGGGACAATACGATGCATGTAGTTTTTAAAACTGCCCATTAAATATGATATGTCTAGGTGTATTTGTAGTTGTTATTTGTTTGTTTGTTTCATACTTTCATGCTTAGGTTTCTCTGGATCTGTGGTTTGATGTATTTCATTCATTTTGAAAATTTCATTTAAAATATTTTTTTCTGCATAGTTATCTCTCTCAATGGGGAACTAATTACCCATTGTTACTTCTTTTTCCAGCTCTCAAAGCTCTGTTATGTTTTTATTTTTCACTCTTTTTTTTGTGTGTGTTTCAGTTTGGGTAATTTCTATTAACGTATTTTCAAGTTTATTGATTCTTTTCTCAGCTCTCAAGTCTGCTGAAGAGCCTGTTGAAGGCATTTTTCATCTACAGTACCACAGTTTTCTTTCCCCTAATATTTCCATTTAACTTTCTCTTCTCGCTCCCACTCCTCTGCTGAAGTTTCCCATCTCTTTATGCATGTTATATGCTTTTTTCCCCTAAGTGTCTAACATATGAATTATAGTTATTTTAAATTCCTTGTCTGATAGCTCCAATACACGGGTTACCTCTGAATCTGGTTGTGTTGATTGCTTTGTCTCTTGACTTTGGTTTTGCTTTTTTTAAAAATTTTGTTTTGTGTGTATGCCTTTAATATTTGATTGAACGTTAGACATCATGTATAGACCAATCGGCACTGAGGTAAATAGTATTTACACATGTAAGTGGGCATGCCTCTTCGGTTAGACCTTCAGTGTGGGTGTTGAGTAAATACGTTAAGGAGTTGAAGTGGGTTTGAGTTTTCTGGTTGTTATGGTTCCCTTCCATGAAAACTGGCTTCAATTCCTCTAGCATAAGCTTGTGCTTAGGGGCTGGGGTTCCAGAGGGTCTTTCTCAATGTTCCTGCTCTACCCTCAACCTCCAGTCTTCCCTGTGTACCTGTGCCAAAGAGGGGAAGGTCTCTCTTCATGCTCCTGCCCCCTTTCCAGAAGTAGACCGTTCTTGCGTATCACTTGGTGCTTGCTAGCCCTGTGGTGGGGATAGGGAAGGTTGTCCTGGTCCAGCTTCAATCTTAGGCTGATCCTCTCTGCCTGGGTCTTAGGGGTGGGGCTTTCACAGCAATCCCGCTCCTTTTCCCATGATAGCCAAACTGCCTTGTATCTGTGGTGAGTCTTGCATGGGGTAGTTCCCTGCCCCTGCCCTGGATGGAGGAGACTTCTATTCAGTCCCGAACCAAGAATTGTTTCCTGCTCCTTCTCCAGGGGTAAAGGATGTTCCTTTTTTTTCTTTTTCCTTTTTTTTTTTTTTTTTTAACTTTTCCCCAGCCGCCCCAGCTTACCAGTGTCCCAGCAAACTAAAACTTTTTTTTGTTTTTTAATAGGGGAGTAGGGTCCAATCAGAGTTTTGTGCCTTTCCTATAAAAGCAGCCACTCCCATTTTCAAGGTCTACACAATCAAAGGAGTTTCTCTTGGTCTCCTGCTCTGCTCCTGATCTTTCTTGTGAGCATTCAGTGGAGGTCCCTGTAAAAGACCCTGAATGTGAGTGCAAACTCCCTCTGTGTCTGTGCTCTCAGGGGTTCTGTACTCTACTGCTAGCCCACACTTGGCCCTATGCAACCCATTTTAAAATCTAGCTGAATTCTTCTTACTCATGTGTATGGTCCCAGCATCTCTTCCTCCTGTGCTCTGCCGTACATGAGTCAGTACTTGTGTCCCATTTTTCCTTGGAGGGGCCTGACTTTCCTTGCATTTAAGGATACTTTTTTTGCGCTGTGGCCTCGGCTCTCTGATAAGTTCATGAAAGTTAAAATGTTGCCATTTTTCTGGATTTTTTTTCCCCACTGTTAGAGTGAGGCAATACTTCCTCCTGCTTTCCCCGTCTGAGGTGGAATCAGGCATGGTTTGAAATGCTTTACAAGTAATAACTCGTCACTTTCTTTCAACAAATCTATAAGGTAGATATTATTATAGTCCGCATTGAACAGATGAAGGAACTTAAGCACAGACATTTAAATTATCCAAAATCACATAGCCAGAAGGGCGAGAACTGAAATTCAAACTTAAGCAGTCCGATGCGGAGGCTGCACCATTCACCACTAAAATGCAACTGCCGTGCATATTGTAAATGGTCTGAATATACCATTTTTTAAAACCCAGTCCTCTCCTAAGGGATATTGGGTTGTTTCCGATAGTTTTCTATTATAAACAATGCTGCAGTTAACTTGTGAAGTTATCTCCCAAAGATAAGGCCCTCAACCTGTTGCTGGGTCAAGGGGTATGCATGTACTTATTTAAATTTAAAATACCTATTGTCAAATTGCAATAATTTCATTCATTAAAATTAAATTTAAAGTTTTTTTCAATTACAGAGTATAAAAGTGATATAACTTTTTTAATAACGTGCTTACTGAAAAAAAATTCAGATGAAAAATATTATATATATATACACCCACATACTTATGTATATATGTATTCACACACAGAGCTCACTCCAGTCCTACACCAATCCCACTCCTTTCTTGTACCTACCACTATCACAGTGTAGTATATATAGCGGTAGAATTTTGAAAAGCAGAGAGAGCATTTCATTCGGAAAGCATAGGATGAGCAACATCTGGCCGGGGCAATCAGGAAACCAGCCTTTCTGGAGCAGAGTTACACAGTATAAGAAACAAGTTTGCGAAAGCAGAGGGAGCTATGAAAGCCGTGCAGGGGATTTGTGATTCGATGTAATAAGAAATAATAGAGCTGTTCTTTCTTGGGGGCAAAGAAGTGACATACTAAACCTGTTATCTCAAGATGATCTTGGCAAAAGTAGTTGCACATGGTTTGGATGGGAATACATGGAACTGGTCATAATAGCCAAGATACTAGAAAGACAATCCAGGCAGGAAGCGGTGGTGGCCTGAGCTAGGAGGCGTGGAATATGACTTGCCGATAAACTGACACGTGACCTACTGGAACCTATCAACTTATCAAAGATGTAACGGACTTGTGCATTAGAGGTAGACGTGACTATTACAACTTCGTAGGATAACTGTTTGATTAATTTAGCCTGCTTCAATTCCATAGTCAAGTACTGTCATTTCTCCCCTACATACGCTCTCACTCTGCTGCCTCATTTCTTTGCTCCCTCCCTTGGCGAAACCCAACTCCTCGTCTGCTCTGTGGCTGCTCCGCACAGGGGAACAGACCTGGAGGAAGCCCAGGTGCGTCCCATTGGCTTCAGGTGGGTGCCCAGGCCAGCAGGCAGTCATGCCAAACCGCGCTGGTCCGTCACTCTCCCCTGCTTTTCTAGACCTCAGACTTCCTCTTCCCTCTCCAAACTCCAGTACTTCTTCCTCCATCTTCAGCCTCAGCTCACGATACTGGCTCCCATTACGGTGACAAAATGGAAGCCACCAGAAGAGAACAGATACAAGGGAGGGGGGAGGGGCGGTGGTGGTGGGATGCATTGGGAGACTAGGACTGACATGTAGACACTAATATGTATAAAATGGATAACTAATAAGAACCTGCTGTATAGAAAAATAAAATAAAATTTAATTCTCTCCAAAAAAAAAAAAAAGAGAACAGATACAAGCTCTCACCACCAAGCACGCCCACGCACCTCTCCAGATCAGTGTTCACCCCCTGTGCAGCCCTTCTCTTCTTACAGACAACGGTTCGTACTCCTTGGGCCAGCCAACCTCTCCTCCTGTGCACCTAGTAACATCCCCCCACACTCACTCAGGGACACTGCCCCCCAAATTCTCCCTTCTCTCTCCTACAGCATCAATGTTGCCTTCTTTTCTGGATCGTCCCCATCAGCTTAGAAACAGGCTGATTCTTCTTTCAGGTTAAAAAAATCAAAACCCTCTTGGCCGCATTCTCCCCTCCAGCTACCGTGTGTGCCTTTCCTTTTCTTTACAAGAGAAGTTTTTGAACGTGCTGTTTGCACCCATTGTCCCCGTTTCCTCCCTTCCCGACCCCTCGAAGCCACTCCAACCAGACTTTGCTGCCACCTCTCCGCCCAGACTACCACGCTCAAGGCCCCCGGTGACGTACACACTGCCAAATCCAGGGGTAAGCGTGCATTCTCATCACACCTGACCTATCAGTAGGAGGACCTGTCACTTGTCATCCGAACTGGGGCACATTTGAGAGTGAATAGGGTTGTAGCAATGATTAAACCCAGTCCAGCAGTATCAGCTGGGATGGTCCAGGGCAAACCAAGACAAGTCAGCAGATACGAAGCAGCTGCTCGCTCCCTCCTCTTTGCTCCTGGCCTTCAGGCCAACAGTTAGCAGGCTGTCCTCCTGCCTTCCCGGCTGCTCCTTGTCTGTCTCTTTTTCCTGTTCCTCCTCATTGGCTGGTCTTCTTAACAGTGAGGTGCCACAGGGCTCAGCCTGCTCTCAGACCCTCTGCTCTTCTCTATACTCGCTCCCATGGTGACTAATCCCATCTCAGGGCTGTAAGTACCATCTTACATGCTGATGACTCTCAATTTTATCTCTGGCCCCATCTCTCCCCTGAACCTGCATATCCAGCTGCCTAGCCTATGTATCTGCTGACTTCTCCAATGCAATATGTTCACTGTTGAGTGACTTTTTCCTCCCAATCCTGTTTCCCATTGAAGTGAATGACACCTCAACCCTCCCAGTTGCTTTGTCTAAAAATCTCAGTCATCCACCACTCCCGTCTTTCTCTCACAGCCCTCCTCTGCTCAACAAGAAAATCCTGCTGGCATTTACACCAAAACAGATCTAGAATCTGACTACTTCTCATCACCCTCCGGCCTCCACCCTGGTGTGAGTCACCAGCATCTCCAGCTGGGATTGTTGTAACAGCTCCCTAACTGGTCTGCGTATGTCCGCCCTCGCCCCCTTTCCATTCCTCAGCCCAGCTCTCAGAGCAACGCTGTGTGCAGAGGAAGTCAGAGCATGTTGTGTTCCTGCTGAAAGCCCTTCTCACTGATGAAAGCCAGTGTTCTCTCACACCAGTCAGAACGGCCATCATCAAAAAGTCTACAAATAACAAATGCTGGAGAGGGTGTGGAGAGAAGGGAACCATCCTGCACTGTTGGTGGGAATGTAAATTGGTGCAACCACTATGGAGAACAGTATGGAGGTTCCTCAAAAAACTAAAAATAGAGCTACCATAGGATCCTGCAATCCCACTCCTGGGCATACATCCGGAAAAGATGAAAACTCTAACTTGAAAAGGTACATGAACCCCAACGTTCACTGCAGCACCATTCACAATAGCCAAGAAATAGAAGCAACCTAAGTGTCCATCGACAGATGAATGGATAGAGATTTGGTATATTTATATAGTGGAATACTACTCAGCCATAAAAAAAGAATGAAATAATGCCATCTGCAGCAACATGGATGGGCCTAGAGATGATCATACTAAGTGAAGTAAGTCAGACAGAGAAAGACAAATATCATATGATATCACTTATATGTGGTATCTTAAAAAAAAATGATAAAAATGAACTTATTTACAGAACAGAGACGGATTCACAGACTTAAAAAACAAACTATGGCTACCAAAGGGGAAAGGTGGGGGAAGGGATAAATTAGGAGTTGGGGGTTAGAAGATACAAACTAGCAGATACAAACTACTATATGTAAAATATCAATAGATAAACAACAAGGACATACTGTGTAGCACAGGGAACTATATTCAGTACCTTGTAATAACCTAAAATGGAAAAGAATCTGACATTATATATATGAAACTGAGTCACTTTGCTGTACACCTGAAACAGTGTAAATCAACCATACTTTAATTAAAAAAGGAATGATTAAAAAAAAAAAAAAGCCAACGTTCTCATTTTCACTTGCCTCACTCTTTGCCCAGGACCTTCAGTCTTTTTCTTTGGACTTTCTCTGTTGAGAGCAATCCTTCAGCTCTGCCCTCTTCCTCAACACTCACATCTGAACCATCACAAAAGCTCCTTGAGAAAACTACGGTTTCTCTTCTTCTTTAGATGCACCTTGCAGGATGTTCTGACCAACAGTTAGAACAAGAGGATGTCAGTGCTTTCAGTACCTGCCTAAAAGTAGCATTTGTAGCCCAATAATAATAACTCAGGATGCACCTGTTAGAGGGGTTCAAATGGTGGCATTTCAGTTTCCATATTAAGAGAATGTTCTGTGGGGTCCTCTTCCCAAAGTGGCAACACATTGGGGGTTCATTTCACTCTCAGCAGGTGGAAGACAGAAACTGTAGTTTTCCGCTGTCAGCAGCAATTCCTCCCACTGGAGCTCTTGGAAGGCTGCAGATTTACAGGAAGAGGGCAGTGTATCAACACTATTTGTTAATGGTGGTAACACTGACTCCCCTGCCTGTTGTCTTATTTGTTTGGGACCAGGCTATGATTGTGAGGATTCTTTCTCAAGGAAGCCATCATCTGAGGGAAAACAAATGGGAATTTCGTTCATTCATTCAACAAACATGTATTAAGTGCCTGCACCAGACATCGTGTTCACATCTCACCCCATAGAGACTAGAGGGGAAACCTGACACTACACAAAAAACTACACAAACACATAGTTACCGTTCTGTTCGGGGATCCAGAGAGAAAGGACAGATATTAGGAGAGCGTAGTAGAGGTGAGGGCTAACCCCTGAAAAAAGTCTCCCCGGAGATAACTGTATTTTCTTCGTTGTTATAAAAATTCAGTTTCCCCACTCTTAGGCTTTCTTGAGCTAGAAGGCAGGCTGCTCAGAGGTGGGGATCTAAGTAGGGGAGCTCCTGGCTGCTGCCCTGTCACGTGGCATGTACGTTCCAAGCGGGGCCTGGGAATTCAGAGGAAGGACCGAGCACAGCCAGCCGGGGATACTGGGTCGTGCAAGAAAGGCAGGCCTGTGACGGGCTCAGAGAAGAGGAGAGTCATTCCAGGCAGAGGGAGCTTGAAGTCGGTCTGGAAAAAGAGTACATTATTTAGTCTTAGTGGAGCCTGGGAGAGAGAGATGGGTGGAAAGAGGTAGAAAGATGGGCTCTACGTGCCAGGCGTGTGGGTTTCAGGGAGAAGAGAGTGGTGAACGTGACGGATATAGCCGTAAAGCTTACTGATGGAGAAGAGGGCCAGGCAACCAAGTGAACACATAAATCCGCAACAAAATGACATCAAACTGTGAAAAGGGCCACGTGGGAACTAAACTCGGAGGTGGTGGAGAGAGTGCGGTAAGCAGAGGGCAGTGGCTCCAGAGGGATGCTCGGGGTGGGCGGGGAGGTGTCCCCCCCCCCCCCGGAGGTGATCTGGGGTCAAGAGACCTGAGTGCACCACGAGGCCAGTCAACCAGAAAAGATGACAGAGGGACCAAGCTCGAGCCTTGCAAGTGCGGAGGCAGGAAGTGTCGGAGGGGATTAGGAATAATCCAACAGCTAGAAGCCGGGGCAGCAGAGGGCACGGGGTACTGGATGAGATGGCATCTTTCCTGAAGGCCCTTGAAAGCCGAAGCAAAGAGTTGGGATTTTATTCTAAGAGAAAAGGAAGCCACTGAAGGGAATTAAGTGAAAGAGTAGTATGATTCATTTGTAGAAGCTGTGTGGACAGATTGGAGGGACTCTGGAACCTAACGATCCGGAGACTCCCGTAGATGAGATAAGGGCCGTGGGGTAGTGGGGAGGGGGAGGTCGACTGGAGCTGTGTTTCAGAAATGGAAATGACAAGCCTACTGATGTGACCTGGGGGCTGCAGTGGGGCTGAGACCAGCAATAGGAAAACGGGAGCAACGTGTGCAAACTGGGTTTCTGGTTTGAGCCAACAGCAGGGAAGTACCGTTTTCTGAAGAAAGTTTGGAGAAACTCTGGAGAAACCGAAGGCCAAGTGCATTACGGGGAATCCCACGTGTGGGGTTTGGGCTCAGCCTGTAAGATAGGCTGGTGGTGAGATCAAATAGACAGTGAGCGCTCAGAGAAAGGTCTCGGCTCGTAACAGAAATGTTGGTGTCATCGGCTTGCAGGTGTGTCTCTCGCCAGGCCTGTGAATGAGATCAGCTAGGGAGTGAGTGGAGAGAGAGGACAGGACAAGTGGGCTGGAGGCTGAGAAGCTGGCATCTTGGGGCTGGGCTGAGGGGCTTGAGGAGAGATGCATGGGGCGGGAGGTGCAGCAGGGATGTGTTGGTCCAGATGTGGATCCAGACACAGCCAGTGCTGGTTGTCCGGAAGCTGCCAGGAAGCCCAGTAAGATGAAAGAGCATAGGCTTCCTCGGATTTGCCAGCGTGGACATCTTTGGTGACTTTGGTGTATGGTGGGTGTGGAAGCCAGGGGGGCATGGGCTGAAAAATGAACTTACAGTGATGTGTGGATAGTTCTGGAAAGATTTTGCTATGAAGGAAAACTAAGGAATTGGGATAGTAGCTGGGGGGTCATGAGGGCAAGGGATGTTTTCTACTTTTAAGTTAGGAAACACTTAAGTATGTTTAGCCGTGGGTGGGAATGATGCAACAGAGAGGGAGTGGTTGGTAATTAACGCAGGCAAGAGAAGACTGCTGTGGGGCCAAGGCGGGAGCAGGTGAGGGGGGTGGGTGCCGGGTTTTTGGCTGCTCTAACAAACTACCATGAACCTGGGGGCATAAAACAACACACGCTTCTCCTCTTACAGCCTGGAGGTCAGAAGTCCAAATCAGTGTCACTGGACTAAAGTCAAATTGTCAGTAGGGTCAAAGGTCGCTCTGGAGGCTCTAGGGGACACTCTGTTTCTTGCTTTTCCGGCTTCTAGAGCTGATTCCTTCGTTCATTGCCGCTCCCTCCATCTTCAAAGCCAGCAGGGGAGGGTCTTCGAATCTGTCTCTGCTCTGGTCACATCATCTACTCCTCTGTCTGCAAATCTGTCTCTGCTCTGGTCAAGTTTCCCTCTGCCTCTCTCCTGTGATTACATTTCGGGCCAACCTAGGTATTCCAGAATAACCTCCCCACCTCAAGATCCTTATTAATTACACCTGCAAAGTCTCGTTTGTCCTATAAGGTAACACTCAGCCAACATGTATGGGCTGCGGAGCGCTGCGGAGGACTGGCCTTGGCTCGGAGCGGGGAGACTTCCTTCCTTCTTGTAACGAGAGGGAAAAAGGGAAAGGGACCCGTGCAGGACTGTGTAGATTTGGTGGTGCAAAGATGAGGGAGTTCCTGCTTTTGGCTTCAATTTTCTGCAAGAAGTATTGACAGCTGAGAGGAATGGCGACTGAAGGAGGGTGGACAGGGGAGCGGAGGGGGTAGAGGTCTGGAAGTATTGCACGGAGTGGGAAACTTAACCACCTCTCAGGCCTGGCCAGGTGTTAAGTATAGGACGAGAATCTATGGGATCTAATCAGGAGGCGGGGAAAACAAAGCGGCCGGCTGGCTTCTCAGGAGACTGTGAGAAGGGGGTCGGGATGGAGAACGAGGGGACCCTGGGTGAGTGAACTCTAAGTACCGGAGGGGTTGGGCGGAGTGGGATATCTCTAATGCAGATTTTGGGGACAGTGCAGATTTAGGTGATGACAAGTTCTGGGGTTTCCCTTGGGGAGGGAGTCACTGGGGGACAGAGAGATGGGTCATCCACCTGGATGCTGAAGAAAACAGAGTGGGAAACAACCACCTCTCAGGCCTGATGAGAGACCCTGGCCAGGTGTTAAGTATAGAGTGAGAATGAAAACAGGAAAGAGGTGGCCAGGAATACTGTGAGACAGGAACCAAAATCTTCAGTGAACGGGGAGTGGGGAGCGACCCGGAAGAAGTTAGATGCTAGAAGTGGGTGGATGACCGGAACCGGAAGAGCAGTGGGTGCCCTGTTCAATGGCATCCGTGGAAAGGGAGCTGGTGGTTTGCTGGAGGAAGGAGGAGAGAGGGTGTGGAAGGAGCGATGCGAGCAAGGAAGCCCAGCTTTTCTTCCCAACTCGGAGGGAGTCAAGGTGTGAAAGGCAAATATCTAACACTTGCGAGGGCTCCCGTGTTTCCATGTTTGTATTAAGATAAGGAAAGTAGCTGATACGCTAAGAATGTGTGCTAATGCTTTGGTGGAAGAGTTGGGAGGTCTGAGGTTGGAGGCACATTGGGATGGGAGTCTGGCTAATACTGGATTTTTGGAGAGGATCCCTGGGCTTCCAGTGGTGAGTGAGTTTCACGGGACAGAGCACGTGGAATCACATAGCTAAGGGCCTTGAGCGGCAGTCTGGGGACTCTGTGTTTTACCCTGTAGGTGGGGGCTGGGGGAGGGTGTTCACAGCAAACTGTCATGGTCAAAGGCAGGCTTTGGGAAAGTGAACTTTCCAGCCTCGTGAATGAAAGAGGCCGTTAGAAGGCTACTGCACAGGCCAGGATTAAGGTCTGATCAGGGTATGAGCACTGAGAATGGTGGAAAGAAATGGTATTTGGCTTGAATTGTTGGAGATAAGGGAAAGGAGGGAGTAATTGGGAGACGATTCCCATGTGTTGAGTGTAACTGGTTGGGAGAATCGGTTTTGAGGGGAAATTGATGACTTGGTATTTGGCAAACCTTGGTTGAAGGGTGAGTAGTGGCCGGAGCAGTGTAATGACAGGTGAATCACTGGGCGCTTCCCCTGCCGTGCCAGCAGTCACTGCCTGGGATTTCCCAGACTGAGGATAAATCAGGGACAAGCAGGATCCCAGGAAGCCACCCAATGAGTCTCCTGATTTAGCTTCCGATTCCTAGGGCGGGGCCTAACCTTCAATTACCACGTGCAATCAGGCGAGCGCCTGCAGATGTGAACTGTGAGGTGCCCGATTCACACGATTCACAGCCGGGGAAGCCTCGCAGTCTTTCCACGGGAGGCGCGTCTTTATAGCCTTGATGCAGTTGGGGAGTTAGGGCGCCACAGGACGCCAGCCAGGCCTCTTTGGAGGAGGAGCCCTGCGGGATTAGTGTCTAAGAGGCGCTTTGAGCTTTTCTCCTTCTCACCCTCAAGGTAAGGCAGGGCAGGGCACACCCGCAAGGGTTTCTCTTGTTAAGCGGGTTTTCATCACGTCCCTGAGCTCAGGCCCAGAATCACAGTTGAGGTCCAGCCAAGAATTTGACTCATTCAGGTGTAAACCCCGCCCATTCTGCTCAGTTTCCTGAATTCTGCTGACAGCAGCTCTTTCCTCCTTTTGCCTGAAATCCCAGGGGTCTTTGTGTACGTTGAGATGAACCGAGGCTGACATCCCCCTCTGTGGCCTCCCGGCGCTCCAACACTCAGCCCCGCTCCAGGCCAGAGCGGGCAGAGCCTGGGTTTGGGGAGGCGCAGCGCCCCGCGGGAGTAACCCAAGCCGTCCCGGGAAGTGCTGGAGGCCGGGCACGGAAGGCTGTCGGGGGCCCGGACCCCCCCCTTCCGCGGGCTCCCAGCCAGCACTCCGTGCGCGCGCGGGCCCAGCCTCCGCCGGGGCGCGGGCGCGCGCCGGGAGGGGCGGGGCGAGGGCGGGGCCTCTCCGGGGCGGGGGGCGGGGGGCGGGGGGCGGGGCGGGCGGCGCGGAGGTAACCGGCGGCCGCGGCGAGAGCGCGCCCAGCCAGCCGTGATGTCTGCGCGCGCTGGAAGCCTCCTCCCGCCGCGGCCCCGGGCCCTGGCGCCGGCCGCGCCTCTGCTGCTGTTGCTGCTGTTGCTGCTGCTGCTGGACGCCGGCGGCGGGCGCGGGGGCGCCTGGGCCCAGGAGCCGGGGGCGGCGGCGGACGGGCTCCCCGCGGCCGACGGCGGGGACGGGGAGGACCCGCACGCCAAGTACCTGTACACGGCCGACATGTTCACGCACGGCATCCACAGCGCCGCGCACTTCGTCATGTTCTTCGCGCCCTGGTAACTGGCCGCACCGCCCGCCTCGGGCTCCGCGGGCGCTGGTCGGGCCCGGGCCCCGCGGGGGGCGCGGGGCCGCGGCCTGGGGGCGCCCGGCGAGGGGCTGAGGGTCTTCCGGGCCGGGGGGCGGCACGCGCCGGGCGCTCGCGGCTGACGTGGCGCGAGGGCCGGGGTGGAGCAGGAGGGGGCGGTCCCCGAGGGCCGAGCCGGAAAAGGCCGCGGCTCCGGCTCCCGCGCCCCCTCCTCCGATCCGCGCACCGGGGGAGGGGAAGGGGTCGTCGCCCTTCGGGGCCTCTGGGAGCTCAGAACCCGTCCGTCCCCCGGCCCCAAACTTCTGCGCCGGCCGCAGGCAGCGGCCTGCGGTGCGCCGGGACCCGGAGGCCACGTGCGGTCGCCCCGGCGACCAGGCGCCCGGCGTGCACACTTGGACTTCGGAGGCGATTCGCTCGCCGCACGGCAGACCTCCGGCCTGCGGATTTAATTGAAACACAGGGACTCACAAGGCGTGATTTCCCACCCTGCGGGAAGCGGTGGCCCAGGCAGAAGAGGGTTCCTGCGCTCCCCCGGGGGGTGGAGAGCAGTGCGGGTTCTGGGGGCCCGTCCGCAGCCCCGGGGCGGTGGGGAGCTGTGCTCGCGGTGACGGGAGCCACTGGCCCCGGACCCAAGGCCGTCCTCTGGCACCTGCTCCTCTCTGCTCTCTTGGGGCCTGGTCGTCTGCAAAGTGTGAGGTGGGAAAAGTCACTACGTTGAGCAGCCGGTCCCCCTCGCCGTGGTTCTCGGCGGTGGTGGGGGGGGCTTTGGTGTGGCCTCGGTGCCAAACCCAGAGACACCTGCCCTGTGGGTTGTCCTACAGAAAGCCTTCCCGTCATTCGCAGGGGCACAGGGACTGAGTGCCTTCCTCCTAGGGCCTAGATGCCCGCTGAAGGGGGTCATCCGTGGGCGGAGCAGACAGCCAGTCTTCGGGCCCAAGGCCCTTTGCAGGCTTTACTGCAGAATTTGGCAATCTCCCCCAGAGCGGAGGAGGCTCCTTGAGATGTGGGAAGGGGATGCAGGAAAGAATAGGGAGAAGATGCCCAAGAAAAACGGCCTGTTCAGAAAATGTGCTGGTGGAAGTTGGAGGAAACTTTTTGTCTTCCTCCCCATGTTCAGATGACGACTGTATTTCAGTTCATTTGGAGTTAAATCAGCACTTTTGGTCTGGGTCAGAGCTGTCCCATAGATAAATTGTGTTTCCAGTTCCCAAGAACCAAGAGTTGAATTTTTAGAACTACCAGTGGTATAGAAAATACTTTGTAGTGTAAAATAATGGATATCGATAGTTACTTTGTGAAGGGTATTCTCAGAGTAGCTATTCCAATTAAATACACTGCTTAAGTGAAGCCTATTTTTGTGGAATAAATCTGCCCATGGATTTTTTTCCTTATATTTTAAAGAAAAACTGACATGTAGACATCGTAGGTCCGTGCAGTGCCAGTGGAGTTTTAATTTTGGAGTCTCTGTAATACTCACCTGCTAGTCCTGGGCTGAGTGAGGGAGAGGACCGGGCACTTGGTATTAGGTACATTCCTTAAAGTAATGTAGTGTTTCATTGTGTGTGGCTTATAGACTTTTAGGTGGATGCTCCCAGAAAAAGTAACTTTTAAAGTTTTTGTTTGCTTCTTAATAGTCTACTGTGAAATGTTTAAATAGAGATGTGTGGGTTTCTATGACAACATTTAAAAGTTAGACTTTAAGAGCAGATTGGAGCTCAGATGGAATACACTGTGGGCTGCCCCTCCTCTTTCCATTTCAGTTTCTGGAATGTTGGGAGCCCACGTGTGATTTGGGGGCAGGAGCTAAAGAAAACATTGATCTGTGTGTATTTGCTCTGACCTGGGCAGAGGCAGGGTTGTCCTACTGCTGTAGATCTTGTGCCAGCATCAGGCCATAGCTTCTCTATGGCCAGTTTTCAGGTCACATTGAATCTGGTGACAATGAGGTCAAGGTTGGAGCCGACTCCTCGAAAGGACCAGGTGGCTTTGCTCTGTTACGTGACCGCAAACTGCCTCTGAATGCAGCTGCTGGCTCAGAGGTTCGTGCTGTAGCCCCAGGGGTCCAAACCCAGAAGTGCCAACTGCACGGCACCCATGGATCCATCACTAAGAGATTGCCAAGCACTTAGTACGTGCCAGACACTGGGGATCCAGTTGTAGAAAGGATGATGCTTGTCTTCTTGTACCATATATACTTAAATCTAGCAGGGGTTTTCCCTCACAATTGTCTTCCAGAAAAGAGGGATTCGTATTGTATTTGAACCTCTTATAAAGCAGGATTCTCTTCTCTGGCCAAGAAAGTGCTTAGGGAAGACAGGTTAGCTTGAAGCAGAATTTTCCAGTGCTTCCTTTAGGTGCTTCCTCGTGAGGTCATCTGTCAGAAAAAAAAAGAGGCAAGGAGATTTAACACTGATTTTATTGAGCAATTATTTTGAGGATGAACTCAGTTATTAAGTGTTGGGTGTTCTTACCACACTTTAGAAAGCAATACAGCGAGTAGTTACATCATAGACATCATGAATACACACTTACCAGGTGAATGGGGAAAAAAACCCCACATGCCATAATGTTTGTGTATAGTTAAATTCATACAATGAATATTATAAGTGTATGTTTGCGTATATCAAATTTAGAAGTTTGGGGTGGCCATAAGCTTTTTTTATGCTTCTCACTGGAGAGAATGCAGAACTGATTTCATTTCGAGGCCGCCTTGCATTTGGAGAGACTCGGTTACATGGTAGAGGAGACCTGACCGTAAAGGAGCCATGGCGAGGGAAAGTGCTGAGCCACTGCCACAGAGGCGGAGCGAGGGCGCTCTCCAGAAGAGGGAGAAGAGAGTGGACACCACACAGCCTGGGAGTCAGGGCTGACTTCCTGGAGGAAGTGACACCCAAACTGAACAAATAGGAATGAGCCAGGTGGGTTTAGGGAGGAAGTGTCAGAGACAAGAGTGTGCTGATTCCTAGGGCCCGGCCAAGCTACGGCCCTTTCAGGAACCTGGAAACTCAGCAGCATGGCGCAGCGGCGGGCAGCAAGGGAAGGAGGGCAGTGTGCACAGAGGTCAGGTGGGAGGTCAGCAGGGGCCAGATCGAGGGGGATCGGGCACAGCGCCTAGCTAAGTTTTGATTTCACGCTGTGAACAATGCGGGGTCTCTCCGGAGGGTTTAAGCAGGGGAGCAAGGTTCTGCAGACACTGTGAGCTGTCCGGCTCCGTCTCCACTGCAGCGTGAAGAAGGGGTTGGATCAGAGAGCCCCGCTGCCCTAGGAGACGGCTGAGGGGGTGGGTCAGGCACCCTGTGACCCCGGCGCTCAGCGTGCTTGGTACTGTCGCCTTGCTACAGGTGTGGACACTGCCAGCGGCTGCAGCCTACCTGGAACGACCTGGGAGACAAGTACAACAGCATGGAGGACGCCAAGGTGTACGTGGCCAAGGTCGACTGCACAGCCGACTCGGACCTGTGCTCCACCCAGGGCGTGCGCGGGTACCCCACGTAAGTGACGGGCGCGCGCATCCTGTATCCGCCAGGTCTTCCTCGGCTTTTTGCCAGCCGCGTTCGGCCAAGAAAGTTCAAGCTAAACTTTTGGCACCTTCTTTGTAGTTCTGAGGAGTGAGGAGATGCCGACTTTGAGCAGGCATTCCCTGTTGTTAGGGAAAGGTTATATTTACACCGTGTGTGTATTAGGTGCCTTTTTTTTACTTTGTTTGGGAAAAGCCTTTCATTAATCAGTTGAGTTTTCCTGTTTATAAAAGAACGTGTCTACCAGACAAAAACGGCATCCTCCATGAGGTCCTGTCACGTTTGACGTTCACATGCACGTTTACACGATGAGCACCGACTGTCATGAATTTTCGTCTGAATTTTTGGTCACTCTGTTAATTCTTAAGCCTCCTTTCTAGAGTTATTTCCCACGTGACTAGCACACAGGCTGTTTTTGTTGGAAAGAAGGTGCAGCCGTTCTGACAAGTGATACTTGCTACCTACTTCCTTGACAGTTAAAATAGTTTTTTGGTTTTAAGAACAGAAATTGAAACCGGCTTAATGAACAAAAGAGGGAGCTAATTTGAAGGCTGTGGGGGGAGCCTCTGAGACTCGGCTCCATGGGTTCGGAGGTCTGTCTTTCTGCCCTCCCACCCCTTGAGGTGACTCCCGCTCGGCATCTCTCTGTTGCCATGGTGGACTTGGGCCCATCGCCGACTGGCCCAGCTTGGATGGAGTGTTCATTCCAGAAACCATCTTTGTGACCCGAGAGGCAGGATCTTGTCGGAAGACGGCAGTCCCGTTCAGACTCAACATTTACTGGTGGAGTGAAGAGCGCTTCTCCAAGAAAGGGAAGATGCTGTTTCCAGAAGGATGGGGGAGGGGTTGGGCACTGCAGGTCCCAAAATATTTGTTCAGATTGACAAATGAAGTCAATCCTATGGGAAACCCAAGCTGATCTTCAAACTTGAGAGGCCGCATGGAAAATGGCAGGAGCTCTGGGCTGGAACCTGGATGCCACGGTTTGGACCCCAGCTCTACCGTCTACTTATCCTGCAGCTCTGGCCACGCACGTTCCTCAACCTCTGAGTCTGAAGTAGGATGCTGACACCCACCCCCCCATAACATTGTCGTGTGTAATAACGTGTGTGTAGATACCGATCTGAACATGCCCAATAATGTTAAGGTTTCCTCTGACCTTTGGAGATTTGGCATTTCCATAAAGGGCTCTGGAACTCTTGGTCTTTGGTGACTGCTTGCTAATGTGAGCGCAGTAACTCGGGTACATCAAATCAGAGCAAAAGAGACAAAATTTCCTGCTCTACGTACCTACCTGTTGGCATCACTGTCCTGTGCTCCGCTGCGTTGCCTTTAAAGTAAACTCTGCTTGTATGAAGAGCATCCCAGGGAAGCAGCCAGTGGGAAGTGGGACCAGTTACCTGTTGAGAGCCTGTTACTTTCAAGGCGCAGGAGCAACAGAGATGGGTGGCCGTGGTGTCCACTCTTAAACAGCCAGCTGTGTGTGGCCCTGTGGCTCTGTGTGCCGTAAACCATGCCAGAGGGAAGGTGAAACAGGACCAGTCATAGGGCTGAGAGGACAAGTGTCAGGGAGAGAGTTGAGTGTCCCACCTGCACCCAGTCACACGAGCTCCCTGGCTGCAGCATGAGTTACTCCACAGATGCTGTTCACAGATGCTGAAAGATCCATGTTGGATCAGGTGTCCTGATTTGTGTTTTAGAAGATATGGTCTCCCCGAGAAAACCATGCACTGGTTTTGTGTTGTTAGAAAGAACTATACAATACGATGAGCTCCCACTACATGGTTCGGGAAGGAACCTCGTGACCGTCACAGCCCGAGAACAGATTTTTTTTCACAGAATGCAGGAGGTAGGGGCATGCTGCATAAAATGTAGTGGCCTTAGGGCATTCATAGGTGTACCTGTGTGAGCTTTTACTTCGAGGGATGTTTCGAGGCCTGAATCAGAGGGTGATGTAAATGCCGAGGCGGGTTGCGGGGCGGGGTGTCAGCACATTAGCTTTTATGTCATCCCTCCCCTGTCACCTTTAACTGGAGTAAAGGATTGGAGAGGGAGGGAGTTTGGGTTCCCAGGTCCCTGGAGAAGGCTGCCTGTGCTCGGGAAGATGTTTTGAGGTCTTCCTGTTGGGCCACTAAAGAACCTTTATCATCTGGGAAAATGCTGGCAGGGGCAGGGCTGAAGGAGGTTCCCTAGGGCTGCCACGCAGAGTGCCACTGAAAAGAAGAGAAACGTATTCTCTCACAGTTCCGGAGGCCAGAAGCCCGAAATCAAGGCATCAGCAGCGCCGTGCTGCCTCTGGAACCTGTCAGGGGTCCTTCCTTGCCTCTTCCTGGCTCCTGGTGGTTGGAGGGCAGTCTTTGGTGTTCCTTGACTTGTAGAAACATCACCCCAGTCCTTCTTCTTAACTTGGCCTTCTGCTGTTTGCATGTCTCTCTCTGTGTCTGAATTTCCCCTTTCTATACCTACTGGATCAGGGCCCACCTTCATGACCGCATTTTAACTTGATTGTCTCTATGCAAATCCTATTTCTAAATAAGGTCACATTCCATGGTAGCGTGGGTTAGGACTTCAGCAAATCTTTCTGGGGACACAATTCGACCCATAACACCATCTCATCTATAGTAGTAGAACTTCCGTCATGCCGTTTTCCAGAGGGACCCAGCAATGTGGATCTTTTCCCCTGCCGTCTCCTTGACTGAGGAACAGATCACCAGGAAAGCAAGTGCCTGTGTGGAGGTTTGGTAACAGCAGAAGAGTTTGGGGCTGTGCTTGGGGCATGAACCCCATGGCCCGCTCTGCACTCTGCCTTCATCTCCATCTACAGTGAGAATGAAGTCAGATGCCCCGTGAGGGAAGCTGTGCCCTCCCTAGGCTCTAGGCTCTATGAACTTAACCCGAATCTCAGACTTGAGCTGGTTAGAAAGATTTTTAATCCAACGACAGGAAGAGATTTTAAAAATCAGTTTTGCTTCGCTCAGTGTACACCACATGAGGAAAAAGTCACAGATTAGGTTTCACTGCATTTTAACCTTAGCAAAGAAATGGAGGATGGGTTCAACAACGCCTGGTCTGATTTCTGATTTTTTAAAAATTCTTATATAGGTTTATTGTTACAATTAATATTTAAGTCTTCAGATTTTCTTTCTTTTTTAACATCTTTATTGGAGTATAATTGCTTTACAGTGGTGTGTTAGTTTCTGCTGTATAACAAAGCGAGTCAGCTATACATATACTTATATCCCCATATCTCCTCCCTCTTGTGTCTCCCTCCCACCCTCCCTATCCCACCCCTCTAGGTGGCTACAAAGCACCGAGCTGATCTCCCTGTGCTATGCGGCTGCTTCCCACTAGCTATCCATTTTACATTTGGTAGTGTATATATGTCCATGCCACTCTCTCACTTCGTCCCAGCTTACCCTGCCCCCTCCCCGTGTCCTCAAGTCCATTCTCTACGTCTGCGTCTTTATTCCTTTCTGATGTTTTCAGGATCCACTCGTTTCCATCCGGAAGCGCTTTGGTGGAGGGAGGCACTGGGGAGAGAGGGAGGGAGTGGAGAGGGGCAGTAGCTGCCTCTAGTCCTTTGTGGGCACAGCTTACGTTTCCAGAGCATCTCAAGGTGGTGGATGCGGGTGTTCACAGTCTGAGAGCCTGCTTTGGGGTCGCTTGAAATGTTAAACATCGTGAAGGAAGGGACATACTGGCCAAATCGAGTTAGATTGTGTCTTTTTGTCATGGTTATATAAGTATAAGCTGCTAGGGAAGGGGACATATATTCTTCATTGGAGATACATTGGGATGTCCCCTAGCCCATCACAGGATCTGAGCTTCTGGGTGAGGCCAGTAAGCCCATTTTCTACTGAATGCCTTCTACAGCCAGTGTGTTGGTTTTCTTGTTTGGTGTGAAACTTCATTTTAAGACCTTTGTGGGACTAGCTATCCAAACCCACAGTTTGATTTCTGCGTATCTTAACTTCTCGCGCTCTGACACTGTGCATTGGGCATCTCCTAACAAAACCCACGTACGTGCCAGGAAGCGTTAGGGGTGTTTTAGATGAGTAGGCTCGCCCCTGAATGCTAACCTGTGTTTCCTGTCAGTAGCCATATTTCCCCCTCCATCCTGCCACCTTCTATTAATTCTGTCAGTAGAAGAATTATTCCCTCCCCTCCCCCCATTTCTTGATGCCTTCTGTTAAGTTTTATCTAGAGCGTGTTGTCCCGTCACCAGTGGCGTGACGCAGGGTCTGGACGTGTTCATCTCGGCCTCTGGTGATGTCTTTGCGCCCCTCCAAAGGCAGAGCTCCTTGCTGTGTCTGCAGATACCTAGTATGTGTGGAAGATAGAAAAGATTCCTTCTCTGGGGGCAAGTGAATGGGCCGTATCAACCAATGTCAAGGTTGTCCTTATAGTTGGAAACTTGAACTCTCCCAGTAGCTGGATAGTCAGTCACGCGTTGTAAGAGTTGAAGAGCTGACAGTGTATCCTGGAAATACATTTACTGCGGAACAATGCTATTTCTACTATAAGTTGTAAGTTGTTTTTCAAAATGCAGAACATAAAAACTACTGAAGCCGGGGAAGGATAACAAATATGGGGCAGGGGAAAGCTAGAGAGTTCTGCGCACCTGAGCCCTCGTAGCTTGGGGTTTAACTCACGGCCTGATGTGTTCACCCCGGTTTTGTTTTTCAAGAATAATATAAGAAACTTCTAAAAGTTCAGGATTAAGTGAATATGTTATCGCCTAGAACATTTCTTTCTCTTCCAAGTATTATCAGAGACGGGCAGGCGTGTGCTGGCTGCAGCCCGCCGACACCTCATGTTTATGATCGTTCCACTAACCGAGTTTGCTCTCTGCTCAGAGTGGTTTGAAGTGCTTTAAAATCTACTGCAACTAATCCTCTGTTACTCTTTCAGCTTGAAGTTTTTCAGGCCTGGCCAAGAAGCTGTGAAGTACCAGGGTCCCCGGGATTTTCAGGCCCTGGAAAACTGGATGCTGCAGACACTGAACGAGGAGCCCCCCGTGAGTGCACACAAAGCCGCCCCCTCTTTCTTCCTACGTTTTTGGGGTAGTCAAGAGGCCAGTTTAAGTACCATCTTAAAGCAACTTTTATCATAAGTAAAGATTCACTTTTCTTTTCTTCTCAGTTTTTCTTTTTATTGTGATAAAATACACACACTATAAAATTTGCCCTGTTAACTATTTTTCAGCGTACAATTCAGTGGTATAAATACATTCAGAACGTGGTGCCAGCGTCACCACCATCCATGCACAGAAATTTTCCGCCTTCCCGAAGGGGAACCCTGTCCCCATTAAACACCAACTCCCCGTCCCCCTCCACAGTCCCTGGCACCCAGCACTCTACTTTTCTGCCTCTGCGAATTTGGCTCCTCTAAGTACCTTATGTAAGTGGGAAAAGATGAACTTTTAACAACTCTTTGTCATGGAAAAGTTCAAACAGGCACCAGAGTAGAAAGAAGAGTCTACTGGACGATGGGCAGGAGGGTAGGGAAGATGGCCCCGCGGGCCCGCCCGAGCCGCGACAGTGGTTCCCATTTTGTGGGCCTTATTTTGTCTCCCCTGCTTCCCCGCCCCGCGTTTGGCTGCACAGTCAGTGTCATTTGTAAATATTTCAGGAGGCAGCCCACAGATGAGGACTTGCTACTTTTTAACATACCCTCTGTGCCCCCTTCACATGTAATTCAGCTCACAGTAATTCCTCAGCACCCGAGATGGACTCGTGGCCACCCAGGGTCAGGGTCAGGGTCAGGGCCTCGCCCTTCCTCCCCCGGGACCTCGCTCCCGAGGGCGGTACCCACAGTGTGAATCTTCCCTTTTCTTCTCAACCCTCAGCCCCACGGCCCTAAGTGGCTTTGCTGATAACAGAATTCAATGCCCTTCATACTCTCCGCGTCTTAATGGCCTTCCCCGCTCTAAGGATAATATCAGGAAATTGTGGAAACTGTATGATTTCTGAGATTTTTTTTTTAATTGAAGTATAGTTGATTTACAATGTTGTGTTACTGAGATATTTTTTAAAGACATAGTTATATGTAGAGTGTTACGAAGAAAAACCTGTAATCCTCCTCCAGCTGATGTTAGGGGTCTTAATTTTGTTACAAATCACTACCATCGTGAGCCCTGCAGTTAAGTGTCCCTTTGTGTGTGGTGCTTTCGGATTAATGCTGAATGCTCAGGCCCACAGAGGCTGAGCTGTATTTTGACGGGGATAGAGAGATGGCCATGTTCCCATGCTGTACATTTCTGATGAAATATTAAGAGCATCTGAAGTCTTTGAATGGAATTTCCAGTTCAACACTGGACTAGACTGGGGTATTGCATCAGGTAGGCGTTCCCTGACTTGAAGGTTGTCTGTGCTCCAGGGGTCTTTTGGGGGCCCTGATGCTGTCGGTGTCATCTTCCAGGGTGTGGTCCTTCAGCTGTCCCCCAGATTCTGTGTAGAGGTCACAGCTAATCAGAAACCCAGCTGCTTCCCAAGTGCTACTTTACCTCACATTTTTAAAAGTTTAGAACCACATGGAGAAGAATGTCAGCATACGGTATTGAATAAGTGTTGACCAGAGAGACGTGTCTAATTTTAGGGAACAGGGAAAACCACAAACCTCGCAGAGAGTAAATTTGCATCTCTGTCATGGCAAGAAAGCTGGAGGAGCAGGTGTAACTTTCACATAGATTTAAACTTCAAGTTGTTTTTTTTTTTTTTTGTGGAAATGTCCTCTGAGGGGAGGAAGCCAGTTTTAAAGGGGAGTTCATGGTCTCCAAAAACATTTAAAGTAAACTTTTCAGCAAAAAGCCAGTCTTCTATGATGACTTTATTCAAGAAACCATCTGCCAGTGTCAGGGTGGCAGAAAGACTTCATCTCCGGAGCCGAATGTCTTTCTGGGGAGCGGAGCCCCAAGCACAGGCTGGGGACGCGGCAGCCGGGCTGAGGCTCACATCGCCATCCTCAGGGGGGCACCCTGGGGGCGTGGCCACACGGAACCCACCCCTCCCCACCTGAGACCTCAGTTACCCACTGGCCATACCTTTGTGTCTCAGAGCAGTGGGGGGTCTCAGATCATTGCTAGAAATGATGACAGGGTGCCGCCTTATAGAAAAGTTCAAATATTCACACTTCATATTGCAAACCGAAATTCTTTTCAATATGAATTTTGCCTTATAAGCAAAAACTTTTTAAAAACTTCTTCATCTGTATTTATATCTAAATAACTTAATATATACATTTTCATCTTTAAACAGGATAAATTTAGATTTTTCCTTCCTAGCATTATGGCAGTATTAAAGGAAGTCAAAGAAAAGAAAACCTGCCATTTCTTAAATTTTACCCCAATTTTGATATTTCCATGTTTCCTTCTGTATTTTTTCCTTAAACAGTCATAATCAAATAAACATGGTTCATTTCATTAACGATCTTTTTATATAGTTGAATCATCTTTATCTCATGGATTTGCCATAATTCAGCTCTTCTCTGTCCATGGATATTTAGGTTATGTATAATTTTTCTGTCATCAGAAATGCTATAAGAAACATTTTTATCTTTGTAAAGGACGTTTTTTATTTTCTACTTTGGAGTGACTTTTTAGAATATATTCCCAGACATAAAATTGCAAGGCAAAAAATAAAAAAGCAAGACCACTTTTATGGCTCCTGATGAATAGTGCCGGATTGCTTTCTTGACTCTGTAAGCCCACATTGTCACCAGCCCGGGGAGAGGGGAGGGTGCCCATTCTGTGATACACTGTGGTGTTCCCAGAATGGCCATCCCTGCGTGCCACCAAGGGACGTGCTCCTTCGGTACCATAAATGGACATTTTACTACTGCAAGCCCTTTGAACATTTTATACAGGGTGACATATAGTCTTTTGTTTCACGTTATTGGAACTTAACTGACTGTTCACTTAGCCATCACTCTTGGGCATCCTTTTGTCTGGGTACTTAGCACTTTGAAAGTTTTGTCAAGCCAGCAGTGGAAAAGAAAACTTCATGGTGCTTTACTGCCCAGCTTTGAGCTGTCAGCACTTTGAAAGCTTTTAAAGACTTAACTTAGATATTCTTTTTAATAGAAATATGGACCGCTAGATAAAAACTGAGTAATACACACCCACGTGTCTATAGCACAGTGGGGATTCAGTGGTCTTCTCTTCACCTCTGCTTGCAGGCTGTGGCTGTGTCGGCCTAAACAATTGAGACATTTCGAATGGTGTGGTAGAGTGGTTAGTAATTAGTTGTCACACTGGTGTCTGCCAGGTACTGGAGAAACGCCACTTCTTGTCCGTTCACTGTGTGTTTCTGTCCCAAACTTAGCCCCATGAACTATATTTTTGCTTAAAAGTGCAGCCCGTGTTTGCCCTGTGGTTTTCTCTTTGCTGCCTTCCATCCACCTGAATTTTCTTTCTGGTCACCTTTTCTCTTTTATCAGCCCGTCAGAGTTTTACCTTCCTTCACAGGTTTTCTCATGTTCGTGTAGCTAAAGCACGGCCGGGCCCCCCTGTTCCCTGTTCCCTGTCCCCTGTCCCTGTCCCCTGTCCCTGTTCCCTGTTCCCTGTTCCCTGTCCCCTGTTCCCTGTCCCCTGTCCCTGTCCCCTGTCCCCTGTCCCCTGTCCCTGTTCCCTGTTCCCTGTCCCCTGTCCCTGTCCCCTGTCCCTGTTCCCTGTTCCCTGTTCCCTGTCCCCTGTCCCCTGTCCCTGTCCCCTGTCCCTGTCCCCTGTCCCCTGTCCCTGTCCCCTGTCCCCTGTCCCTGTCCCCTGTCCCCCGTCCCCTGTCCCTGTCCCCTGTTCCCGTCCCCTGTCCCTGTCCCCTGTCCCTGTCCCCTGTCCCTGTCCCCTGTCCCCTGTCCCTGTCCCCTGTCCCCCGTCCCTGTCCCCCGTCCCCGTCCCCTGTCCCCGTCCCCTGTCCCTGTCCCCTGTCCCCCGTCCCCTGTCCCTGTCCCCTGTTCCCGTCCCCTGTCCCTGTCCCCTGTCCCCTGTCCCCGTCCCCTGTCCCTGTCCCCTGTCCCCTGTCCCCTGTCCCTGTCCCCCTGTCCCCTGTCCCTGTCCCTTGTCCCCCGTCCCCCGTCCCCTGTCCCTGTCCCTGTCCCCGTCCCCCGTCCCCTGTCCCTGTCCCTGTCCCCTGTCCCCTGTCCCCTGTCCCCTGTCCCTGTCCCTGTCCCCGTCCCCCGTCCCCTGTCCCTGTCCCTGTCCCCTGTCCCCTGTCCCTGTCCCCTGTCCCTGTCCCCTGTCCCCTGTCCCCCGTCCCCCGTCCCCCGTCCCTGTCCCCTGTCCCCGTCCCCCGTCCCCTGTCCCTGTCCCTGTCCCCTGTCCCCTGTCCCTGTCCCCTGTCCCTGTCCCCTGTCCCCTGTCCCCCGTCCCCCGTCCCCCGTCCCTGTCCCCTGTCCCCGTCCCCCGTCCCCTGTCCCTGTCCCTGTCCCCTGTCCCCTGTCCCCTGTCCCTGTCCCCTGTCCCCCGTCCCCCGTCCCCCGTCCCCCGTCCCCCGTCCCTGTCCCCTGTCCCCGTCCCCCGTCCCCCGTCCCCCGTCCCCTGTCCCTGTCCCCTGTCCCCTGTCCCCTGTCCCTGTCCCCTGTCCCCTGTCCCCCGTCCCCCGTCCCCCGTCCCTGTCCCCTGTCCCCGTCCCCCGTCCCCTGTCCCTGTCCCCTGTCCCCTGTCCCTGTCCCCTGTCCCCTGTCCCCTGTCCCTGTCCCCTGTCCCCCGTCCCCCATCCCCCGTCCCTGTCCCCTGTCCCCGTCCCCCGTCCCCTGTCCCTGTCCCTGTCCCCTGTCCCCTGTCCCTGTCCCCTGTCCCCTGTCCCCTGTCCCCGTCCCCTGTCCCCCGTCCCCCATCCCCCGTCCCTGTCCCCTGTCCCCGTCCCCCGTCCCCTGTCCCTGTCCCTGTCCCCTGTCCCCTGTCCCTGTCCCCTGTCCCCTGTCCCTGTCCCCTGTCCCTGTCCCCTGTCCCCTGTCCCCCGTCCCCCGTCCCCCGTCCCTGTCCCCTGTCCCCGTCCCCCGTCCCCTGTCCCTGTCCCCTGTCCCCTGTCCCTGTCCCCTGTCCCCTGTCCCTGTCCCCTGTCCCCTGTCCCCTGTCCCCCGTCCCCCGTCCCCCGTCCCCTGTCCCTGTCCCCTGTCCCCTGTCCCTGTCCCTGTCCCCTGTCCCTGTCCCCTGTCCCCTGTCCCTGTCCCCTGTCCCCTGTCCCCTGTCCCTGTCCCCTGTCCCCTGTCCCCTGTCCCTGTCCCCTGTCCCCCGTCCCCCGTCCCCCGTCCCTGTCCCCTGTCCCCCGTCCCCCGTCCCCCGTCCCCCGTCCCTGTCCCCTGTCCCCTGTCCCTGTCCCCTGTCCCCTGTCCCTGTCCCCTGTCCCCTGTCCCCTGTCCCTGTCCCCTGTCCCCCGTCCCCCGTCCCCCGTCCCCCGTCCCCCGTCCCCTGTCCCCTGTCCCTGTCCCCTGTCCCCTGTCCCCTGTCCCCTGTCCCTGTCCCCTGTCCCCCGTCCCCCGTCCCCCGTCCCCCGTCCCTGTCCCCTGTCCCTGTCCCCTGTCCCTGTCCCCTGTCCCCTGTCCCCTGTCCCCCGTCCCCCGTCCCCCGTCCCCCGTCCCCCGTCCCTGTCCCCCGTCCCTGTCCCTGTCCCCTGTCCCTGTCCCCTGTCCCCTGTCCCCTGTCCCCCGTCCCTGTCCCCCGTCCCTGTCCCCTGTCCCCTGTCCCTGTCCCCCGTCCCCCGTCCCCCGTCCCCCGTCCCCCGTCCCTGTCCCCTGTCCCCTGTCCCTGTCCCCTGTCCCTGTCCCCTGTCCCCTGTCCCCTGTCCCCTGTCCCTGTCCCCTGTCCCCCGTCCCCCGTCCCTGTCCCCTGTCCCCTGTCCCCTGTCCCCTGTCCCTGTCCCCTGTCCCTGTCCCTGTCCCCTGTCCCCTGTCCCTGTCCCCCGTCCCTGTCCCCTGTCCCCTGTCCCCTGTCCCTGTCCCCTGTCCCCTGTCCCCCGTCCCCCGTCCCCCGTCCCCCGTCCCTGTCCCCTGTCCCCTGTCCCCTGTCCCTGTCCCCTGTCCCTGTCCCCTGTCCCCTGTCCCCTGTCCCCTGTCCCTGTCCCCCGTCCCCCGTCCCCCGTCCCCCGTCCCCCGTCCCTGTCCCCTGTCCCCCGTCCCCCGTCCCCGTCCCCTGTCCCCTGTCCCCTGTCCCCTGTCCCCTGTCCCCCGTCCCCCGTCCCCCGTCCCCCGTCCCCCGTCCCCTGTCCCCCGTCCCCCGTCCCCCGTCCCCCTCCCCTGTCCCCCGTCCCCCGTCCCTGTCCCCTGTCCCCGTCCCCTGTCCCCTGTCCCTGTCCCCTGTCCCTGTCCCCTGTCCCCTGTCCCCTGTCCCTGTCCCCTGTCCCCCGTCCCCCGTCCCCCGTCCCTGTCCCCTGTCCCCTGTCCCCTGTCCCCTGTCCCTGTCCCCTGTCCCCCGTCCCCCGTCCCCCGTCCCCCGTCCCTGTCCCCTGTCCCCCGTCCCCCGTCCCCCGTCCCCGTCCCCTGTCCCCTGTCCCCTGTCCCCTGTCCCTGTCCCCCGTCCCCCGTCCCCCGTCCCCCGTCCCTGTCCCCTGTCCCCTGTCCCCTGTCCCCTGTCCCTGTCCCCTGTCCCTGTCCCTGTCCCCTGTCCCCTGTCCCTGTCCCCCGTCCCTGTCCCCTGTCCCCTGTCCCTGTCCCCTGTCCCCTGTCCCCCGTCCCCCGTCCCCCGTCCCTGTCCCCTGTCCCCTGTCCCCTGTCCCTGTCCCCTGTCCCTGTCCCCTGTCCCCTGTCCCCTGTCCCCTGTCCCTGTCCCCCGTCCCCCGTCCCCCGTCCCCCGTCCCCTGTCCCCTGTCCCCCGTCCCCCGTCCCCCGTCCCCCGTCCCTGTCCCCTGTCCCTGTCCCCTGTCCCCTGTCCCCTGTCCCTGTCCCCCGTCCCCCGTCCCCCGTCCCCCGTCCCCTGTCCCTGTCCCCTGTCCCCCGTCCCCCGTCCCTGTCCCCTGTCCCCCGTCCCCCGTCCCTGTCCCCCGTCCCCTGTCCCTGTCCCCTGTCCCCCGTCCCCCGTCCCTGTCCCCTGTCCCCCGTCCCCCGTCCCTGTCCCCTGTCCCCGTCCCCTGTCCCCTGTCCCTGTCCCCTGTCCCTGTCCCCTGTCCCCTGTCCCCTGTCCCTGTCCCCTGTCCCCCGTCCCCCGTCCCTGTCCCCTGTCCCCTGTCCCCTGTCCCCTGTCCCTGTCCCCTGTCCCCCGTCCCCCGTCCCCCGTCCCCCGTCCCTGTCCCCTGTCCCCCGTCCCCCGTCCCCCGTCCCCGTCCCCTGTCCCCTGTCCCCTGTCCCCTGTCCCTGTCCCCCGTCCCCCGTCCCCCGTCCCCCGTCCCTGTCCCCTGTCCCCTGTCCCTGTCCCCTGTCCCCTGTCCCCTGTCCCCTGTCCCCTGTCCCTGTCCCCTGTCCCCCGTCCCTGTCCCCTGTCCCCTGTCCCCTGTCCCCTGTCCCTGTCCCCTGTCCCTGTCCCTGTCCCCTGTCCCCTGTCCCTGTCCCCCGTCCCTGTCCCCTGTCCCCTGTCCCTGTCCCTGTCCCCTGTCCCCTGTCCCCCGTCCCCCGTCCCCCGTCCCCCGTCCCTGTCCCCTGTCCCCCGTCCCCCGTCCCCCGTCCCTGTCCCCTGTCCCCTGTCCCCTGTCCCTGTCCCCTGTCCCTGTCCCCTGTCCCCTGTCCCCTGTCCCCTGTCCCTGTCCCCCGTCCCCCGTCCCCCGTCCCCCGTCCCCCGTCCCCCGTCCCTGTCCCCCGTCCCCCGTCCCCCGTCCCCGTCCCCTGTCCCCTGTCCCTGTCCCCTGTCCCTGTCCCCTGTCCCCTGTCCCCTGTCCCTGTCCCCTGTCCCCCGTCCCCCGTCCCCCGTCCCCCGTCCCCCGTCCCCTGTCCCTGTCCCCTGTCCCCCGTCCCCCGTCCCCCGTCCCTGTCCCCTGTCCCCCGTCCCCCGTCCCTGTCCCCTGTCCCCGTCCCCTGTCCCCTGTCCCTGTCCCCTGTCCCTGTCCCCTGTCCCCTGTCCCCTGTCCCTGTCCCCTGTCCCCCATCCCCCGTCCCCCGTCCCTGTCCCCTGTCCCCTGTCCCCTGTCCCCTGTCCCTGTCCCCTGTCCCCCGTCCCCCGTCCCCCGTCCCTGTCCCCTGTCCCCCGTCCCCCGTCCCCCGTCCCCCGTCCCCCGTCCCCGTCCCCTGTCCCCTGTTGTGTCCCTTTTGCTCCCTCTGTGTCTTCGGGGGCTGCTTCCTTCTGCATTCTACAAGACGTCTCAGGTCATGTTTCAAAGGACGGGACAGGGTGCTGGTTTGGGGTGGCCCATCCTTCAGTTTGTCTGCTCTGTTGGGTAGGGTTCGGGGACAGCAAAGGACAGCCTGGGGCAGGGAGGCCGTCACCCTGCTGCCTGGAGCATCGGTCCTCAAGCATTGGCCAAGGGTGACAAAGTCGCTTCTTTGCCCGGGGCGCCACCTCAACACAGCAGCGTCCCTCGAAGCCTCAAGGTGGCAGGGGAGGGAGGAGAGCATAGAAGGTCCCAGACAGAAGCCTCCATGGGCTCCACTGGGTCTTCACACACACACACCCAGTGACTCTTGTTCCGTCTCTTCCCACCAGACGCCGGAGCCCGAGGTGGGGCCGCCCCTAGCCCCCGAGCTCAAGCAGGGCCTGTACGAGCTCTCAGCCAGCAACTTTGAGGCGCACGTGGCACAAGGTAGGCGGGCGGGCGCGCCGGGTCTGCACCTCTGGGCACCCCTGCCCGGGCCGTCCTCCTGGGGGGCCTGGCTTTTCCTCTTGCCGCTTGAGGGCTCGTGGGTCGCAGCATGGGTGGCGCTTGTCGAGAGCTTCTCTCCCCCAACCCCGATGACATCAGTGTTTTTGTTTGTTTGTTTGTTTTGGTTTTTTTTTTTGACATCAGTGTTGAATGCTCGTCCTCTCGGAGACGATTTCTCCTTTTGTCTCTGTCCTTAGGGACAGGCCAGTTCTAATACTAAGCTAAAGCCTCAGGTGTGGAAAGCTCACTGATGGTGAGTGGGTGCACCTACTTGTGTACTGGCTGGACATTGCGTCCTTGGAGAAGAATGTGTTTATGTCAATGTTAATCATATGCTTATTGACCTGAGGCAGAAACAAAGGTTTCTCTTACCTGTTTAAACCAGAATTTATTGGGACCATTATAACACACGAATCGAATCAGCGTAGGTGTTCTTTACACTTAAAATATTTTTTGATACCAAATCTCATTTTTTGAAAATAGTCTCCTAAATGTCAGAATGACCTGAGTACGGTTTCTAATGTGAATAATGTATAAGGCCTTTCTTCACGCGTTCGGAAGCGTTGGCTCCGCAGTGAAGGGCTTGAAAGTGAATTCAGCCTCCTTGCTGACCTCCCCTCTCAGAGGCTGTCATGGAGAGAAATCCTCCTGGGAGACGGGGTTGGAAACGCTCTTAAAAGGGCATAAAATTGTGTCGGGCCCTGAAACTTCCTGCTTGCTGGGAGTTGAAATACACCCCGTTTAAGGTCTGACATCGCTTGTTGTGATGCTTTCAGCCGTTTTTAATTAAAGGCGGCTAGTTCATTGGTACAGATGCTCTGACAGGGCTTCTATCCTAAGGGGAGCCGCTCTAATTTGAGACGGGCTTGGGCTCCCTGCAGGATGCGCTCCCGGAGCCACCCCGTGACGGACCGCCGTCCGAAGCCCAGCCCTGACCCTCCCTGAGCAAGTCGCCCGCCAAGGGGCCGTGTCCCCACACGCCGCGGCCTCGTGCTGCTGGCATGAGGGTCTCTCCTCGGAGAGCAGTGCGGCCCCGCCCTGACTCAGCTCCTCTTGATGCTCCAGGAGGCCCTGGACCTCCTGTCTCCACCTCACAGCACAAAGTAGCGACACACCTGTCTGGAGACGTGGTTTCAGTCTTGCAGATCAGCTGCTCATGTATATTTAAAATGTTTTTATTTAAATTTCTTAATTGGAGTATAGTGGATTTACAGTATTGATTTTGAAGCAAGTTTCTCCCCATTTCCCGCGAACACATCACTGCCGCGGGGACAAGGTGCCGCCGTGAGCGTTGCCATGGCAGAGTCCGACTCCGAGCCTGAGTCACACGTCAGCGTCCGTTGGTTGGTCCTCTCCCTGGCCACAGCCTGATTTCGGTTTGGTCTCAGCCTGACACCGTTTTGGCCCTAGGCTGGTCAAGGTAGAAGAGCCGAGATAAAAGTTTTCAGTGCCTAAATCATGATGTTGTGAGGCTTGTTTTTTTCCTAGCCAAGGGAGTGACATCCAGTCTTTTTGGATCTTCTATCTTATTGTGAAATAAAACCCAGATACAGAAAACAGTGTAGGGTGTAGTGAATGGTTATAGAGCGGTCACCCAGCACAAGACAGAAAACTGCTCGCTTCCCGTGCCCCGTCCCAGCCCTCCCCCCGCCCCCCAAAAGGCGCTGCCCTGCCTGTAGGGAAATCGCCGCTTGCTTCATGGTGTGGAGTACAGTTGCCCTGCCCACGTCACCCTGCTCTCTCTGTTCCCTGTGAGTTGGCCGTTGAATCTAGGGACTTTATCACTTTCTGTTTGATGTTTTGGGGGGTGTGAGCAAGACTGCATAGCTGGGAAGTCTGTGATGTCAGCGGCCTCGTCCGTCACCACCTAGAGCCGTAACTCACGAGGGATGCAAAGCCTGCTGCTGTGATCCAAGCATCCCTTCTTCATTTTTACAGCAGAAGAGACGCTTGCCCTCATTTATCACTTGGTTGTCCGGCGGTGCAGTTCGCGTGGGAAAGACAGGCTAAGTGCCTGATTCTTTCCCTTTATTGCCCGTTTTCCAAATAATGAGTTGGGTCCCTATTGTCCTCCAAAGATGACAGATTAGTTTTTAAGGATCGTTACGAACTCATGGATAGAGACATATTTGATGGGGAGTCACTTTTTACCAGTTCAAGGGTTCATCCTGAACTGAGCTTTGCAGGAGGACAAAGGCGAGATGCTTCCATTCACGCTCTAGTTGGGTGGATGTAAATCACACTCCCTCTCCCTTCCCCTGCCTTCCTCCCCCGCCCCCGAAGGAGACCACTTTATCAAGTTCTTCGCCCCGTGGTGTGGCCACTGCAAAGCTCTGGCTCCGACCTGGGAGCAGCTGGCTCTGGGCCTTGAACATTCCGAAGCGGTCAAGATTGGCGAGGTAAGTGAAAGCCCTTATGAAACCGGAAATAGACCGCCTTTGGCTGGATTAATTAGCTGAGTAGCCCATTATTCATTCTGTGCACAAAGTCGCAAACTTGATTTATTAATTCCATTTAGCGTGCCACTTGATAATTCATTTCACCTTCACAGATGGCAGCCTGGTTTCGAGCGTGCTGGCTTTTCCACAGTCTAGAGATAAATTATGGCTTTGGCTCCTTTGTTTATTTTGAAGCAATGGCCAATTCTGAATTGGCAGCCCCAGAGCCCTTTCTGCAAAGATATGGGGCAGAGCCTTAGAGAACGTTCACTGGACGTACTTGGAGACCATCCACATTCGAAATCACCCAAGAGCTCTTTCCTAAAAGGACCTTCGGCTCTGCGCTCACGCCCTGTGTGCAGCCTGCGTGCACGAGACCCGCCCGTGGGGAGCCCTGGCCTGCCCTGCTGCCTGGAGTTCTCTCCCGCTTCACGTAGGGAAGCCAGAAGTGACGCCTGACAACTGGGTTTTCGGGAAATATCTAGAGCAGCTTCTGGGCCTTCAAGCACTTTTAATCTGCCCATCCCCCAGCGCCTACCAGACACCCTGCCTGAATTGCTTTTATAAAAAGCTCATTTTCTACTCTGCCGGGGGCTGATTTGTATACAGAAGTAATGCTGCGTGTTCAGGAACTGTAGTTAGTGAGATGATGTGCCCAGCACAGTGAGATAGCCAAAAGCATAAACGTGGGATTCGGACAGACCTGGCCGGCCACCCTCGAGCAGCTTCTCCACACCTCAGTCTCCCCCTTTGCAAAGCCAAGACGAGCTCTAACTGTGGGGCGGTCGTGAGGGTGACGGTAAAATGCTGAGCGTGACGCTGGGCACAGAGCAGATGCCTAGGAAATTGTAATGGTTGTTAAATGAATTTTTCACTGTTGTGTGTTAAACACTTAATTTGACATCTTTTCAGTTTTATCTTTATTATATTCCAAATACTCGTACTTAAAACTCCTGAACCTGAGAATACGTTTCTGAGCTAGCTTTGTGACTGGCGTGGGTCTCTGTCCACGACAGCTGGCCGGCCCCTTCTCCAGCTGTCAGGCTACGCTCCCTTTCTCCATCTGCTAACCTACTCAGGGTAAACTACTGCTCCCCCAAAACTGGCATTTTTGAGTGAAAAGAAATCATGTCTCTAAAGTAAATCCCATCACTCTGCTCCCTAAGCTCAGGTGTATTTGGGGTAAAGTCTCTCCAAAAGCTGCAACTTGCTGGCGGAGATGCTACAGATGGGGAGTTTTAGAAATTTTCTTTCTTTGAAAAAGTACTGAGTGTCCAAGAGCCCATTTACCAGGAAGGCTCACGGAGAAACTGACTGGCCGCGTGATCTCTGTTTCTAGGTTGATTGCACACAGCACTATGAACTCTGTTCAGGAAACCAGGTCCGAGGTTATCCTGCTCTCCTCTGGTTCCGAGATGGCAAAAAGGTACGTCTTCAGGTCTAAGTGTTGAGACAAGATGTGTGTCTTAACCACGGCTGAGTGGTTTAACAGGGGTGGCGCGTTGCCAGCACAGATTGTTTGGGCACTGGTTTAAAGGAATACGCATCACGGAGCGAGAATGTCTTTCTCTTTGTTGGTAAGGCCTGGGTGGTTGAAAGAAACCATCAGGCATCATGCACTCCCGAAGCATCTCAGCTGGCTCAGGTTAACTCTAGAATAAGCCGAATCGACGGTCCTAGGGTAACTGCTCTGATTACAACCTTTGAGAGGGGTCAGCGCTTGCTCTTGGTAAGGCTTTTACGCCGGCTTCGTCCCTGGCCGATGGGCAGCGCCCAGACTTTGGAAACCCTTAGCTCTGCAGAAGGAATGCGCTGTAAAGTTCTTTGCCCAGAGCCAGACTGCGGTTGATCACCTATGCTTTGCCTTCTCATTTGAGCAGCAGACACCCCAGAGCCGGGACACCCAGACAGAGACGTCCGATGGGGGTGGGTCGTGCGTGGGCAGGTGGAGGGTCGGGGATTCACAGCCCTGACGTGTCTCCGTGTGGCCCGTGTCCCGGACAGGTTGATCAGTACAAGGGGAAGCGGGATCTGGAGTCGCTGAGGGAGTACGTGGCATCGCAGCTGCAGAGCACGGAGCGGGGTGCCCCGGAGCCCATCCAGCCCTCGGAGGCCCCCGTGCTGGCCGCCGAGCCCGCGGCCGACCAGGTGGGTGCACGGTCAGCTCCCGCCTCCCAGCGACGGCGCGGGCACAGCACGCGGTCATTCACGGGGCGGGGCTGGGGTCCACTTGCCAACACAGCGTTTCCTTGAACTCCTTTTACATGCTTGTTAGGGGGTCAGCGTAGACAGAACTTCCCTTTAAAGAACCTGGAGTGGGTGTGAGACAAAGGATCCTGCGAGCATTTGGTGTCAACGTTTCTGGACAGTTCTTCCCTTTGATTCAGCACTCACTAACTTGAAGGTATTTGCTGTGAAAGCTGGGCTGTTGCCTCTTGGGCCCGTTCTGTTCGTGTCCATAACTTGCTGCAGTCAAGGTGGTAAAGGCCCCTGAGAGAGCTGCGGCAGAAAGGCTCTGCACGTTGGAATGTCAGAGGCAAATCACTGTAGGATATTTCATTCGTCCAGACGATCGCTGACTTATCGAGGTGTCCTCTTCATATATTCAGAGAGTGTAAGGTTCCACGTTCGTTGGTTCTGCGTTTATCAAGCCCTTGTCGCGTTCCAGCCACTGTCCTAGGCCGCCAGGACACAAAGCGAATAAGGTCGTTTTCTGCTTGTGAAGAGTGGGGGGTGGGAGGGGGAGACACGCGAAGATGTCGGCGCTGCGACGCGGGCGGGGCGGGGAGGCAGGGAGCGCCACCAGACGGGTGAGGGTGAGCCGGTGTCCGCCGGAGAGCCGTGGGGAAGGCCGCCTGCTGGCGGGAGTGAAGAGGGTGCGAGGAGGCCGAGGGCACCGTGCGGGACGCGGGGGGAGCCGGCAGCTGGCCTCCGGGGGGCCTCGTCCGCCAGCCGGGGCTCTCAGGTCTGCGGGGAGCCAGTGGAGGGCTTGGAGCCGATGTGGACTTTAAGGAAGCCGGCTGGCCGCGGCCTGTGTGGACGAGACAGAAACCGCTGTATCTGGAGAGGAAGGAGGCGGGGACGGCGGGCAGGGGTTCCAGCTCCCCCTGCGCAGTCGGGATCGGGGAGGGGAGGGAGAGACGGGCTGGAGGCGCGTCCCAGGCGTGAGATGAGGGCCGGGTTGGGAGGGAGGGGGTGGGTCCATTTTCAAGGTGTTGGTTCCAGGGCTGTGGCGGTCTGCAGGTGGCGACAGGTGAGAGTCCGGAGCTGAAGCCGGATGCCTGTGCCTCCACTCCCGTGGGTAGAAACCGATGCCGAAGCCGTGGGTGAAGATGAGATGATTCGGGGGAGTCAAAATAGTGTTTTCCCAGGAAACCAGTGCTCGGATTTCCTAGCTGAGAACCATAAGGCCTGTTTGTCAATTTATTTCCAAAGCCGAATCCTTGTGTTGACGCTTCAGTTCACACAACTACACTCCACGGCACATCAGGCTCTTACCCGGGACAGCGGGCAGGGCGGCCCTGGTCCTGGGGAGGACGCCTCCCCGGTGACTGTCCAGCCCCAGCCTTTACAGGAGCGATCGCGACTCGCTGGGGCCGTCACGCCCAGGGCCCGGGCATCAGGCTTGGAAAAACCAGCAGCCGCCTACCCCATCCTCCCAGCGTGGGGCTCTGATGGGCCTCCGCCCCCAGGCCCAGCCCCTAGTGGGACTCTTGTAGGTTGGGGACTGCGTGGGTGTTAGTTAAAAGTTGAAGTTTGGGTTTAAGAAGTAAACAAACGATTTCGTAGTTAAGGGACCACGTGTCAAGGGAGCGTGTGTCATGGTGGTTATAAAGGTCACCCCACATCGAGTATAATTATATACTGTGGATGTTTTTGTCAAACCCAGAAGGGTTTCTATTTATAATAAGGTTTTCCACCGCTAAGTGGGTCTCTCAGTGAGCGTGGTGTCGTGTTTCTGGACATAAAGACGGCAGCGTCTGGATGGCCCCCTCAGCCCCCCTGCGTCCTGGTCACAGGCACATGGTACCTGGTGCTGGACTCGAGTGGGGCAGCCCTGGTACACTTTGCCACGTGACACATCATCCATATTCTTTTTTTTTTTTTTTTTTAATTTGTTTATTTGGCTGCATCGGGTCTTCGTTGAGGCACGCAGGATCTTCCCTTACGGCGTGCGGGCTCGGTGGTTGTGTCGCGCGGGCTCTGGAGCGTGTGGCCTCAGTTGCCCCGCAGCGTGTGGGATCTTAGTTCCCCGCCCAGGGCTCGAACCCACGTTCCGCTGCATTGGAAGGCGGATTCTTAACCACTGGACCACCAGGAAAGTCCCCATCACCCATACTCTCACGAGAGGATCACAGACCCGTTTATGGAGAAACACAGACGTAATTCTGTGAAGAGCCTTCAAGATAGAATCGCTTTAGAGCAGACTGTCCTGTGGCACCTTTGCCCTGAATTCTCCAACCTGAGTTCAGATGAGCAGTTTTCACATTTACTTTGAATTTAAAAATGGAAAGCAGCCTGTTATCTGTAAAGCACATATTGCCTATGCTTGTGTGACTAAGGTCCTTCTATCACGTAGAGAAGATAATTATGAATCTGTAGGATGAGAGCGATAGAGTTGATGGGGAAAGCAGTGTGTACAGACTTTAGGGAGGCCGGTCAGCTTGGACTTTGGTCAGTGGCTGAGGCTCCAAGCCCGGGAGGCGCACGCTTGGGCCCTGCCCACCCAGAGCCCTGGACACAGTGGCTGCACCTGAACCTGCCTGGGCTGGCTGGGGGCAGAACGCTGGACGTGTCCTGTCCCCTCCACGCAGCGTCTCCTGGGCTCAGGACCGTGGGACCGGTGATGATGAGTCACTGCCCTTTTGCGGAGCTTGTGAAAAGTGAGTTGTGTAGGTATTTGTGTGTGGCCTCGGAGCACACATCACAACAGCATTTTAAAAGATGACGGACTTGTATTTCTGCGATCCCAAAGCATGACCCCCGCTCTGCTCTACGTGGTGTATTTGAATTGTGGCTTTTCCCTCCCCCAAGGGCACTGTGTTGGCATTGACGGAAAAGAACTTCGATGATACCATCGCAGAAGGCATAACCTTCGTCAAGTTTTATGCCCCATGGTAAGTGGCTGTTGAATTAGAAACTTTGTCCTCGTGCACTTGAGTCACATCCTATTTTTCAGCTCATAGGCCAACCCTCTGGACTCAGTGTTGGGCAGATACTGCATTTACATGTAGTTATGCTATAGGGAAAAAGGAAATGTTATCGTCATATATGTTAAAGTTTGGTGGTATTCATAAAGTTATAGAGAATGAGGTTAACTTAAAGTTCAGTCTGCTCTGGAGAAAACAAAAATTGGAGACTTATTATCGTGGCCACATAACACTGAAGTTTTGTGGTCTCTGGGCACTTTTCCAAATAGATGGCTTCTGGGGTTAAAAACACCGTGAACATCATGAGGTATTAATAGCTTTGCCCCTCAGTCTCTCTGGATGTTGTAGAGAAATCGAGTAGCGCTCAGCTTTCCATCAGAGCCATGCCGTGTGTCAGTCACCCGACCTTCCTGGCCCATGGCCCTCGGGGACCAGAGCAGAGATGGGCTGCTCGGAGCCCGAGACCACGGGAGCCGGGATCGGTGGGAAGACGATAGGTTCCAGGATGTGGCGTGAACCACTGCGGCTTTGGATGCCCTTTAAGTCCTTTGAACCCAGTTTCCTCAGCTGTACAACGGGGAGAACGCTTTGTCTTGAAACAGCCCATTTGGAAAAATAGTGCTGAGGAGAGAGAGATCCTGTTTCAGAACACACACACACACACACACACGCACGCACACACACACACGCCATTTTCGCTCCTCACTTTGTTTCATTCTGCGTATTCATGAGATACAGTAACAGCAGAGATGGAAAGTTAACGAGTGACCTGTAGGACTTGCGCTGGTTTGATTCTTAAAGAGTAGCATCACTAGTAAATGATGCCTTTAAAACTATCATGTATTTTCCATTTTTTAAAAAAAACCTAAAGCTGTCTAGATCACGTACAAGGACAGAAGAGCCCCTTTCACTGAAGGGGAGCAGGTCATAGAGGGGAAGATGGTCAGGAAGGGGGTGTAGTAACAGGTGGAAGGACAGTTTGAACAAAACTTAGTGGCCTCAGTGCTCACACCACATCCCGGAAGCTTCAGGGAAGCTTTGAAGTTCTTTTGAACATTTAAGACCATAAGAAATATAATCTGTTTTTGGCATTCAGGTGATTTTTAAAAAAGTGTTTGGCGTCTTCTGTTTTGTTTCCTGCCCGTCTCCTCCTGCTCACGGTGCACGCATAAACCAGGGAGCCCCCAGTTTACCGTATCGTAGAGATGGTTTCAAAGCTGAAGCTGTTTTCAGACCATCTTGTTGCTATCAGTCAGGTTATCGGAAAGTCTGCTCTGGCTTGGGTTTGAATTCCGTGTTTGGGATGGGAGAGGAGGGGCAGGTGCAGGAGGGGGGAAGGTCAGCGCACCCCGCGGGAGAACCTGCCGGTTTATAAACTTCTAGGCAGCTGTCGGCTGCTTCCTACAGAAGAAACAGGCTGGGCAGTGAAATGCAGGCGGGTGAACTTGACGGGACCTCAACAAAGCTGTCGCTCTTCTGTCCCCAGGTGCGGGCATTGTAAGAACCTGGCTCCTACCTGGGAGGAACTCTCTAAAAAGGAATTCCCTGGCTTGGCGGAGGTCAAGATCGCCGAGTTGGACTGCACTGCAGAACGGAACATCTGCAGCAAGTACTCGGTGGGTCCACATGGATGGAAACTCATGGGGACAGAATTGGGGGCGGATCCCAAGTGGAGCTGTAATTTGGTATTGTGAACTCAACCAAGATAACTCATCCTCTCGACAAAGAGTTTTTTGTGTCCTTTGGGGATTTTTTTTTTTTCCCATTTGAGAGGCAAAAGAGCTGCTCTCTCGAAAGGCTGTCGTCTGTGTCTTCTGTGAGCGCACACAGTTCAGAGGGGGTTTTCAGGCCTTGCTACCTGGGCGAAAGGCTGGCAGTGCCTGAGACTCTGAGCTTGAGGGCAGGGCGCCACCTGCGTGGCCATTCTCCTTGGCTGAACACTCAGCTGGCTTGTAGCCTTCATCGCACACACAGACACAAGGCAGCGCTCAGTGCAGGAGGTATTTGATCCTACACTTCCCCGAGAGGGCCACACCAATGGGCCAGGCTTGGGGCTTGGGTTCTTTATGTAACTGTTGCCTTCTTTCCAAGCTATTAGCACCATCGAATAGCCTAGAAGATTTGCAATTTATATTTTTCCATTTGTGGTGTTTTTCTTAAAACATTTTTGAGGCCTCTGGAGTTTATCAGAATAGATGTATGTAGCACAGACGTCATCTACTTATTAGAAGATCCCAGTCATTTTTTTAAATTTTTTTTTTTTTTGGGTGCTTTAAAAATTTTTAAGGAGAAAAGAGGTGTGCTGTAGCTGACAAGTGTGTGTCCTTGAGGCTCTTGCTGCTACTCAGCACGGACCCCAGAGCGCCCTGGTGTCGCCAGGGAGCTTGTCGGAAATGCAGCCTCAGGCCCCCTCCGTCCACACCAGCTCCCCAGGCGACCATATGCGCGTGAAAGGCTGAGACTCCACTTTAGGGTGAAGTCACTCCTTGATGCTAATCTTGAAAGTAGGTTTGGGTTGGAAAGTGAATAAAGAGCCCCAAGGCTCTGCTTTCTGAACTCTTAGGTACTTTACTTTTTTGATGGTCTGTACGTTCTGAAAATTTAACTATAGACTTCCCTGGACACAACTCTAGGATCTTTTCTGATTTTATTTAAGAAGCACTTTGGGCTGGTTTTCAAATTTTTGTCTTCGTTTTTTTTTTAAAGGTACGAGGTTATCCCACATTGCTGCTTTTCCGCGGAGGGAAAAAAGTCAGCGAGCACAGCGGGGGCCGAGACCTGGACTCCTTGCACCACTTTGTCCTGCGCCAGGCGAAGGATGAACTGTGAGCTCGGCTGGAAGCGTCTCCGGCCTGGCCCTGGGCGGGAGCTCAGTCCTGCGGCCGCTGCCCGGTCCCTTGCGGTGGTGACTCACAGCCCCGAACGTACTAAACTTGCGCTAGCTTCTCCATGTGTGTGTTTTTTAAGCCAACACACTCCACAGATTCTTTCTTAAATTTCTCTAAGTAAATGTGTACCTCATGATCCCTTTGCAAACTAAATATTTTCAGTGGCAAGCTACCATCCATCCCCTTTAACCTTCTCTCGGTGAAATCTAAATGGTTTCCTTTGAGACTAAAATAGAGTCAAGGAAATTCCAATTGCCAGACTGTTTTTGGCTTTGCAGTAATTTTGGTGAAAGCATCATCCGATGCATAGTTTTCGAACCATCCGCGCACAAGTTCTGGAAAGGTGGCCTTGCCTTGTGGCGGTATTGCGTTGCTCTGATCTGAAGGTCCCAGCTGACTTGTTAATAACGTGGTTGGTCCGTAGCTTGGAGCAGATTTAAAACACAAAACCCCGTCGCCTCTGGAAGAGCCACTTTCCCAGCCCCTCCTGGATCTTCTGTCTCTGTTGATACCTCCCTCACGGAGAGTGGTGCGCCAGGGTGAAAACAGTGGTACTCCTGACGCGTGCCTGAGTAGATAATGCTGATGCCATAGTCGTGTGTGTGTTGATACTTGACCAATTGCTTATTACTGTTCAAGGGATACTTCTGTCCCTCCTGAGTGAGAGATGTCATTAGTTAACATGAAGCCAGAGTCCACGTGAACTTTAAGATTTGATGTCTCATGTGGAAAGTTCCACAAGGCTTGTCCCGACTATTCTGTTAACTCCTAGGAAGATTCTGGTTGGCTTGGCCACCTGGGGCAGGAGGACTAGATGAGCTTTCCCAGGTCTGGGTAGCCCTGCAGCCCCACGATGGAGCCCTAACCAGAAGCAGCTTCAGACTCAGCAGTCCTTTTAGAGGCCGTGTCCTGTATTTCGTCTGCCTTCGAGGAGGTCAGTCTTCTACTGTACGAAGAGTGGGATTAACTTGACCTCAAGGTCCAAGAAGGAGGGAGGCAGGGCCGAAGTAGGCCACATCACCGGCGTCCTCATAACTCACGCCGTCCTGGTTAATAAGAAGCATGTTTACCCCCCTCACCCTTGGGAAGCAGCAGCTGTAGGACTAGGCTCCCTTAAGGTATGTACCTGGAGGTTCTTCGCCATCAGTTGCTCCTTGACCCCCACCGCCCATGCTCAGGAGATGTGGCCACTCGGCACAAAGTGCCTGGTGGTTAAGGACCTTAGAAACAAGACCCCCGTCCGCTGTCCACGGCAGACAACAACAGCAGGATGCCGGCCAGCCTCTGCCTTAAAGGAAATCTTTATTAATCATGTATGGTCCACAGATGTTCTTTAAAAAAAACTCCCAACTTTCTAGAGAAGCACAATCCTCATGAGTGGATTCATCTTTGCATCATGAGTCTTGTTTTAAAAGAAAATCAAAGTGGTACAATTTGTTTACACTATGATACTTTCTAAATAAACTCTTTTTAAAAGAAAGAAGTCTGGTCTTTCCTTAAATGTTACAGCAAAACAGATATAAAATAGACAATAAATTATAGTTTATATTTACAAAAAAGCTGTAAGTGCAGTTATAGATCATAAATGTATTATTTAATCAGTTTAGTATGAAATTGGTTTCCTAGTACATGATCGTGAAAAAGACATTTAAAAAATATTCTCAGATTTAATCTGAGTCTTACTTTCTACAGGAGAAAACCGTGATTTCGGTTCCTAAACCGCATACCCATCCTAACCTCTTCCTAAGGCTGGGTGCCCTTCCTCAGCTCACCGCCTTTGCTGGTCTAACCCCGAGATGCGGGACGCTGTCCCGTAAGAGGCAAGGAACCGTTTTACCGACACAGATGAGGGCTGACATTCCTGACGTAAACGTGCTTTTTCAAAGAGCCGTCCCTCAAGGGAAGAGGTGCGGGCGTGTAGCTCGGTTAAAATGATGGCTTTAAAAAGACTTCTCATCCCCGGAGCCTCGCCTCAAAGTGGGATCACTCTAGTCTCTGTTTTTGGTCCTAGCAAAGAAAACAGCAAATGCTGGTGGTGGTGGTGGTGGTGAGGGGGGGCGGGCGGGGGTGGGGGGCGGGGGGCGGTGGAAATGATGTGGTTGAACTGAAATAAGGATATTTTCACGCGGACAAAACGCCCGCACAAACATGTAACAGCACGACTGCGACAAAAGGCACTTGCGGGCCGCCCGGCTCCCTCCCGGGCTGTTGATCCCACCTGAGAAACCGACCTCCCTGGGAGGAGAGCTGAACAGAGACGTTCTTCCCCCATTCCCGTTATCTGCAAAATCTACCTGTGAGCAACTACTGAGCCCGCTGATATCTGAGCCAAGAAGAATTTTACTTTAAGATTATCTTCCCTATTTACTTAATAAAACCACGAAGAGCTTGATCTAAAGCAAAATAATTTGGGTGGGTTTGGGGGGCAGAGGGGAACGTTCAAAGTTAGGTCTCTTCAGTCACCAGACTTCATACTACAGACAGACACTCAAACTCAGCTTCCTAGAGACCGACAACTACTCACGACATTTACTACGTGAGCAGGTTACGGACGAGGTCCTTTAAGATGTCTGTTAGGGCGGAAAGGCAGCAGCCGGCACGAGATGGTGTCGGCGTCTTATCCCGCTTTCTCGGTGCTTCCGGGTGCCTTTTAAGGCAGATGTGATGCAGGAGTCCAAGGCAGTGCGTGTGTCCCCAGCAGCTCGTCCTGAGTCAGTGGCACCCACAAGCTCTGACGACCATGTTCCTGTATTTTTTCAGGATGACGTTGGAGTTGTCATCAAAGTAAAGCACTGAGATGGCATTCAGTTTCGTTGGCGCACAGCACGGTTTGGGGACGTACTCGGGATTCATAAGGTGGACCTGTTCCAAACACAGAAGGAGGGGAGGCGTCGTTAGGAACAATACCTGGTCCGGGCCTACTCCCTAGTCACGCGGAGATGCCGGCGCTCACCAGGGTCTGCACGATGGCATGGTTGGTGGCGTTCATGTGCGCGTTGAGAGGGAAGGAGCATTCTCCATCACAGTAGTTGGCAGCGTAACCCTTGGGTGCAATGATCCAGTCCTTCATTCAAAGCAAAAGGAAGCAACAGAGAGAGTGATGTAGACACACGCCTCGTATCGCCTGTGCCCTCAGGAACCCTGCGAGAAGCTATCGCTCACATGGGGCAGCTAAGGAGACAGACACAGCAGGTCGAGGTCACACTCGAGGGGCAAAGCGAGGCTGCGAACCCGGTCAGTCCCACTCTGGAGCCCTCGCTCCTTCCACAGGCCCACAAGGCCCTGACCTGCTCCTGGCCCGCCCAGGCCTGGAGGCCTGCAGGTGGCCGGCTCCATGAACTTGGACCGAAGGAGCCTCTCCAGGAGCCCGGGTACTCCCTGTCACCGCAATGCCACCTGCACATGGGAACGATCTTCCATCACTGGACACCTAGAATTTGCGTCTTCTCTTATTAACTAGCAGTGGCCCTCAGGAGGGAGGCAAAACATTGGTGCGCTTCTAGTCTGGGTGAGCCGGTATACGGCCCTTGCAGAAGTTAACTATTAGATGCTCTTCCAGCCTTTTGTCAAAGCACAATGAACACTTGTTTAAATGCCCAAAGCAATGCAGGCCCTGTGGACCCTGAGAGAATGAGAGAAGAGCCCTGGGAAAGGGGCTACTGATTTGGAGGAACAGGGAGCCCGGGCACCTGAAAAGGAGCCGGGGGGCTTCATGCACGAGTGGGCGGGCCTTTTGCCCCCCCCCCCCACTCCACGACCCGGGCATCTGGAAGGGCTCCTAAGTGCCTTCACAGGAGGAACCTTCTCGGCCCTCAAGTTCAAGGTCTTTGATGATGGCTGCCGCCTCTAAGATGAGAAGAGACTGCTGAGAAAGGGCCCTCGTCCCCCTTGCTGTCCAGAGCACTCACCTGCCACCCCAGGTCTTGGAAGCTCACGTAGAGCTCGTGCTTCCTGCAGGCTGTTTTCAGTTCGCTGCTGTTGTAATCTGTTGGAGATCAGAAGATGCCACAGTTAACTCATTCGTCCTTCATTTACAAACTTACCCGGGCCGTTAACCATGGGCCAGCCGTGCACGGGGCCCCCCGCTAGACACAGCGGGGGCGCCCACAGCTCTGCAGGCTCCCAGCTGCTCGGGTGTCTGACCTACTCCGTCTCGTCCACTCCGGGGTCACTGCCGGGCACGGTGGCACACCACACGTCATTACTGACCTGAACGGGCGCCTTTCAAGCCACAGATGTTTCTCATGATCCCCCGTTGGACCAAGACGCCCCAGACACCCCGGGGCCCTGACTTGGAGGACATCGTATTCACAGGCAAGACACACCAGGCAGGTTCCGCGCGCTTTCTAAACACGGACTGTCCTGAAGCTGCGCAGGGGCTGGGAGGACGGCTGCTGGGCCAGGAGAGCCTCCCGAAGGGGGCGCCCTGGAGCCAGGCCTGCCGGGAGGCCGGGAGCGGGACGGGGCGGGAGCGCCACGTCTGCCGAAGTGCACGCACCTGCTCTGTGTGTCAGGACCTGCTAGCCTGGCCTGGCTTCATTAACCGACCGCTGGCAGGAGGACAAGGAGCGCCCTGACTCATCTAGGCCAGACGGGGCGGCTTCTGCGTGGCATGCCCTCTGCGAGGTGCCACGGGAAACACGAGGATTCGTCAGGCAAGGCTTCTGGCCTCCAGCGACTCAGGGAGTGGACGGGGTGCCACGAGACGTGCAGGGCTCACGCCAGTACAAAACAGAATCTGAACGCCGTGCGCAGGGGCCGGAGAGAAACCCCACCGGGAGTTCAGACAAGGGACAGTTAAAGAGGGAGAGAGAGAGGAAGAGAGAGCAGTTCTGGTGGAATGAAGTTAAGGACATGTGAAGAGCTACCCAAACCATGGAATTTCCTGTGTGATAATCCAGCTCCTAGTGGGTCCCCGGAGAGCTCAGGATGGGGCTGCTCCCCAAAAGGACCACCACGTGATGAGAGGCGGGAACGCGGGCCAGCCTGACCCCCAGGGGAGGGAGGAGGACTGGAGACGGGGTTCAAGTCGTGAGCCCCACGTGACAGCTCTGGACACGGGGCTCGGGGGAGCCTGGGGGTGGGTGAGCGCGACCGTGCGCGGGCAGAGCGACCCGCCGGATCCCCGGGGGGAGGGCTGTTCCTCCTCTGCGTCCTTTCTATCCACCTGGAGTCATAACTGGAGCACTTTCCTGAGTCCTCTGAGTTGCTCCAGTGAATCATCAGACCCGGGAGGGGGCGTTGCGGGAACCCCTGAATCTCACTGAGTGGGACAGAACCGCAGGTGGCATCCGCAGGGGGCCGAGCCCTTGACCTGCTGGCATCTGTGCTCCCCCCAGGCCGTGAGGGTCAGGACGGAACTGGACTGTAGGATCCCCCGTTGGCGTCGGGACGCAGGCAGGGACAGTTGCTCTTTCTGCCAGATGGAACCGAGAGGGCGTGGGGAAGGGCCGCGGCCAACAGCGCGCTCTGGCCAACCCCCCGCGGTCTCCGCAGTCTGGCCCTTGCTTCCCTTGGGCAGGAGAGATTCTCAGGAGAGCGGGGCCGGGATGAGAAGGGCAGGGGCCCCATCACGCCGCAGGCGGGGCCGGGCAGCCACGAGGGAGGCGGCTGCACCCGAATCCCTGCGGCCCCAGCTTGGCCCAAGTCCCAGGGGTCCGGGCAGCCGGCCTGCTGTCCTTTCCAGCCCCAAGAGAGGAGGAGAGAGGAACAGAGGGGAGGCTGGAGAGGGGAAGAAGCAGTAAAGAGACAGAGTCAGGGCGGCCTAAGAAACCAGGGGGCAGGGGAGGAGCGGGAGGGCTTCTGCAGACGGGCCGCCCGGGCCGTGTGGGGCTGACCACCTCCCTTGCCCCAGGCCACACCAGCTGCAGGCCCCATGCTCGGCCAGGAAAACACGAGAACAGCAGGAGCACAGCGCATGCTGTCCGCACAGCCCGGCTTTTCTGAGCTCAGGCTGCAGACTCTTCCCAGAGGAAGCTTGTTTTTTAGAGGGAACAGTTCGCTGCTCTCATTTCCCTTCCCTCCTAGAATGACAAGGGCAAGGACAAAGAGCAGCTGTTAAAATGGCACCCCTGTCTGCACCGGTCTGGCCGCCCCCCCCCCCCAGTCTCCGGCCCGATCCGCCCAGCTTATCCCAAAGGAATCTCCGGCTCCCACGTACCCCACAGAATCAACGGGGCCTTAAGAACCTGCTGGAGGAAGCCCAGCTCCTGTGCCACTGACACTGCGGCACCCCGGGACCACACTGGGATTTTGATTTCTGGTGTCAATAATCTCGTAAAGTGTTGGGCGGGGGGCAGGAGTGGGGGGGCAGCTTGCTTTTCAGAGGCTCAATTTTGTTTACAACCAGATGGTTAGCATGAGAGGCAACAGTGAAGTCCTGTTCTTTTGTGGCTGCAGGATTTCAAGGTCTTATACAGCTCCATTTAATCGGAGCGGGGCTTTGATCTCAGCCTTGGTCTTGATTTTAAAAGAATACGGAGCTAAGTATCTTGAAAACAGACAGAGGCTTCCCCTTAAAGACTGAGCCCTGAGACTCCCTGCTTCATGCACCTCTGTCCCTTCCTAGAGGGACCCTGGCCCCCAGTGCCCTCTTGGGAGTTGGTAGTAGTTGGTGAATTATTCGGGCATCTTGCGGCACCTGTTCACGCCTCTTTATTATTCAGCATTACCGGCTATTAGCACATTCATTAGGGGTGAACCTAGGGATGGAGCAGAAGGTCAGGTTCTAGTTGGCTTCACTCCTTGATAACTTTTATCCTATCCTAAAGTGGCGTAATGGCAGACAAGAGTCAAGTATTATAAATGTGGAATTTGGAACAATTCTAACTTTCCAATCACTCGTGCTATGCCTGTCCTCCACAGCTGTGGAGAATTAAGTTCTGGTTTCATTTAGAAAGCCCTGGACGAGCCTCTACCTCTTGACCGAGACATCTGGGAGCCAAGCTTCAGGCCCTAAAATTTGAATTTAAGATCAAAATGGCAAATTAAAATTCGCAACGCCTTTGAAGAACTATAAACGGCTAAGTCACAGCCCTGACCCATGTCCATTCTTCCCAAGCATTGGGTGTCCATGGTGGATGAGCCCTCTCATCTTTGGCATGTCAACCCATGGAGGCAAGTGCCGAGCCAGAGGGGACACCTGCCAGGAACTAAAAGGCCAAGCAAACATTGCTCTGGGAGAATGAGACCCCCTAGTCTGTGCACTGAAATTCCCTGAAATCTACAGCAAAACATGTCATAGTCATAATAAAGTACCCACATCACTGCTTTGCAAGTGATGAGCTCTGGTTACCTTTCCTATGCTGGAAGCATACTGAATGGTCCCAACTGCAAAGTTCAAGGGATAGAAGATATGAACCAGCAACGAGAAGGTCAACAGTGTATTTACATGTACCAGAGCCACCTTTTCTCCCAGGACCCTTAAGGATACATGTTTGGGGACTTACCTGGTGGCGCAGAGGTTAAGATGCAGGGGATATGGGTTCAGTCCCTGGTCCGGGAAGATCCCACATGCCACGGAGCAACTAAGCCCGTGCGCCACAACTACTGAGCCTGCGCTCTAGAGCCCGCAAGCCACAACTACTGAGCCAGCTCGCCTAGAGCCCGTGCTCCGCAACAAGAGAAGCCACGGCAATGAGAAGCCCACGCGCCGCAACAAAGAGTAGCCCCTGCTCGCCGCAACTAAAGAAAGCCCGTGGGCAGCAACAAAGACCCAACATAGCCAAAAATAACAAACAAATAAATAAATAAATAAAATTTTTAAAAAAAGGATACGTGTTTGGGTGGGTTGGAAAGAGACAGAAGGAGAATTTAAGAGATGCTCACAGGTAGCATTTGAATCGATGAAGAGCTCATTCCAAAGAAGAGAGAGGGTCTTGAGAAGTTGCTGGTTCAGAGACAGTCGGCGGGGCTGAGTGACGGCAACATGAACATCAAGGATGAAGGAGGCCCAAAGGTCAGCTAATCCAATTTGACATGAATTGTTCAAAGTGGCAGAAAATGTTTCAAAACTATTCATCTGCCAAAACAAAGAGCAATTCTCAGTCACGGTGTTGGCAGCCAGCTGGTGGACATGGCAGAAAACCTCAGACTCACCAGCTGAATTGAAATCACATTCACTACCCCACACCCCAAAGATGTCTTGGAAAATGAGTTAGAACAGAATCTAGAATCACCACATGGAACCATCCCTCAAGGCCATTTGTCACAACCCTTGTAATGGGTCGGTCAGGTGGTGTCAGTCCCCCAGGAGACAAAATCATGGACGCTGAGAGAAAGATACTATGAAAGAGGGTGAATGGCAGCAGGTAGAATGAGACCACCCAGTGAGCTCGGGGAGCCGTGGATGGGGGGCCACAGGAGCAGTGGGCTGCCTGGAGGCCGAAAAGAATGGCCAGAGGCACTAGAATCCCCAGGGGGCTGCACAGCACGGCTTGGACCAGGACCAGCGAAACACGTGTCAAACGACGAACGATATGGTCCAGACAATATCCAAGCCCACTGGAGAAGTGCGACACGGCCAACATCCAACATCCACTCGGAGCAGACAGTGACAGAGAAGCCAGGGCAGGTCAAACCCATCCAGGGAGACTGCGGTCCAAACCCACTGCTTGGTGCATGTGTTTGGGAAGTCCAGCTTGAAGGCCAAGGACAGGTGTGAGAGCAGATTTTGGTGGGCAGGGGGGCAGGGGAAGAGGAGGACGGACTCCTGGCCTTTCCCTCGTTGGGGACGGGTCCCGCCGTCTCCGGCATCGGCAGCTCAGTTCCAAAAATAGCCACATGTCTCCCTGCCATGTTTCACCCTGATGACAGGCAACTGGATGAAAGATGCTAACTTCTTTACCCAGAGGCAGGACGGTCGCTGGTGGGCTGCTGCTGGTGTTCGTTTCAGTGGAGAAGCATGAATTCCCTGGGAGCAGCACACTGTGCAAGACGGGGGTCAGCAGAGGCCAAGCCATCTCTTCCTTCAACCTCCCGGAAGATTTACAAGGGGCAAGTCCCGCCTGGAGTCACACCCGAGACCACAGCTTTTTGTCTCGTTAGCATCTACCTGGTTCACGAAGATGCAGCAACGTCTGGCCCCACCGTAGCCCAGAAAGAAAGCGCAAACCGATGGCCCATTCCCCTGGAGAGCAGGCCATCTTACTGGAAATACCTTCTCCAAGAGCTATCCCCTCTGCACCTCCATTCCCATTAATGGCAAGACTAAGGAAGGAGGAAAGGGCCAAACCGATAAAGCACTTCAGTGAGCCTAACCTGGGCCACTTCTTGGACCAGCTTGAGAGTCTTTGAAGATAGTGGGAGGGAAGGAGGACCCTCCGTAGTAATACTTTCTTGGGGGGTCTGGGCCTTTAAACAGGTGAGGCCAGGCCCATTTGTTATGAACTCTTTGCCTCAGTGCTGCTGAAAGGAACAAAGCATGTTTGAAAGTACGGGGCTGGGGGGTGGGAAGACCAAGAAAAAGCAGATATACTTGCCTCTTCTTACAAGTTAGACCACGCTTTACTATTCATATTTAATTTAAACTCATCAAACTGAAAACAAAATGCTGAAAGGGACTTGGAAGAGAAGAATTCAGTGATACCACGAAAACCCAAATCAGAGATGACATGTTTTCTCTATTAAAAAAGAAATTTGTGTGTGTACTGGTGGGGGAGGGGATGTGGAGTAAATCAAGTGAGATTTTCATTTTAAAAAGCAATCAGCACCTCAAGAGCCGCCTTCAGGCCTGAGGTCCCAGTACCAAACTGGCCACAGTTAATGAATGGATGCCCCTGGCCGGCTGCACCGCCGGGCCCCGAGGACAGCACTGCGATGATTACTGTTCCGCAGGCTTCCCGCCAAGCGAATAAAGGCAAGCAATCATTTCTTCTTCTTCTTTAAACCCCAACCCTGACTGTTTCTAGCGGTAAACACAGGAACACCCATGCTGGGCGAAGCTTCCAAGAAACACCAGGAGGAAAAGCGGCAAAATGTCACATCACACCGGGTGGTACAAGTTCCACAGCCAGGTTACTGGTAACAGAAACCGCGGAGTCAGAGCCCAAAATGAAGACACTGTTTCCCAAAGGAAAACGGGGTGCTTCGGAAAGTTCCAAGAACTCTTGCCGGCCATGGAAGATGACAAGATGACAACAGTCACCTGGAAGAATTAATGCATCTTCCAGAAGTATTTCACAGCCCTTCAGAGGAGCCTAACATACACCCTGAGACCTTCCCATGCTTGGAGGCGCCTCTGAGCCAGAGCAATGCTTCTCATTTAATTCCAGCAAAGCCACCGAGGATCAATCATCCCCACTTAACAGCTGGGTAAACTGACGCTGAAGTGGATTAGGTTTGTCCAAAGTCACAGAGTAGTAATGAGGGAAGCAAGGTCTCCAATTGCAAATCCTACAGCAAATCTTCAACTTCGTGCTTGATTTCTGGGCTATTTAAAGGGAAAGGAAACCCAGAACTTGAAAGCACCAACTTTAGAGTAAGATGCACCTTGGTTTGAATTCAATACTGACTAGCTCTGTGAGCTGGGTGTCAGGAGGGAACGCCTGCCACCCGCCCCCCACCCCGCGTTCTGACGAGCGGACTTCCGTGCCTCTTCCCCAGAAGGCACGGCGTGGGAGGGAGCATTTCGGAAAGACCTCTGACTTGACACAGCTGTTTCCTCTCTCCTGCCCTTTGACCCTGCCTGTTCAGGGCAGGAGGGGGCTGACTCCATCCCGTACCTCCAGGGGGTGAGCACCTGGGCCCAGCCTGGCTGTCTGAAGCTACCACGAGAGAGATGCTCTCTTTCTGAAGCCGAGGTTGCCTTCCTGACCACCACCTCAGGACAGGCTTTCTGAGGATGCCACCAACAGACGAAGCTAGAAAAAGAGAGATTCCTAATATCATCTGAGCCCACGGATCTAACCACGTCTAAAGGTAGAACCCTGAACTTGCCAGTCAAATGCACCAGTGAAATCCATCAGAGAGGGCTGTTGGAGCTGACTGGCCATATCACTGCCAGCCGAGAGCACCGACAAACGCCAGCCCGCCTTGCACGAAAGTACCAAGTTTGTACATCACCGTTTCCCCGGCGTAGCGCAACTAGGAGAAAAGCTAGGCGCTCTAAGGATCGTCACGGGCGTGGAAAGAGGTGGAGAGACCTGACCAAACAAAAAGACGCTCTTCTGCAAAAACAGACTCTGAGGCTGTCTGCAGCCTGAGACAACCTCGGGGTAACGAGCGCGCCCCTCTGACGGCCTAGGGACCGTCTAGGTCATCAGGGGCTGACCAGGACCTGCGGCCTCCGCGCGGGTCCGCAGAAGCCGCGCGGCGTCTGAAACCCTTGGCGGGTCCTGTGTCCTCACGGACGCCCCAGAGCCCACAGGGTCCCGCAAAGACAGGGTCGCCCAACCCACCTGAGGCGCTGGAGGCCCGCGACACGTCCTGGGCCGGGGCGGAGCGGCTGCGGCCCTGCTGTCGCCGGCGGCCGGCGGCCGAGCGGGCGCTGCGCACGCGGACCTCGCTGGCCTTGAAGAAGGCCACCATGAAGGGCTGCTTGTCGTAGGGGCCGTCCCTGCCCACCAGGCCGGCGGCTCGGGGGTTGATGTCGAGCCCTGGAAGGCAAACCAAAGCAGGAGGGTGGCGGGACCCCCGGCTCCCCCCGCGCCGCCGCTCTCGTCCCTGCCCCCCGTTCATCCCGCCTCGTGATCACGTGCCTCCGCCCGGCGAGGCAGCGTCACAGGCAGCAGGCGCCTGGCGCGGGGACCCGGCGGCGCGGGGGGGGCGCCCACTGACCCACTCAGTGTCGGCACTCGGACCCGCTCCCGCCTTCCTCTCCCTCTCAGCGCGCCCCAGCCTCTGCCTGGGCGCTGCCCTCCGTGGGCACTCTCGGACCCCGGACCATCTCACCGTCTCCAGGTCCCTGCCAGGGGGCCTGGGGGGAAGGCCTTGCTCGTGCACAGTGGCTCTGAGGGGCAGGAAGCCAAGCCATCCTGGAGCACGGGGGCCCCCCCGGAAACCACGGCTCTGCCACGCCTGCCACGAAGGAAGCGAAGGCCGACGACCCTCGGCCCGAGCTCGGCCAACTCACCGTCCCGCGTGACCACACTCAGCTGCAGCCCCATGTTGTGCTGCGGGGTCAGGACCCACAGGTTGCTGGTGGCTGTGATGTCAAATTCCAGCCAGCCTTCTTCCGAGGCCCACACGGCGCGGGTGTCCAACAGAAACAGGTCAGAGTCTCTGAAAGAGGGAAAAGGTGGCAGGATGAAGGGCGCAGGGCCCCCAGCTCATCCCCACTCCGTCCTGCCCGGTGTCAGGCGACAGATGCCACCGTCGGATCAGGGACAGCGACCCGCCGTGGCCCCGGCTGGTGTGACATCACACAGGACACACCCGCGACACAGTCTGCTGGGGTGCCACACGGACAGCAGCTGCCTGCTGACATGGGGGGCCCCTCGGTGTCACCAAAAGCCTCACTACAGATGCTCAGGCCACATCTTTTTTAGAATTAAGGTAAATTCAAAATAAATAAACAGTCCTATTGTTGCATGCTTTGCAGCTAATGAACTCTAAAAAGAGAGGCAGGGGAGGGGGCAGTGAGGAAAAGGGTTAAGAAAATATTAAAATCAGGATCAATAAAGGTGAGCATTTACTAAGTTGTACTTTGTTCATTTTTTTAAAAGCTCAGAACCCGACAATCCTCACATGTTAGTTCCTGTGAAAGGAGAAGCCAGGATTCACATCCTATTTCTAAGTAATCATCAGTTCTTTTCTTTTAATTAAGGCCTCCGCATGGCCTACGGTGAGAGCCGCGTCGTTCCCATGTGGACGGTGAGTTTTAAGTCTGTCCCGGCCCCGCTGTGAGCCACGCTGGGGCCCTTTGAGGCAAACTCACCGAGCCCGTTCTTTCCACTGGGCTCCACAGGGACTACTTTTACTTTTTTTTTTTTTTTAACAGTTTCCAACTGATATAACTCTAGTGTGGGAAGACGGGGTGAGGGACCCACATGCCATGACAAGGCAGTGTGAAGGATGCTTGGTGAAGGTCACCGTGGTGTGTCACAAGGACACAGTATGAGCTGACGTCCCAGGGACACTGGCACGAAATGGCCTGGAATTCCCATGACAGGGAAGGGAGAGGTTTTAGCCATGGAAAGAGTCAAATCCCCTGGTGCTGGAAATATTTTGCTGCAAGAGCTTACAGGACAGAAAAATTACTAGAATTCAGTACTAAATTTAAGATGACCATCACAATACTAACAGCGTACATTTATTTATTTATTTTATAAATTTATTTATTTATGTATTTATTTTTGGCTGCATTGGATCTTCGTTGCTACGTGTGGGCTTTCTCTAGTTGGCGGCGAGCAGGGACTACTCTTCGTTGTGGAGTGCAGCCTTCTCGTTGCGGTGGCTTCTCTTGCTGAACACGGGCTCTAGGCGTGCGGACTTCAGTAGTTGTGGCTCACAGGCTCAGCAGTTGTGGCACGTGGGCTCTAGAGCGCAGGCTCAGTAGTTGTGGTGCACGTGCTTAGTTGCTCCGCGGCATGTGGGATCTTCCAGGACCAGGGCTCGAACCCGTGTCCCCTGCATTGGCAGGCGGATTCTTAACCACTGCGCCACCAGGGAAGTCCTAACAGTATACATTTAAATCAGTCATAAAGCGCTTGCATCTACTTTGCTTCAACCATCCTGAAAACTAGGTAGAATATCATTATCCCCATTTTACAGCTGGGGAAACTGAGACTCAGGTGTGAGTTTATGGACACATGACCAGTAAGTGCAAGAACAATCTGGTGAAAAGAAAGTAAGTGGATTCAGAGTTTTCCACAACGACTTTCTGCCTTTTGAGATTATTATGAAAGACAACCTGTGACAAATGAATACAATGTATCTCTAGCCCATCAAATGTCTGGGAGGCCAGTGAAACATCTGAGTTAAAAATGTTAGACTTTTCAGAGGGGAAACAATTTTTCCTGTTTACATGGCTCAGAGTTAGAAGGCAATGCTATTGTCATCTTTTCCAAGTTCCAAGCAGTACGTGTGGCTACACGTCGTTTACTCAGCTGCTGGACAGAGTCTGCAGGGGGCACATCCCCGCCTGCCATCTATAAAGCGCCCCCCCTCCCCACATGTGTCACACCCCCTGCTGAGAAATTAGCCCGCCCCCATCACTGAGGTGACTGTGGGCAGGCAGACAGGGGGTGTTCGTGGAAAACAGCAAGAGGGGATGGCAAGTCCAAAGCTTTGAAGTGAAGATGTAAAAAGACATCAATGCTGTTCTGGAAGGCTGGAGAAGACCTTCATCCAGAAATAACACAGACACCATGAACGGCAATGTGGGAAAAGTCACCCTGGTCCCAAAGGATGCACAAGACATGTTCTTGTCAGAGGGGCGGCTTCTAGAATGAAGACGCGGTGAGAATGTCAGGGCGTGAGGCTGCCCCTGAGGTGAAGGGGGTCCGTGTGGGGTTAGAGCCGAGGGCCACTGGTCACTAAGAGCTTCGATGGGGCAACTGGCACATGTTTTCAGGACTTGTAACAAGGATGCAGAGACATACAGCCCAAGACAGGAGCGTGGCACAGCCGGTAGAAGGAGCTAGAAGGAGCTTCTGTAGTTAAAAATAATTTATGATGGAGGAATGGGGGAGTCTGTTAGCAGAGAAAGTGGGGGGTGGGACAGGAGGCCGTCATCCAAAAATGGGAGAGAGAGGCAGAGAAAAAGGAGAAGAGGAGAAGGGCGTGGCTTAAAGAGGGAAGAGGAAGAATGCATAACCATGACGGGGAAGAAATGAAGTCCACAGGGTGAGTGGGCTTTGGTGGACACGGGAGCCCGAGTTGCTACCCTGACTCTGCTCCGGAGTCACACTGGGGTCCCCAGGCATTGGTGGTGCTTCTGGGCCACCCCTCGCTGACTGTCCAGCGAGGACAACGCCGGTCCTCACGGCTTAGGAGACCCGTGGATCCACACACGCGGGGTCGCAGCTGAGCCTGGAGACGGGAAGAGCTCCAGGGCTCAGGGCACTGAGGGCGAATCAAATTCAGCCACTTAAACCTAGGATGCTCAGGTCCCTTAGAAGGGAAGTGATGGAGAGCATGGGCTTGAAATAGCTGGGCTCAGTGGCAGGAGGAACAGCAAATATTTCCCGTGTGCTTTCACCAAGCGGGGCCTCGAGAAGATCTCCCGCCGCTCCTCGGGAAGCCCGGGGAAGTCAGGTCCTATTACGTGTCTCTTCTAGAGCTGAGGGCATGCAGCCTGGAGAGGGTAAGTGTGTGAAGGCCACACAGGTGTTAAGTGGGGTAACCACAGCTTGAAACCAGAGCTCAGGCTTCAAAAGCAGAGTCAAGAAAAGTATAGGCAGACAAATATCACATGATATCACTTATTTGTTGAATCCTAAAAAATGATAGAAATGAACTTATTTACAAATAAGAGACTCACAGACATAGAGAACAATCATAGTTACTAAAGGGGAAAGGGGGGAGGGATAAATTGGGAATTGAGGATTAACAGATACATACAACTGGATATAAAATAGATAAACAACAAGGACCTACTGTATAGCACAGGGAACTATATTCACCATCTTGTAATAACCTGTCATGGAAAAGAATTTGAAAAAAGTATGTGTGTGTGTGTGTGTGTGTGTGTATGTACACACACAGAACTGAACCACTTTGCCGTACACCTGAAACTAACAAAATATAGTAAATCAACTCTAGTTCAATCAAAAATTTTTTTCTAAAGTACAGGGCAGAGGTAGTAATTACCCAAACAAAGGCTTAGAATAAAGTCAGAGTTTAAAATCCACTGCACATCAATGCCAATGGCGGCTGGATACGGAAAACACATTCAGATGCTCAGGGCTGGCACAGGATGAGGAATCATGAGTGACTGCTCACGTCAGGGTCAGTGTAGGAGGGGGTGAAAGGTCATGCAGGAAGCAAAGGTCGAGATGCCTAACGCCTGCCGCTGGGACTCCAGTGGCCACCCCGGTCTCACCCTCCTCCTCGTCCCAAGCACAACGCCCTCTGTCTAGACTGCAAACACCACTGACACACACTCAGAAAGGGTGAGGAACTTTCAAAAAGTGACAGCTTTGAGGAGGGACTTCACCGGCTCACTGCTTCCAGTAACTCAGGTATTTAAGAGACACTATTTACGGCAAGTCACTAAAATGGGTCTGGTCTGACCCACATCTATTTACTTTTCTTCAATGACACATGACCTTCTCAGTCTACGCACTCTGTCAAACTGTTGCCTCAAACAAGACGCTCCTGATTTTGCTACGCAAACAGCAGGGGTTCCCTTCTAAACCCCCCTCCAGTGGCATCAAGGTCTTCTTTAGGCGAGAAGTACAATTTTCAAATAGAATGAAAGTCAAAAATCAATGAAAATTAGACAGTAAGGCAAGGATTTTCTTTTTTCTTATGTAATGTATTGTATATAGAGGATTACGTCTAAACTTTTACCAACTAAAAAGATAGAAAGAAATGGGATATTTGAAAACAAAGCATTACAAATCAGAGTAAACTGCTACACACACACACACACACACACACACACACACACAGATTTGAGTAACAAGGGTGAATGAACATTATTATTATATAATCAGCCAAGCTCTCACTGATTTTATGGCACTTGAATTTACCCAATTTGCACCTCTAGGATGAGAATAAAGAGAAAAGCTCATATACCAAAGGCACTTACGCTCTGTAAGGGATATTTCGTCTTCAATAAACCAGTACAAATCACTTTGCTGTCAGGATATTAACACGGCTCTGCCCTTACACAGTGTTTACCACGGGACAGCTCCTACATATGTCAGCTCCTCACGACCACCCGAAGAGGCAAACAAAATACTATTCATACCAGCACAGGTTTACAGAGCAGGAAACTGAGGCACGTGTGGGTTAAGCAACTTGCTCACACTCACTCAGCTGGATCTGAACACAGGCAGCTTGGCTCTTAAGCATCATAGCAGAGGTTCTCAAGGCCAGCCTGCATCAGAATCCCCTGGGGGCCTTGTTAACACACAGACTGCTAGAGATTCTGAGGCGGGGCCTTGCAAACTTGCACTTGTAACAGATTCCCGGGTGATGCTGGTGCCGCTGGTCTGGGGACCACACTCAGAGGCGCTGTCCTCCAGCACTCTCCCTCTCCAGTATGAGGAGAATGACCTTGGCCCGCTTTTTAGACCTAAGGTTCAAAGCTGTCTGCTCTCAAAATACCTTGCTCCTCTCCTTAAAATCATGCAAAGTCATGTAGGCTTCACAAGTAAGTGTTTGATTGTCTTAGGGATTGGCCTTACCCTCAGGGAGTTAGAGTTAGACTAATAATCAGAACCACAGGTTAGATCAAGTCCGAAGCAGCAGTATTATTAGAAGGTTTGCTCGTATGTGTCCAAGACAGGGAGAGAGGGGGAAGGCGGAAGATTACTTTGTACAAGTTCATGGCCACCTAACCTGTCCTCTTTGGCCACGCAGACACAGTAACGTTCCCAGACACCGGGGCAAATACTCCAACACGCCCTAGCGATCGAACACAGATTGAATGAAGGGTCTGCCACCTTTTAAACATGTCATGGGCAAATCTTATATGTTTTCGTTCTTATCACCAACCCCACATCCACGTCCTTGCCCAATATGGGGAATTAAAACGGTAAAAATACTGTTAATTTCTGATCTTAAAAGAAATAGCAAAACAAAAATCTTGATCACAACCATGGCCCAACTCCCACAAAGCTGGACGTCCCGGGGGAGATGCTGGCAACCAAAGCAACCTGTTTCTGGGAATGAATAATCCAGAAGGCACAGTTCCAGAAACAAAGACCTATGTTCTTTCTTTTTTTAAATAAATTTATTTATTTTATAAATAATTTATTTATTTTATTTTTGGCTGCGTTGGGTCTTCGTTGCTGCATGAGGGCTTTCTCTAGTTGTGGCGAGCGGGGGCTACTCTTCGTTGCAGTGCGCGGGCTTCTCATTGCAGTGGCTTCTCTTGTTACGGAGCTCCGGCTCTAGGTGCACGGGCTTCAGTAGTTGTGGCTCGTGGGCTCTAGAGTGCAGGCTCAGTAGTTGTGGCGCACGGGCTTAGTTGCTCCGCGGCATGTGGGATCTTCCTGGACCAGGACTCGAACCCATGTCCCCTGCATTGGCAGGTGGATTCTTAACCACTGCGCCACCAGGGAAGCTCAGGCCTATTTTCTTTTCTCTGCCACATTTACCAAGTGGATAAACAGTTCCAAACAATAGCTCCTCCGGCTCCCCATGTCCTGACACCCCCTCCCCAAACTTAGCATTCTTCTGAGTGTATCCAATTCTGTGTGATAATGTTAAGTCCTCTCTAACCTTCTCAGCTCCCCTGTGTCCTTGCAAAGAACAGAATGTAGACAGGCGGAGGAAGAAGGTTTGGTAGCTTCTTGAATCTTTTTTTTTTTTTCTTTAACTTCAGGGAGATGATTCTAAGTCTAAGGAATATGTTCTTGACTAAGAAGATGAAACGAATGGGTTACATAACAGCAGTTCTGGGTCAGTTACATTATCCCCTTTTCAGGGGCAAAGGAACAAATACTGAAAAGCTCAGTGCTTGCCCGGGACCCACGCTGAGTGCGTCAGAGATTATCAAGCCAGCAGTAAGATTGCAGGAGTCCCTGGGGATGGGACCTATGAAAGCCAGATACAGAAAGAGAAACAGGTGTGGCTGGGCACAGCGATAAAAAGGCTTTGATTTTCCTCCACCCAAACGACAATAGGGTTCTCCTATTCCTGGCTTTCTCAAGTTTGCCCTTCTCTTCATAAAAGAAAACGGTCCCAGGTATCTCACTTTCATGTCGGTGGAGATAAGAGTTCACATTACTTCACTTTGGGAGGCAACACCAAACATCCGACAGAATTCATACAGCAATCAGTTTATGAGAATCAGTCTATGATAAATGCTTTTCTAAGAAAACAACTCGCCTAGATCCTGGCTCAACTACTGCGTTCAGATCTGGTTTCCAGAACTATACTGTTTGGTTAATAACTCAAACATCAACATTTGTGGGGATTCATTATAAAGATTTCCAAATAAAAATAATAAAAATATGATACTTCAGAGATAGATGCTTCTGGCTACGATGTATCAAACTAACACTCCTGCTAAGACTAAAAACACAAACCTTTTGAAGCCATCTTAGAGCAGCCGAGAAAGGCAATGGTTGATGAGTCAAGAGAAATGCATTGAGGTGAACCCTGTATTTGCTGTTGATTTTTCATCTCAGGGTATTTGTTAATTCCTAGCATGACGCAAGGATGTCAAACAGAAAGGAGAAGCAGCCAGGAGCTTGGAGCAATATCGCTGGCTGGGGACGCAAACTGGAGCTTCAGGAAGTTATGACTTGAAGGGCTAAGGTCCCAGAGGAAAGAGGCTGTAGAGAAGTGAGCTCATAAAAGTGATCTCATAGAAGTTTGGGTTCACTTCCTCTAGGACCTTGGCTCTTCAAGTCCTGGCGTCCATGAACTCCAATATTTCCATTTGAGATGCTTGCCAAATATTAGACTGTGTTTGCATGCAAGAGGAAGCTGAGAAAACAAGCAGAAAGAAACTGCTTAGAGGATAAAAAGCAAAGCTGAGTTTTTGGCAGTCTCTTAATACTGGGGAGTTAAAAAATTAGAGTTCAGAGGCCACCAAGGAAGGGAACTTCTGGTAAACAACCTAGACCTTCAGCTGAGACCCCTAAAGAGCTAAAACTGTAGGAGAAAAGGAAAACCAGAAACAGAGAACCCTTAACACATCCGGAAACCCAGCCTCAGTTAAGACAAAAGAACAAGGCGATCTGCCTGTCTGTATTTTTTCTGCCTTCCAGAAGAAAATGAAACCCAGTCTGGAAGGAGATACCAGTATCTAGAACTGATTTCATAAATAATGCCCAGAATTTAATTTTAAAAAATTATCAGGCATGCCAGGAAATAAAACCAAATGAGGAAAAATCAAGGGAACAAACAGATAATAGAAATAGACCCACAGGTGATCCAGATAATAAAGTTTTCAGACATGATCTTAGAATCTAGCCTTATATTAAAAGGATAATAAATCACAAGTTGGGCTTGTTCCAGGAATGTGAAGTTGGTTTTACACTTGAAAATCATTTAATGTAGTATATCACATTAACACTATAAAGGAGAAAAATCATATATAGACATCCCTCAGTATCCTTGGGGGACTGGTTCCAGGACCCAAACCTGGATACCAAAAATACCTGGATACCAAAATCCCCATATGCTCAAGTCCCTTATATAAAATCATGTATAGTATTTGCATATAACTTACCCATATCCTCCTGTATATTTTAAATCATCTCTAGATTACTTATAATACCTAACACAATGTAAATGCTATGTATCAATAAACAGTTGCCAGCACACAGCAAATTCAAGTTTTGCTCTTTGGAACTTTCTGGAATTTCTTTTCAAATATTTTGATCCATGGTTGGTTGACTCCACAGATGCAGAACCCATGGATATGAAGGACCAACTATAATCATCCCAAAAAATTCAGAAAAAAGATAAAATCCACATCAATTTCTAATTTTAAAAAACTCATAGCAAACTAAGAATAGAGGACAATTTCCTTAATAAAATAAAGAGTATCTACAAAAACATCTATAGCAAACATTATCCTTAATGGTGCAGTATTAAACATTCCCCCCCTTAGATTAGAAATCTGACAGAGATTTCCAATCTGAAATTAGAAATCTAACAGCAATCTGAATGGAATTCAACATTGCACTGGATATCTAGTGAGCACAATAAAACAAGAAAGAGAGAAGTAAAAATATAATTACAGAGGAAAAAATAAAAATATTTATAGATGACATGATTATATTCATGGAAATTCTAAAATTCTGCAGAGAAAAATTATTAGAATTAATATGTAAATTTGCAAGGTTGCTGGATATAAGGCCAATATATAAAAATCAATTGTATTTCTATATGTGGGCAAAAAAGAATTAGACACTGAAATTTTTAAAAGCTAATAACACCATTTACAATAGGATAAAAACTTCAATTCCCGGAATAATTCTAATAAAAACATTCAAGACCCCCTAAACTGTAAAGTGTTATTGAGAGTAATTAAAGAAAGCCTAAATAAACATACTCTTGGACTGGAACACTCAATATTAGGGAGAGTCAATTCTTCCCAAATCAAGCTCTAAATTTCATGAAATTCCAAACAGAAGCCCAGCAAGTTTCTTTTGTGGAAATTGAAATGCTGATTTTACAATATATATGAGAATGCAAAGGGCCATCAATAGCCAAGAAAATCTTAAAGAACAAATTTGGAGAACTTAACACACCAGATATTAAGACTTCTTACAAAACTAAAAGAATCAAGAGTTTTTATTGATACAAGAAGAGAAAAATCAATCAATAGAACAGAATAAAGATCTCAGAAACAGACCCAAACACATGTGGTCACCTGATACATGACAAAAATGCCATTGATGTGCCTAGAAAAAAGATAGTATTTTTAATAAATGGTCCAGGGTCAGGTAGGTTTTTCTATTCTTACACAGCTATCTAATCTACATCTGTAGTTCACCTGTGATCTCAAATATCCATTCCTGTAGAGTTTAGCTCATTCTGCTGATCTAAACACTCCCATATCCCACTGCCTCTTGGGCATCCAACCATGACTCAGACATGTCCCAACCTGGACTCATGTCCATCCCCCTTCCTTGACTTATTCCTACATCCCCTATCTCTGTGAATGGTTCACAGTAGCGAATCATTTAAAAATTTTGGAAAACTGTTTTTTTTGCCTTTTGACAGTTATTTTCTCTCCTGGGACAATTATATTCTATCTTAAAAAGTAGGTCAGAAATGGTGAACTTGGTCACAACTTTAAACAATAATTCAGTCTGGCATTGTTTCTGGGGACTCCACCAGCATGGCCTCTGGGTGGCCTAAGGAAATCTTTCTTGGTTTTAAAAACCAACTTTTAACACAGCATTGCCCTGTTCCCTTGATTCAAAGATGCACATCTTCCAATCCTAAGGATTCTGAAGTTAGGATGAAACATATGGACCAAACTGAAAAAAAAAAACAAAACCCTACTTTGCCTGTCTGCAAACAGAGTCGTGATATTGCTTATACCAGGAGGAACTGAATTTTGAATTTGGTAATTAATTCTCACTTTAAATGTCTTCCAACGGACTGCACCATGATAGAACACAAAAAAGAAAAGTTATCATATACACAGAAGATAGATTATCACTGCCAGGCAATACAACTGCCAAACCCTATATACTCTATATAGTAGAATATGGGATGTCAAAACTATCAGAGGCACGTGTGGCCAGTTCATGTACCAAACAGAACCATCTTTCAGACACTGAAAAAATTTCTGGCTGGCTTTCAAGAGATGCTGTTAGACTTTGACTTCCACATATACAAAATTGAATAAGAAGAGTCAAAGTATGTCTTTCACCAGATAGAAACGTAGATGCAAATGATATTCTTAAAGGCCCCCAAACTGCACTATTAATCTATAGGTGCTATAAAAGTAAAGATCATGAGTACATGTTATGAAAAGCAACATGCTACCATCACACTACTACATATGACAATGGAAGGTTGACAGTTAATCAAAGCAGCCTTTACCCTCCAAGTATGAAGACAGTTAAGTGTGTATGAGATTCGGGAGAAAATGGTAAAGTAAATGGACAAAGATATAATACTGTGAATAAGGACAAGTACTTTTATATAAATTTATTCTAGCCTTTTTTCTCCTCCACACCCCCTCCTCCAGAAGAACTGCTAATAGATCCATGGTTGACCAAAAGATCAATGAAGGTTTGCAGAGGTTTTCCATTGCAAGCCCTTGAAAGCCAAAGTATCAATACCAGGGCCTGAATTCTAACAGACACATTTTTACCCCCAACGGAGCTGTCTCCTATGCCATCCAAACAGAAGCGTCCTTGAGATGTTCGCATCCAAGCTAAGGAGAAGAAGATGCAAGGCATGCCATAAGGGGACCGCTTACCTCTTTCTGGCACTTCACCTTTATATCAGGACTGTCCCCATGTCACTGGGATGACTTTGAGGGAATCAAAGCAGATCATAGTTTAGGCCTAATTTGGACTTGGCAAAACCCATATGTGCCACGTTTCATCCTTCTAAGGATAACCTACCTGCCTGCCCAGCTGTCTGATGGGGTCATGGCTAAATCCTAAGGAAGGAACATAGGGGAAGGTCTTTCCCAAACTCTAAGCACTGTGTAAATGCCAGTTTCCACCAAGGTCATCATAAAAACAATTTCTTACATCAGATAGTAACACCAAACTCATCTTAAGATATCAACCCCACACCATACTCTAGAGTAAAATTTAAAAATAAACTACAGAGGGCCCCCTGTGCTCCTCTGATAGAACCGCATATGCTGTAGGGTTGCCAACCCCACTCCACTCTGCGAGTTGCTCCAGATCTTTTCAGGACTTAGATTCCATCTCTTGGCTTATTCTCAGGTTTTGAATACTGTATCAATTGTTACCCTGTCCTACCTCAAAGCACCATCTCTTCAACTCATCACTGTTTTGAACTTACCTGGTCCAGTGATTTCTTACCAGTCAGAGAAATAAGGTTTCTGCAGAGTTCGCAGCAATGGCCTATCTTCCAAGAATCGTTTCTGACCCTCCCTGGGTCGGGCTCCCTAGCCGCCCTTTACACCAGGAGGCCCAACACAGAACTTCTTCTGCCTCAGCTGATGGTATGACTCAGCATTGAAACACCTGCCTTTTTTCTTTTTTTCTTTTCCAAGGAGGCCAACTCTTTTGCAACACACACGTGTGTTAAGCTGATCCATCAAATGCTACAAATTTCACTGAAACAGATTAGACAGCTACGTTTCTTCACAGGCCTGGAGGGTCCTTTTCAGCCAAGACACCCCAAGATGGTACAGATGGGGAGATCGAACCTTCCCCAGAAGGGGTCCCACAGTTCAATCTGGAGGCCTCTGGAAGGACATGAGCAAACCGCAGGCAGCCTGGGCTCCAGGCCCATCGATAAGAAAATCTTCTCCTGGCCAACCTGGAACTCTTTAAAAGCATGAAATTCTCCCAATTCTCCCAGGATTTCCCCTTTCCTATGCACAAAAATTAAACACATCCAATCACCAAAAGCTCCCATCCTAAAACGCAGAGAAATTACAATTCTGCTTTGACACGGAGTCAGCGAAGGTTGGGACCATTTGGGAGTTTTGTTTTCCAAGCTCACTGCTGGCCTGGAGGAAGCATGACACCACGATCTGAAGCTCAAGGCAGCTGTTCGTTTTTGGCTGGAGTTCAGTATAAACCTTACAAATGGTCTGCCAGCGCGTGCTCTCTCTCTTTTTTAAAATAATAATAATTTTGAAAAAAGTCCATAGTCACAAAACCTCCAATCTAGTGTTTTCACTCTAAAGCTTTTCCTGCAGAACACAGAAAACTATGTTTTCCAAACAAATGTCTGAGCCAAAAAAGGCACCAGCAGGTTATTTCCATCAGAGAAAGGCAATGGGACCGATACTTAGGCAGATTGAAAATCAATGGCTAAAGCAGTTCCGAAGAATCACTGAATAGCAATTGTCTCTGAAATATTGAAAGATGAAAATCTAGCAACAAATAATTTACTTTTCAAAAGAGGCCCTTAACAGTTAAGTCAATGAATACACTTTTATTTAGGAGCAAAAATCAGACATCAGAAAACCTGCCTTCCATTCTGAAATTTTGGTCTGTTATAAAGATCCTGCAACGGCTCTGTTTTACTTACAATTTAACTGCCACAGCTAAGAATTCACATACAGCCATCCGTGTGTCTGTCCAACACCAGGACATGTCCCCACATCCTGACATGTCCCTCCTTCTCCAGTTCCCTCGTTACAGACTTGAGTATGCATCAGGGCCAAATGTTGGCAGTGCTCTCAAAATGGTCCTTGTATGGGGCACGTTCATGTTTGTTATTATTTTAGTGTGTGTATTTGCGACAGACCCACACACAGATCCGTAAGTTCAGGAGAGACCCAACTCCTTCCTTTGGACCTTCTTAATCCAAACTTTTGGACCTTCTTGGGAAATTAATAGATTTCCAGGACCAAAAGCAAGAATCTGGAGGTGGTTTATAAAACCAAAGCTAATAGAGTCCATAAAGAGAGGACATAAATGTCCCTCCTCCTCTGCATTCTCTTCCTTTCCCTTTTATCTTCGTATTTACCATACAATTGCCAGAAAGACCTATCACGTGCCGAGATCCTACCTGCTGCCCGCTGAGAACCACGGGCAGTGCTAACCTCTGCATCGGACTCTCTGTTCTGGCCAAACCACTCAACTGAGCCCTAAATACAAGCAAAGTTCAAGGTCATGGGCTTGTTTTCTGTGTGCTGTAGGACTGAAATAACTGCTGTAATACTTCATCCCTTAGCCCCTCCGATGCTCTAAAAATCACTCCATGGAAGTTTTCCTTTATTTGCTAGGCAGCCCCAAGAACACAGTTCTTCTGTAAAACAGTGTGGCTTCATTTCAGGAAACAAGAATAATATAGACATGGGAAAAAAAAGTCTACCGGTCCCTTGCATCTACATGATAAAAAATACATTTGAGACACACATATACACACACACTCACTCACAGACATATTATATCATATATGTGTACATTACATGCACAAGCACACAGCCTTCTATTCGCTTGAATCAGTAGCATTTGCAGTTAAGCATCCGCATAATTTCCGCGTGCGAACTTATGTTGGCCACCCTCACCCATCACTCAAAGTAGGGACTAAAACATAGTGGGAAACATTTCAGTCCCAGTGAGTTATATGTTTTCCGAACACAAAGGATGCTTAGTAGATACCATTCACTGGCTTGCTTCGGAAAAGAAAACTATTTGGGAAATTTTCACCTTAAGAGCAAAAAAGTCGTCTTGCTGGCTCAACGCTACCATTGGGAACACACCCCCCATCACGCCCGTGTGCTGCCCTTGAACTCCAAGCCACCTTGCAGAGACAGAGTCGGGGTTATAAGGTGGCGGGGTGAGAAACGGGGGCCAGCCCCACCCTTTGGGGTTCCTCGAGCCTCCATACCTGTGCTGCTGCTCTTGTAAGACTTGGTAAATGCCGACAAGAAAAGTTTGGTTTTTAAAACTCCCGACAACACAGTCCTTGTAGATTCGGAACTCTGCAGCCGTCACCGCCTCACCCTCAGGAATCTGGGATAGGTTGAACTTGAACTCTTTGTGGTGTCGCTGGCGAGGGGAGAACTCCTTGTCGTCCTCCACTATAGGATTAAACAAGAGAGAGTGACAGCTATCATTACTTGGCTAAGTGCCACAGGCTCACCTCTAGAAAGTTCCCCCGTTTTCATTCCTAAGTGGCTTACCGTTACCCTCATTAGAGGGATCAGTGGGTGGTGGCAAGAACCACGGGCCAGGCGGCCAGGCTGAGGTTAAAATCCTTCATTCTCCCCAAGGATTAAATACAATGCTTAGATTCTCTTTAACGACTTGAAACTATTTAACCAAGTTGCATGACAGCAAGTTATTTGAACTCTTGTCTTCCAGCTTCCTCATCTGCAGCATGAGAGGAAGAGGGCTTCCCAGGGAAGCTGGAGGAATGCAGGCAACAGTGACTAAGAACGCCTCTGCCGTCCTGGCCCCGTTGTCCCCTCGCAGCCCCCCTTTCCTCCTTCTCTCCCCACCAAGCAGTTGCCAAGACCCAGGGCAGCCCTGAGCTAACCTTTGCTGGGGGAGGGGTGTTCCGTGGTCGGAGATGGGGGTGGGCAGCGCGTTCTGCCTGGGTCTGAAGCTCGAACGGTCCTCATATTTTGCCTGATGTCCAGGGGGAATTTTTGTTGAGGGGTTTAGTGTGAAACTTCATAGAAAATATTGCTCTAACTAAAGTCCACTGCCCTCCCTCTACTGGAGGAAAGTGAGGGCAGAACGCCTCTGAGGGGAGGGACCCTCTGGGTTGTGAAGCTGCCGGGGTCTCCATTTAACCTGCATGTAGAACCCACGTATGAGGACAGAGATGCGGAAACACATCACCAACGGGATAACGTGATATTGTCTAAGGCTTGTTTTAAAAACTGGGAAAGGATCGAGTCTAAAAGCTTTTTTTTTTTTCATATTTTGGCCATGCCACGTGGCTTGCAGGATCTCAGTTCCCCAACCGGGGCCATGACAGTGACAGCACCGAATCCCAACAATTAGGCCACCACGGAACTCCCTAAAAGGTTTCTTTAAATGAAATCTTTTCCCTGCATAAAGACAAAGTATGGGGAACTACAAACTACTGATTATCATGCTTCAGAGTCAGCCTTCAGATGGCTATACAAAGTCCTGGGTGAGAGGAACACTATCAACCTCGGATGCTTAACTCATAATCGTTGTAGGAGAGAAAAACAAGCACCCTGCGTCCCACCACAAATCCTGACTCTTTTCCCCAGAGCTCAGAAATGCTTCTGCCCTGCTGCTCCTGTTAGTTTTTTCTTAATGGCAACCGCAGTAAAATCTCATGAGCAAATTAATCCTTGATGGCAGAGTTTTTCCAGGACTTGTGGGTAGAAAAAAAAAAAAAAGATCAAGTTATTTGCCACCTCCAATGGCCCACTTTCTCCCCCATGTGCTGTTCTCCATAATCACCAGAGAAAAGCTCTGCAGATTAAGCTCCTTTACAGCCAATAACTTTACACGAACTTGAGACCACGATGGCATTGCAGAAGCTTGGGAAAGTTAAGCCATCCATCGGTTCGAGGTTTTTACATAAAGAATTTCTGAAACTGCCATGTGACTATGCAACAAATCTTTTAGATTCAAGTTATCCCTTTTCTGGGGGCGGGAGGGGAGAGAGTTGTTAAAAAACAGTAAGCTTTGGCTTGTGTAAGAGCTTGAATATAAGTTAAAAAAAAAAAAAAAGGTCCAGCCAGAAAGTAAACCATGGTTCAGTCCCAACAAGAGAAGAGGTTTTTTAATTAGTGGCTAAGCATGAAAAGCAATATTGTTGGGGAGTTCACCCAAGGACACCCACACCTGATGGTGGATCACTTTTCCCTAAAACTGATCTGCCTTTTCAGTTTGATATGTTATCATCAGTGGTTAAAAAAAGTGAATCGAATCTGATTTCCCAAAGAGACTTTCTAAAAAATAGTCACACAGCTTTTCTATAGGGCCTCTTGGGTGCTTAAAAATGTCAATATCAAGAAATGAAAGCATATTCTTAAGATTCTTTTGAGAGAATGCATAAGAATTCCTCAAAGAAGTCTTCCAATCACTCTTAACATAAACAACAGAAAAACTATGAATGCGAAGCAAGATATAAAACAGTGACTTAAAAATAAAAATAAAACAGTGACTTATGATATTTCAGTTATAAGGAGGAGAGAAGGGACAGACATTTCAACACATGAGAAATATGTTAGTCTTTAGAGAGGTATACCACCCCCAGTAAACCACACCTTCCTGTATGTACACCCTTAGGTGGTCCCTTCTCCCCTGGGCTGGTTCTGTGACCTTCTCTGGACCAATAAGAGGCAGCAACAGTGGTGCTGAGTGATTCTGAGGCTAAGTCATAAGCTTGGAACTTCCTTCCATTTAGGTGTCTTGGAATGCATGTCTAAGGAAAGATGGCTACCATGTAAGAAGTGCAACTACTCTAAACCCCCTAGACTATGAGGAAGTCCGAGGTAACCACGTAGAGAGGCTGTGTGGCGCACAGAGACACAGAGGGAGAAGGAAGGAGGGAGGGAAGAGCCCAGTCAGTCCCCAGCCACCTCAGCTGAGGCACCAGACATGGTATGAAGACGCCATCTTGGATGTCCAACCCACTGGAGCCTCGGGACGACCCCAACCCCAGTGACCACCTGACTGCAACTGCATGAGAGACCCTGAGGGGTGGGGGGGCACCCAGTTCATCCTAGTCTTTTCACCAGACCGTGAGAGATGATAACAGTACCTTGCTGTTCGAAGCCACTATGTTTTGGGTGATTTGTTACACGGTAAGAGGCAACTGACACAAGATGAGAAGGGAGGGCAAGAGAGGATGAGAGAGGAAGAGAGAAGGAGAGTCTGACCTTGCCAGGAAGGGGAGAAATTGCATGCAGTTCTTAAGGAGGAGGGATTTTGAAATCCTGGGAGGCAGTGTGTGTGACTAAGGAAGGATCCTGGCAGCCGCTCACAGACAGATGTGAAGAGATAGATAAAGAATCTAAAAATGAGAAAGTGGAAGCATAGTTCAAAGCCTTCCATTTTATTACCGTGTGAATTAGAACTCGTTGCCTTATATGTACATTTCCCCAATTCTCCTCTGGTCGGTCTTGAAGCACTCCACTTCCTCCTGCTTTTCCTGTATCCTTCTTGGAGGAGAGGCATGGTCTCCTCAGCCCCCCGTGAGTCTCTGATCGCTGCCCACCTCGTTATAAGCTCTCCCACCTAAACTCTTATTGTCGCCTGAGCCTATCCTCGTGCGTCTTAGCTCAAAGCTACACCATCTTCCTCACTCTTCCCAGGAGACCTCAGCTACTGGTCATTGGAGTTTGCTTGGAATGCCTCCTCTCTCTCCAGATCTTCTGCCCACAATTAAAGTTACACAGTGCATTTGCTAATGTCTCATAGGGATACAAGAAATAAGTACAATCAGGTCACTGCCTACATGTGCATTTGAAGACCACCACCGTAAAACGGTAATGGTTCCAATGAGCTTAGCATTTCCCCTTTGAGCTCTGTGACCTGGGCTCCTTAAACATCAGACAGTTCAAGAAAAATGAGAGAGGGCTGAGGTGGGGATCCAGCGCTCAGTACCTATTTTGTAGCCCCTGCATCTGGCTTCTCAAAGATGGTGCCCTGTGTGGAATAGGTAGTAGCGAGGTAGTAGCCGAGAGTGTGGACGAAGTGTGAAGCTGACAACACAACTTTGAAATCCAGCTCCCCCTTATCTTACTCATGTGATACCGAGCAAGATATCAGCCAAAGTTTCAGTTATCAGTTAAATGGGAATAACAACATTTCTGAGGATTAAGTGAGACAATCGGTACAAGACAGTCAATGACACAGGAAGGGCTAAGCAAATGGTAGTTGGAAGCATCGTTAGCCGGTATTTGACAATCTAGCTCCTCTGAGCTGAGAGTATGTCTTTGCTGAGTTATTCAAATTTACTCACGTCTCTAAATGTGGAGGACTTACATTCTCTGGAAAGGGAGATGAGTGAAATCACTGTCCTAAGTGTCATCAGCCCTGGTGTTTGGCTACTGAACACAGTACTGTGTTCTCTGAAGCAACAATTCCTAGAATTTTTTATTTCAAGGACCACTGAAAACATTTTTTTTTAAATGGTAATGACCTTACACAAGGACATCTACTGTTTCTGTTTTCCTTCTGTAAGGACAATAAAACAAATAAGACAACAAACTGCACCCTTTTAACACTCTGATTTTATTTTTAAAGGTCCTTTTAACACCAAATCAAGTAGGGAGGATGTAATTCAAGGACATACACAATCCTTGAAGTTGAATCAATTTCGCTTTATAAAACTCACTCTGGGGCTTCCCTGGTGGCGCAGTGGTTGGGGGTCTGCCTGCCAATGCAGGGGACGCGGGTTCGAGCCCTGGTCTGGGAAGATCCCACATGCCGCGGAGTGGCTGGGCCCGTGAGCCACAACTACTGAGCCTGCGCGTCTGGAGCCTGTGCTCCGCAACAAGAGAGGCCACGATAGTGGGAGGCCCGCACACTGCGATGAAGACTGGCCCCCGCTTGCCACAACTGGAGAAAGCCCTCGCACAGAAACGAAGACCCAACACAGCTAAAAATAATAAATAAATAATAAATAAATAAATTTATAAAACTCACTCTGTTCTCTCTCTTTGCCTCAGACGATACCAACTGAAATTTCAGACCAGCACCAGACCTCTAGTCAACAGGTAGGAGCCACAGCCCAAAAGAATAAACGTTACTAGGTTAAGATTATAAGTGTAAATTATGTAGTATTATACATGCAAAAGTATGTATATATATGTAATTTATGGAGGTAATGAAACATAATAACAAAGCACAAATGAGACCAGCACCCAACCTAAAAACTGGAAGGTAAACAATATTCCTCCCCGGTGCCATCCCCCACTCCCACCCACAAGGGACCTCGGATCATGAATAATGTCTGGCAGTCCCTTGCCTTTCATTTATTTATTTATTTATTCTGGGCTTTCGAGACTTTAGTTCCCCGACCAAGGATTGAACCCACGCCCTCGGCAGTGAAAGCATGGAGTCCTAACCACTGGACTGCCAGGGAATTCCCACTCCCTTGCCTTTGAAAAGATTTTACTACATATGTAGGTATCACTAAATCATAGAGTGTTCAGTTTTTCTTTTTCTCTTAAAGTCTTTCCTTTCAGAGACATGATGGAAGTTTTACAGGCACCCAGGGAAAATCTAGTCATGGCCACAGCTCAGCTTGAAGGCTGCCCAGGCAGGGGGCTGAGGTTCTGTGGGAATGGACGACTAGCAACTCTTCTCCTTCTGCAGCCCTACCGCGTGTAGATCTATTACAAACACGGGCATTTTCTTAATATGTGCTGGTGGGGATGTGGAGAAAGTAAAACCCCTGTGCGTTGCTGGTAGGGATGTAAAGGGGTGCAGCTGCTGTGGAAAACAGTGGAGTGATTTCTCAAAACATCACGCAGAATTACCACACGATCCAGCAATCCCACTTCTGGGTGTGTATGGGTACCCAAAAGAGTCAAAAGCAGGGACTCAAACAGATATTTGTACGCCATGTTCATAGCAGCTTTGTTCACAAAAGCCAAAAGATAGGAAGAATCCAATATCTACAATGGATGAATGGATAAACAAAATGTGGTCCATAAATACAATGGAATACTGTTCAGCCATAAAAGTAGAAATTCTGATACATGCTACAACATGGATAAACCTTGAGGACATTTTGTTAAGTGAAATAAGACAGTTACAAAGGGACAAATATTGTGTGATTCTACTTGCGTGAGGTACCCAGAGCAATCAAATTCATAGAGACGGAAAGTAGAATGGTGATTTCCAGGGGCTGGGGGTATGACAAGTTAGTGTTGAATGGGTACTGAGTTGCAGTGAGGGAAGATGAAAAAGTTCTGGAGAGGATGGAGGTGACTGTCGCACAACAATGTGAATGTACCTGTACCTAAAGTGGTAAATTTTATGTTATGCATATTTTACCACTGTTAAAAAAATTAAAAATGGACATTTTCTTACACAATCACAATGTATGATCACACCTCAGTTAAAATAATTCCCCATCGTCCTCCTATACCCAATCCATAATTAAATTTCCTCAAATGCCTCAAAAATTGTCTTTCGGGCTTCCCTGGTGGCGCAGTGGTTGAGAATCTGCCTGCCAATGCAGGGGACACGGGTTCGAGCCCTGGTCTGGGAAGATCCCACATGCCGCGGAGCAACTAGGCCCGTGAGCCACAACTACTCAGCCTGCGCGTCTGGAGCCTGTGCTCCACAACAAGAGAGGCCGCGATAGCGAGAGGCCCACGCACCACGATGAAGAGTGGCCCCTGCTCACCGCAACTAGAGAAAGCCCTCGCACAGAAACGAAGACCCAACACAGCCAAAAATAAATAAATAATTTTAAAAAAAAATTGTCTTTCTACATTGGGTTTGTTGGAATCAGGAGCCCAACAGGGTCCATTCCTTACACTTGAGTCTCTTCTAAACTAGCAAACCAGCGGGTGGTGGGAATGGTGGTGGTGGGATGAATTGGGAGACTGGGATTGACATGTATACACTAATATGCATAAAATAGATAACTAATAAGAACCTGCTGTATAGCACAGGGAACTCCACTTTGCTGTACAGTAGAAATGAACACATTGTAAAACAACTATACCCCCCCCTCAAAAAAAAGAAGAGTTGCTTATCCAAAAAATAAAATAAATAAATAAATAAATAAAAATAAACTAGCAAACCAGGAATAGGAAGAACTCCATTAACCTGATAAGGAGTCAACATAAAAACGTACACTAACAACAGTCCTAATGGTGATACGTTTGAACCACTTCCTCTAAAACAATGAAGAAGGTGAGGGTGCTCATTTCAGTCTTGTGTTGGAATCCAGCTCAGCGCTGCTAAGGTTAAACAATTGGAAAGGACGAGGCACATTACAAACTGTGGACCTAATAAGAAGTTCAGCAAACTGCTTCCCTGTCTCAGTGAGTTGTAACTGCTGTAACAAAAGTACTACAGACTGGGTGGCTTAAACAGCAAACATTTATTCCTCACAGTTCCGGAGGCTGGAAGCAAGAGATGAGAGCGCCAGCAGGACTGGGTCCTTGCTGAGGGCCCTCTTCCTGGTTAGGTCCTCACGTAGCCTCCCTTGGTGAATGCTTGCAGAGGGAGAGAGTGTGTGGGAGCTGGAGTCTCTTTTTCTTATAAGGACACTAATCCCATCCTGGGGCCCCAACCTCATGACCTCATCTAGACCTATTTATCATCCAAAGACCCCACCTCCTAATACTGTCTCATTGGGGATTAGAGTTTCAACAGTATGAATTTCAGGGACACAAACACGCAGTCCATGACGTTGACCTGAAGGTGTCACGTCATGTGTTCCACTACCTTTCCAATTTATGGTTTGAAATTTTTGCATTCGTTTTCATAAGTGACCCTGGTGATGGTCTCATATCATCATGTTGTTTGGTTTCAAGTTACACTTGCTCTTGGCATAAGTTGGGAAATGTTCCCTTTCTTTTCAAGAAATGATCTCTTCCTGGAAAGTTTGGCAAACTTATCAGTAACATCTGATCCTGAATTTCCTTTGGGGAATAGTTTTAATTACTCAGTCATTTTCCTTTAAACATATAGAAATATTCAAGCTATCTTTTTTTTAAGTCAGTGTGTATTTTCTAAAATTTGTTAATTTGGGTTTAATTCTTTAAATTTATTTCCATAAAGTTTTTCAGAGTATTCTCTTATTATTTAATCTCTGCTCTATTTATGTTTTTCTCATTCTAATATTGTTTATGCATGGATTTCCTTTTTGACTCATCTTACTGAAGGTCACTTTTTCTTTCTCACTACTGCTTAATTTGATCGTGATAAAGATATTTTAATATAGGTATTTTCTGAACATCATTCCACAAAATCTGAATTCTATCAATTAAAGTTGTCTAGAGAAAAATAAAGACACCACCCACTTCAACTGCAAATATAAAAGAAGAAAGAGGGAGGGAAAAGTATGGAACACTTGTGGGATAAATTGGGAGATTGGGATTGACATATATACACTACTATGTATAAAATAGATAACTAAAAAAAAATAAAGAAGAATGGAACACTCTCTCTAATACATTTAAGAGTAGTCCATATTCATTACTTTCTCACTAACTGGACTCACTCGGTGGTTAATTCAGTATAGCTCAGTTCAGGGAATTACAGTTGACCTTTGAATAACTCGGGGGTTAATCCAAGTGTGACTTAGAGCTGGCCTTCCACATCCTCAGTTCCTCCAAATCCATGGATTCAACCAACCACGCACTGTGTAGTCTGAAGTATTCACTATTGAAAAATACCCCATATAAGTGGACCCATGCAGTTCAAACCTCCGTTGTTTAAGGGTACATTCATTCCACAATAAATTCTACATTTTCCAAATGCTTAATGCTTCCACTTATAGACCAAACTTGAAAAAGCTGAAACCCTTTTTAAAAAAAATTACCATTCCATTGATAACTATAAACATTTTTTTTTTCATGCTATGGCGCAAGCTGATTTCATTTTAGGCAATATAGAAAGTTCTGGCTAGTTTTCCAAGGGTTTTAACAATGGTGGCCTTTAGACTTCTCTGTTGCAAGCTTGCAACCTTAAATAGTGACAGAGACACTGAGTTCAACTCTCCTACTCACTTTTTTAACCACAGTGCCATGATCCTTCCCTCCAGGGTTCACCAAATATTCCTAAATATTTGTATTCATGTTCTATGAGAATCACAAATATCAAGAAGCAGCTATTTTCCTGGCTACCATGCTCTAAATGACTTTTTTTTTTTTTTTAATTTTATATTTATTTTTATTTTTTGGCTGTGTTGGGTCCTCGCTTCTGTGCAAGGGCTTTCTCTAGTTGTGGCAAGCGGGGGCCACTCTTCATCGCGGTGCGCAGGCCTCTCACTATCGCGGCCTCTCTTGTTGCGGAGCACAGGCTCCAGACGCGCAGGCTCAGTAGTTGTGGCTCACGGGCCCAGCTGCTCCGCAGCATATGGGATACTCCCAGACCAGGGCTCGAACCCGTGTCCCCTGCATTAGCAGGCAGACTCTCAACCACTGCGCCACCAAGGAAGCCCTAAATGACTTTTTTAATCTAAACTTTACTTTTTATTTTAAATAATTATAGATCTATTAAGTGGTTGCAAAAATAGGGCAGATTTTTTTTTTTTTAAAAAAGCAGAGAGGTCCCATGTAACATCTTGTATAACTAAGAACAATAACAAAACCAAGAAACTGACACTGGCATTAATACCTTAGCAAGACTACAGACCCTCTCTCTGATTTCACCAGCTTTATTTTTATTTTTTTTTTAATTGGGGTATAGTTGTTTTACAATGTTGTGTTAGTTTCTACTGTACAGCAAAGTAGAGTTCCCTGTCCTATACAGCAGGTTCTTATTAGTTATCTATTTTGTACATATTAGTGTATATATGTCAATCCCAATCTCCCAATTCATCCCCCTTCCCCGCTCTAACCCCTTGGTGTCCATACATTTTTCCTCTACATCTGTGATTTCACCAGCTTTTACATGCACTTTTTTGAGTATGTATGTATGTCATAACTCGATGACATTTTGTCACATGTATAGATTCCTATAACCACCACCACAGTCCAGACCCAGAACAGTTCAGTCACCATAAAAAGGAACTCCCAAGGCTGCCCTTTGATTCCCAATGACTTTTAAGACCAGACTCAGTGCATATATTATAAAGAGATTTAGGACCAAAAATTAGTGCCTACATACCATCATTAGTAGTAAGGGTTAAGCGAGTCATTTTTTATTTTGAAAACCTCATTTTAGAACCTTTTTTCCTACCCCAACAGATGTTAACATCACTTTAGGCTGGGAAGAAGTTCAATAGCTTCAACCACGCATGTCTTACACTGGAAACAAGGCACAGACCTCAGCTAACACGAGGGAGTGCACTCGGGCTCCTAATAAACATGTGTCACCAGGAAAGACTTAAGGTGAACAGGGGCAGCCCTGATAGAGTCCCATAGATAGCAAATAACCACCATTTTGCCTCCTTCTAGGGATTGCTATAAAGAAGCAATCAGACTACATTTAGTAAACATCAGCATACATCACATGCATTTTTTCACAAATAAATTGAACATCTTCAGTCAAAACAGACAAATGGGACAGCCCAAAGAGAAAAATCAACTCTCCCACACCTCTGGTTTCAACGGCACAGCAATATCGGGCGGGCGGAATGTCCTCGCTGTGACTGAGAGGAGAAATTTAAGTCTGCATTCATTATACCAGACTCATCATTTCTTTTTGGATGATCTGGTTTCTCGGGTTGCTTTTATGTCCTTGTGCTTGCTGTGCTGCAGCTTCACTACAACGCCCTGAGCTGTGCGTTTCCTTTTATTTATTCTGCTGGGATGACACTGGACTTCACATGTCGACGGCTGCCTATCTCCCATCGGTTCTAAGAAAGTCTTAGCCACTAGCTCATCGATACTGGTCTCTCCTGGCTTAACTTCAGTTTCCTCTGAGATGAAAGTTAGATGGATATTATATTAGACCTTCTCATTCTAATTTCTGCCTCTCTTAAATGCACGTTTCCATCACTTACCCCCTCATATGTGGGCTGAACCATCTCTCTAGACCCATCTACAAGTTCACCAATTCTCTCTTTGGTATTTAATGTACAGTTTAAGCCATCTATTAGTCTGTCATTTAACGATTTAAAAATTTTTTCCAATAGCTTTCTTTGTTGTCATGGTTGCTCTGTGGTCTACTTGGTCATTTCCCATTGTTCTGTATCACTATTATGTATTATTATACTATTCTTCATTTTTTGTGTGTATTTCCTACATCACTGTCTTCCCTTTTCTAACTTGGTGTCTGTTTTCTAATATGTGAAATCCTTGGGGAACTTAATCCGCATTGCCCTCCCATCCCTCTGATGCCTTTCCTTTTGCTGGTTTTACCTCCTTGGGTGTTTGGAAATTTTTAGGTAATTTTTGATGGAAATTCATCCTAAATGTTTAAACTGGTGTTGCTTTTCTTTAAAAAAAACAGTACATTTGCTTCTGAGAGGACTACATTTGCTTCTGGAATCAGTGATCTCTTCTGGAAGCTTGGAGGGCCCTGGCTTCACGAGGGACCCTCCAGGACCGTTCTCCCACCTTGGCCTGGACCCTGAGCTGGTCTCGTGATCTGAGTGGTGTTGGTATTTGCACTCGCAGACACCCGGCTTTTATGTTTGTTTGCTCACAGTAACAACCTCAAGGGAGCCCTCCAAGATGTCTTGGAGTCCCTGACATTCCTGACGGAGACATATTTGCCTCTGTTTATCCTGGACCTAGACATCTTTGAGCAGGAGGGCCTGATGGATTATCTAGCTTGCAACACTTCCAGAATTTGGGGCCTTTATCTTCTGTGTTTGGAAAATAACATTTGGGACACATTCCTCTCCACTCCGAGCGATGTTATAAAACCCGCCTTACGTTTGAAGAGTCCACCGGCACCGCCATAGACATCGTGTCATCTGTTGCTCTGAACAGTCCCAGCAGGCAGGCAGAGCAAACAAGATCAGCACGGTATCAACGGGACTCCGAGGCCAAAGGCAGTGAAGGGGCTTCCCTAAGCTGCCACTTGTATGATTTCTGCTAGGATTTTATGCTGATGCCTCCCACCTGGCATCTCCAGCCACTGCTCTCCCTTAAGGAACGTGTTTGTCTTACTGCTGGGTGCACGTCGTCATCCAGATGCCCCTGGTCCCCTGGAAGTCCCAACACACACAAGAGGAAACTCATCCATCCCCCAACTGAGCTGCCCTGTAGCTTCACCTCTGTCCACCCGGCCAGGCCCAGCTGGCCGATCAGTCCCCGGCTAGTGTGGATTTCACCTGCTAGAACCGTGTTGTAGCCACGAGTAGCTATTTAAGTGTAAAGTGGTTAAGGTGAAAAGTGCAGTTCCTCTGTCACACCAGCCACGTTGAGTTCAGTGGGGGGGCTTCCCTAGTGGCGCAGTGGTTGAGAATCCACCTGCCAATGCAGGGGACGTGGGTTCAAGCCCTGGTCCGGGAAGATCCCACATGCCGCGGAGCCACGAAGCCCGTGCGCCACAACTACTGAAGCCTGCGAGCCACAACTACTGAGCCCACGTGCCACAGCTACTGAAGCCCATGCGCCTAGAGCCCACGCTCCGCAACAAGAGAAGCCACCGCAATGAGAAGCCCGCGCACCGCAACGAAGAGTAGCCCCCGCTCGCCGCAACTAGAGAAAGCCCGTGTGCAGCAACGAAAACCCAACGCAGCCAGAAATAAGTAAATAAATTATAAAAATAAATAATTTTAAAAGTATTCAGTGGCCACATGCAGCTGGTGGATGCTGTATCAGAAAGCAGGGCAGGGGACACTCCCGTCGTCACAGCAAGTTCTCCTGGACGGCACTGCTCTAAAGGTCTCTCTGACCCACCCGTTGTGCTCCCTCCACGCCCACCGCCCCTGCACAGCCTGTCCCGCTGCCCTCACTTCTGCCCCTTGTCCATCTATCCCCACACTGCAGCTCGTACCACAGTCACACCCCCGACCTACCTTGTGGCGTGCCTGCCTAGAGCCTTCGATCCCGACCCCCCAACCGCCTTCCCGTCCCGTTCCTCACCTTCCCCTGCCTCAGCTCTTCTCTTAGGAGGAATTAAACTGCTCTGTTTTTCTGACCACACTCCCCAGAACCTCATGCCTTTGCCTTACTTATACAATCGACTTGCCCTTCCAAAGATCTTTCAGATGAATGATAAAGATGATGTGGCGTGTATGTACACACACACACACACACACGCGCGCGCGCGCGCACACACACAATGGAATATTACTCAGCCATAAAAAAGAATGAAAACTGGCCATTTGCAACAGTATGGATGGACTTGGAGGGCATTATGTTTAGTGAAATAAGTCAGACGAAGAAACACAAATACTGCATGTTTTCACTTACATGTGGAATCTGAAAAATAAGATGAATGAAGACAACAAAACAGAAACAGACTCACTGATCTAGAGAACAAACTAGTGGTTATCAGCGGGGAGAGGGGTGGTGGGAGGGGCAAGACAGGGGTAGGGGATTAAGAGGTACAAACTACTCTGCATAAAATAAGCTACAAGGATATACTGTACAGCACAGGGAATAGAGCCAATATTTTATAATAACTTTAAGTGGAGTATAATCTACAAAAATATTGAATCACTATACTGCATACCTGCAACTAATATGAAATTGTAAATCAACAATACTTGAATTAAGAAAAAAAGATCCTTCCCTCCCTCACCTCCAGGATGAAGACTTTACAGGCCCCCAATTTTGAAAATGCTTTGGTGCTCCTATGTAATGCTAAATAAAGACAATTTATTAAAGCCAAAAAATAAGGGGAGGTTCTTATTTCTTCTGTAATTACTAACGCTTTGGTGAAAAATAACAAAGTGAAACTCTTTTTTAAAAATGTGTTTCCGCTCAGTTTTAAGTGTTTCTCTTTTGCTAGAACTAAAACCATTACTTGCCATACTTCATGGGCAATCGGCACTATTTTAAACCTTCAAGGCTGAATTCCAGGAAGCCTTCCTTAACTGCCTTCCTTCTCCACCCTACCCCCATCCCCACTGGTTTGGGGACCCTCACTCTAAATTCCCGTAACGTCCCATGGAAATTGCACCCCGACCTTATACTACGATGGCCAGTTGCTCATGTGGCTGCCGCCCTCCTCTGCTAGACCATAAGCCTCTCAAAAGCAGGGTCCATGACAGGTTCGCCTTCATACCCCCAGGAGGGCTCAAAGAATGAATGCAGAAGCCAGGACTGAGGCCTGCCCTGTGCGCTTTCCTGGGCACCACAGTGTCCCCAACAGGCAAAGGGAGCCAGAACAAACGCAGGCTTTGCACTCTAGCCCCTGCGATCTTTCCTCAAGCCCCAAGGGCATCCTCTAGAACACAGTGAAACCGGGGGACCGACTGGACACATCTTTCCAGCTTTGTTTTTTGAAGCCGCAATACTCTGGGCCCAGAACACCAATTTTCATATTGCTTTGCACTCAGCGTTCAGGACGCAAACTCCAAGCATTTTAAATGTTAAAGAGCAGAGGAAAGAAATTAATCAGCTCAAAATACTTCAATAATACTCAAGCCATATCACAAGGTCGCCATGCACAAGACAGAATGGACTTCTAATCTCATCCTGAATTCAGAGAAACAGACCCCTGACATTCTCCCTTTCATTCTTCTTTTTTTTTTTTTAATTGAAGTGAAATTTACATAATAAAATGAACCATTTTAAGGTGAACAATTCAGGGGCATTTAGTACATTCACAGTGTTGTGCACAACTACCCCTATCTGGTTCCAAAATATTTTCCTCACCCTGAAAGAAAACCCATGCCCATTAAGCAGTAAGCTCCCCATTCCCCCCTCCTCCACGTCCTGGCAACCAGCCATCTTTGCCCTACCTCTATGGATTTGCATATTATAGATATTTCATATGAATGGAGTCATACAGTCCTTTGTGACTTGCTTCTTTCACTTAGCATCATGTTTTCAAGGTTCATCAGTAGTGTCAGCATGTATCAGTACTTCATTCTTTTTTGTGGCTGTATAATATTCCATTGTACGTACACACCACATTGTGTTTACCGGTTCATCCATTGGTGGACAGTTGGACCATTTCCACCTTTTGGCTGCTATGAATAGTGCTTGTAAGAAGGTGCACGCACATGTATTTGAGTGCCTGTTTTCTATTATAATACCTCTTTCATTCTCTTTTGTTCTTCCTCTTTTTTTTTAAATAAAATTTATTTTATTTATTTTATTTTTGGCAGCATCGGGTCTTCATTGCTGTGCGCAGGCTTTCTCTAGTTGCGGCAAGCAGGGGCTACTCTTCGTTGTGGTGCGTGGGCTTCTCACTGTGGTGGCTTCTCTTGTTGCACAGCATGGGTTCTAGGCGTGCGGGCTTCAGTAGTTGTGGCGTGCGGGCTCAGTCGTTGTGGCGTGCGGGCTCAGTTGTTGTGGTGCACGGGCTTAGTTGCTCCGCGGCATGTGGGATCTTCCCGGACCAGGGCTCGAACCTGTGTCCCCCGCACTGGCAGCCGGATTCTTCAGCGCTGCGCCACCGGAGAAGCCCTCTTTTGTTCTTTCTCTCCATCTCTCCTTCTCAGCCACAACTTCCCCAGAGTTCATGCTGGAGCCACTAACAACGCTCTATTAGAATTTAAACACAGCCTGTCCCCAAAAGTAGGGCGATTAGCTAAAGCCCCCCTCAGGACCAAGCCGGGCAGGACCCCTGAGCAGAGAGAGGCTGGAGAGTCACTGAGTGTTGAGTGAACATGCCCAGCAACGTCTCTGGCGCACAGCAGGTTCACAATACATGTTTGTTGACTCTGATTACAAAGGAGGTTAATTCAGAGGAGTTACAGGAGGGACCACGAGAAGGAAAAACAGATGTACAGACCAAGCAAGAGTCAAGAGAAGAAAAGGGCACCTCAGAGAGCAGCAAAGTGGGAAGGGTAACAAGAGACTGAAAATCAAGCCCTGATGAGAGAGGAAGCTTCTCACCAGAAGACATCCTGGGAAAGATGAAAAGGGAGGGACCCTTATCAAATGGCTATCATTTCCTTTTTTGAAAGTCCGAAGTCTAACATGCAGGAAAGAGCACCGGACCAAGAGGTGGAGGCTTCTTTCTAGCCTGTCAGCTGACTGAACTGTTTTCAGTCTCTTGCCACATCTACAGGGTGGCCTTAAATCTGCAAACAAAGATAATATTACTTTAGCAGGTACTAGAACGGAATATCAATAACCCACTTAGCAGGGGGTACTAGGCCTGTGTTTACCGATTTGGTGACGACACTCCACAGGTGAAGTAACTTCCATCCATGAGGCAGAGAGAATTCAGACCCTGTGCACCAACACGCTCAGGCAATGCCCGGCAGGGCTATAAAGTACTGGATGATGCATCCTTTTTATTAAGATCACGCCCATCAGGGGTCTTCTTCACATCCACCCTTGCCCGGCCAATAAATCCTACCTCTTCCACCTCCTTTTGCAGAGACCGGGCAAGAGCATGAAAAATCCACAAAATGGAAAAGCAGTCCTTAAATCGTTGAGAAGTGAACTATGTGGGCCTGGTTTCTCTCGCTGGGTGGCAGCTTAAATAAACACTAAATCCTGCCTTTTTCCACAGTGGACTTCTGACCATGACAATGGAGCTATTCGGTTTTGATGAAATGTTCAAGTTTTAAAAGTTAAGAGTAACTGACAGCCCAGCTCCTTGCCCTGGTTCCCAGGGTGACCGGGGTTTCAGATTCCTGGTCAGTTACACCGCATCAGATGACCCGTTATTACCCGAGGCCCAGTGCCGGACATGCCAAGCATGGGACATGGGGAGAGGCCTTTCTCATGCTCCTGTCCAAGCCCCGGGTGGCCTGACAGCGGGGGGCCGCAGCACAGGACCCTCCCTCTTAACCCCAGCCACGCCCAAACCCGAGGGCCACGGAGAAAGAAAACGCATACCGGTACTGAGGGCGAGAACCGCCCCCAGTGTGCATGCACAGGGGCAGGGCGTCTTGTCTTGTCCCCTTCTGTGTCTGAGCGCCTGGACCAGCACCGGCACAGAGCAGGGGGCCTGTGTGTATTCGCTGAGCCAGGGAACTACCCACATGGAGGCAATGGGGTCACACCTTCCAGAGCACCGGCCGGCCTGGCCGCAGTGACGGACAGATGCTTGAACATCTCCTGGCCAAGCTAAGCCCTCAGTTCTAAACTCAGATGTGATCATGGCTGCCGTGTTCTAAACAAGAGAAAGGAAGAGTCCCCCCACGGGGAGGTCCACGCAGCACGGCCCAGCCATCTGAGCGCAAAGCACAGAAGAGGGCTGTTCTTCCCTTTCAGAGACACAACTTGGATCGCCACATCCTTGCAAAAACACAACAAAACGCTTCTCTCAGGGCTGCTCTCGGAGAATCTCTTTCCCTTTCTGGGGCACCAAGCTTTCCCGCCCGTCGGTGTGTTTAGCCCTAATTGACTCCAAGTGTTTATCGGCAACGCTTCCTACATTAAAATAACAACAGGTACACCAAGGTTAAGCATTTGAATGTATGATTTGGAAGAAAAAAAAAAAACACAACAGAAAACACCTATAAGAGGCTCCAAAGAGTGGAAAACGCAGGGCCTCATTGCTCCCATCTTCCTGTTTCTAAAAAAAATTATCATGCAACTTCTGAGTGAACTGGCTAATACTGACCTGAACAACGTAATTTCTCAGGCAATTGTATTCATAAGAGTAAAACGGACTCCAACCTACCAAAGTGCTTTTGGGTCCTCAGAGTTGATGATGATCACAGATAATATAAAGTCAGAAAGACAGGTATGAGCTGGGAAATGTTCAAGTGTGACAGATTGGCGGTATGCACTTGTTTGTTTTTTTCGTTTGGTTCTGATTTCCTAACTAACAAGTGGTACAAGGGAAACATCTTTGGGTTGAGCTAGAAGCTCAGGTCCTCGTCTCCACTTCCTGGAGCCCCCGTGAAGCCGTCATTTTGGAGGCACTGCTCTGGGATAATTTCTGTGTCTAACACGGCCTTGTCAATTCACTGCAAGGCTGAGTTTAGGAAAAGCCAGGCTGGAGAAGATTCTTATCCAAGCATCTATCTGTGGGAAGGCAGGGGAGGCAGAGGAACAATGCAGTGACAGCCAAATGTTTCTCAGTAACTCTCCCTCCCTCTCCTAATTCAAAACATTATACTTCATTATTGCTGTAGCACCAGAGTACATTCTTTGCTCCGGTGATTCACTTCATTTTCCTGAGAACACAACGGAGAGAGGCTCCCAGTGTAGAGTTACTGATCTGCCTCCAGATTAAGTCCAAGCTAAACTGCTCACTTAACATTTTGTTTTCCCCGAAGCACAGCGGGTCCACAGGGTGGGGGAAGTCCACAGGGCGGGCAGCTCCCTCGGCCAAGTCACAAGGTCTGGGTTCTTTCGGGATCTCAAATCACAGGCTGAGGAGACCAGCAAGCAGGCTTGGGAGAAGCTGGGCTCCAGAAAGAAGTGAGGTGGGCCATAGACCTAATGGTAAATCAGTGAGGGCACTTGCCTTAGGAGTTCAGATGCACATGGGGCTGTGATTGATTTGGACCAAGTCCAGCCTCACTCGGGCACTGAAATGATCAAAAGTCGTGGCTCACAGGACAAAAAAAGGGGAGAGGAAATGAATAGAAAAGAGGCTGCCTGGGGATCCCAAGGGGCACCCCACATAAGTCAGGCAGCACGGCGTTAACAAGGAATCCACCACACAGCCATGGAGGGACCAGTCTGGTTCCCATTCAGTGGGTGGTTGCCTGGACCCCGCTGTACTCTCAACGCACGGGGCTGGGGCCCGTGCACAGTGGGTACCACCAGGTGCCATAGCTTGGTTCACCCACATCGGTCTTCCCCTTGCTGTTTCTCTTCCTGTCTGGTATTGGCAAAAATCAGACAAACCAAGTCCAAAGGAGACTAAGAATGAGAAAAAGTCACGAGTAATTTTTCAAACTACCTTTGATCATCAGTGCCTTCCCCACAAAACCTGTCACCAAAGCCGTTAGTGATCAGTGCAACTCATGGGCTGGATTTTAGCCTTTCTCTTTTTAGAGCCTTCAAATGCCCCATGATGGCAGTAAGGAGCCCATCACAAAATAAACCATGAATGAAATAACTAGTCCTCGGGTAATTCAAACCCAGGCTGACAACAGCATTTCCAGAGCCCCTCCAGGTGCGGGACCATCCCAGGCCTCTGAACTCGGCTGCATCCTGACGATGAGAAAGCCACCTGGGAGATAAACACACCAAAGGCCTTCGCCACACAGGAGAGTGAGAAGAACAAGAGAGAGTGACACCTAGGACAGGAAGGGCTGACTTGGCTGGAAGTGATCTGTCAAGTAAGAGAAAAGCAAGCTGTTGCTTTATGGCCCTTTTGAACCAAGAAGGAAGTCCACCCAACTGGGCTTGGAAACAGAGGTAGTCAGTCGGCCCCAATCCTCTCTGAGTGTTCTGGAAGGATCCACAGCCACTGTGACGTGGTCTCACTTATAAGTGGGACCAGGCAGGGCCAAACAGGGAAAAACAGACCATAACTGTGGGTGCGAAGCTACAGAAGAGTTCGGAATGACATTTCTTTTCTGTGGCCCTGCCTCAAACAAAATGCCGTTAGGGAAGAATGAGAAGATGGGCAAGTTCTCTAGGACAGGCTGCCCCTGGATATGGTAGATGGAGTTTCTGATATCCACGTGGTTGGAAAAAGCAGTGCATACTTCAAATGACGACTTGGGAAAACACTTTGTCTCTTCAAACCATTAACGTTTTAGAAGTCACCAGATATGGCCAGATTTTATCCTGACCTGACGGTGTCAGCAAATCCAGCAAAAGAAGACCCTAGAAAGGGAGCACGGGTTGAAGGTTTGCACATGTTCAATGGTGCAACAAGGGTGTGAATCCCGAGACCAAACGCCTGGGATTCGGCCCGGAGATGCTCCTGCATCCTTCTGGCTTCATCAGCCGGGAGCCAATGGTGTCTTCCGGCGAAGTGCCTCCACTTCCCACTTTTCCCATCTCAGTTTCCTCATCAGCAAAGCAATGGAAACGCCAACACTAATCCCACCTGAAACTGAGGTGTGACTGATCACCAGTACCCAAAAGAGAATGGAAATATACATGTTCCTGAAAAAGCCAACACTCGATATTCACCTAAAAAATAAATCACTAAGTTCAACTAAATATTTACCGGACATCTATCATCTACAAGGCATGCTAATAAGCCTTTGGGATTAGCAGAGGATCCTCTATAGAGTTCACATTTGCACACGAATAATTTTAAAGGTCATTAATGGGCTTTTAAGGATATTACCAATACTAAGTGATATGTTTAATTGGATGTTCCGTTAAAGCTCCCCCAACCCCCTCCATGTCCTTGAAATAAAATTAAAAGATTACACAACAATAAGGTACTAACCCCTCCCCTCTATTGTGTTCCAGTCAGAAAGGATCAATAAATGTCTATGGTCAAAGTGGGTTTGATAGAGGGGAGAAAGGGGGTCTTGTAGCAGCCATATCACTTCTTAGAAGACTCACAATGGCCATGGGGAGGAGAGCCCAGCCAGAGGAAGACCACTGCTATTCACTGACTCTTGCTCAGAATGTTCTGGAAAGAATGCCAGGAGGGGCGTGTCACTCAGGAAGTCTGGACCTGCCATCAGTCAACAACGACATCATATTACATCCCTTCCTGAATTCTTCCTCTGAGCTTAGAGCCCTCCTTGACCCCCTCTTTCTCTCACAGCCTCCTCCCCCATACCGGCCAATCCTGCCTGCTCCCTCTTCAAAATCGACCCGAATCCAGCAGCTCCCCAGCTCCACAGCTGCCGTCTGTTATCTAAAATACTGCAGTAGGCCCCCACCATGTGTTTCTGGTTCTACTTTGTCCCTACGGCCTATTCTCCACACAGTGGCCATAATGACGCTTTTAAAACATAATTCAGATGATGTCATCCCCAGTATATAACTCCCCAATGCCCTCTCTCTAGGAGCTAGAATACAATTCAAAATCCTTAGGGTGGTACACAAAGCCCACCCTGATTCAGGCTCTGGCTTGCTCTCTGACCTCACTTCATACCCTTGAAGGCATTTTCCAATAGGGCAATTCCGTGAACATGCCAAGCATGCGCCTGCCACAGGATCTTTGCACTTGCTGCTTCCTCAGCAGTAAGATGCCCTTACTCCCGAGAGCCCTATAGCTCACCCTCTCACTTCCCATGTCTGCAGGCTCAAATGCCATCTTCTTGGAGAGGCCTGTCCTGACCACCTAACTGCACATCTGGTTACTCCCCACCCCTGCTGGTTAGGTCTCCACAGCATTTGTCACCACCAGGCATTATACTGAATTTATTAACTTACTGTCTGTCGTCTTCTCTAAGATGCATGTTCCATGAGTGCCAGAAGTCTGTTGTGCATTTTTATATCCCGTTTGCCTAGAACTGGGCATGGCATGTGGTTGACAGCCAATGATCCTTTTGAATGAATGAGTAACCTCCTTGATTTTATCTTCTTCATTGGCAAAAGGGAGGTAATAGTAACTCATCTGCTTCGCAGAACTGTTCAATACTTAAATGAGATAATACATGTGGAAGAATTTTGCAAAGTATAAAGTGCAAAATTCTCTAAGTGAAAGGTATTATTTCTATTTACCCACTGGCCTGGGGACAAAGCAGAGCCAGTAACTCAATCAGCATCACCTACAAGTGAGCTGCGCAGATATTCAGGAAAACATAGTTTTGGACATGCAGAGGTGGTAACTGAAATCCTTCAACTGAAAAACCTGTTCCGGGGCTTCCCTGGTGGCGCAGTGGTTGAGAGTCTGCCTGCTAATGCAGGGGACATGGGTTCGAGCCCTGGTCTGGGAGGATCCCACACGCCGCGGAGCAACTAAGCCCATGAGCCACAATTACTGAGCCTGCGTGTCTGGAGCCTGTGCTCCGCAACAAGAGAGGCCGCGATGGTGAGAGGCCCGCGCACCGCGATGAAGGGTGGCCCCCGCTCGCCGCAAGTAGAGAAAGCCCTCGCACAGAAACGAAGACCCAACACAGCCATAAATAAATAAATAAATAAATAAATAAATAAATAAATAAATAAATAAATAAAAATTAAAAAGAAAAACCTGTTCCACGTTAAAAAAAAAAAAAAAAGAAAGAGAAAAAAAATCAGGGAGAATGTAATATAGAAAAACGTAGGGTACTGAGTATTATAGAAAATGTAGAGCAGGCCTGCTGTAATATTTGAATTCCATATTCACAAACTTTAAAATGAATCAATACCAGAAGAAAGGAGGAGGTATGTTCACTGGGACAAACACACACAGCATGGATCCCGCTGCAGTGCCGGGGGGCCCGCCGTGGTTTCCACAACTAAATGGCCTGGAGGAACCAGTTGCTATGGCTTAAGACCCCAGCACATCAAAAGCCTGAAGGCGGCCCTGACGACTTCTGTCGCTCGGGCTTTGGAAAGTCACACCACTCCTTTGGTAATTTGTACCATTTTGCCCCATTTTGTCCTGCTCCCGGAGAAGTGGTAACAATTGGGAGGGAGCATCTAACAGAGGGTGAGAAAAAGGAGTGCCTAGGGGTTGACAGCGCAGTAAGAAGAGGGAGGGGAGGGCCTGAAGGGTGGCAGGAGGCCGTTTCCACACCCACCCCCAGGACGAAAATAAAACCCACAGAAATCGGTCAGCGAAGCAGCTCCGGGCTGTGACCTGGTTCGAGATGAGGCAGGAACAGGGCTCCAGGGGGCGGGAGGTGATGCGGGGAGAAGGGGCTCGTTCCCACCAGGCAAACCCTGAACAGAGAAGGCAGAGAAAGGAAAGTACCTCCCCCATCAAATGCCAGCGTCCATGGTCAGGACACCACGCAGTCAGTCCTTAGAGGCACAGGGAGGACGGAGCATGCAGGGTTGAAATCATAACCTTAACGCCTGTGTCGGTTAAATCTCATTCCCAGCAGCTCTTCCTCCTCAGATTCCACATGGCCAAAGCCCCTCTTGGATCCCTTTTTAACGTCCCTAGTGTCGAATATTCTTAGAAAGTAGGGAATGTCTTTCTTAAATAAAAATATGCTGAATATTGGCTGTGCGCTAGACAGTTTGCTAAGTGATGGACACACATCGTCCTACCTAAGCTGCAGGATCCTGAGTGTGGCCGTCACTGTTACTCCACCGCTGCCCATTTGGGGAGACGGACTCTCAAAGGGGCAAGAAACCTGCTCAAGGTCACGTGAGTGACAAGGGCACACTGGGACCTGGCTCCAAGACTCATGCCGTATCCTTACCCTGCAGCTACAGGTCCTACGAGAGAGATTCTGGGAGCACAGGTGGCCTAAGAGCTGCCCCAAGGCTCGGCAGTCTTTACGGGCACATGTGAGAACCCTAGACGTAACCCTGAGTCCCCCGCTCAGACTAGGTGAAGCCAGCCCTCAGGTGGGGACGGGAAAGTCAGAGCCCGGGGCCCCAAAGCTCTAAATCTTGGCTCCAATAGCCAGACCCTGAGGGATGAGCAAAGCAGAGCCTCCAAGATGCCTGGGGGTCCCGTTCAGCTCAAGAAGGTTGGGGTTTCGCTGCCATAAAGGGCCACCTGGAGGGACAGCCCACGACAGGCAGGAGGACGGTCATGGGGAGAAAGGGGCCTGAGGGAAGTACAGGATGAAGCAGGAAGAATTTCAGGTCTAGAGAAAGGGCTGCGCCCTTCCGCTGGGCCAAGCTCACCTGCCTCAGAGGATGAGCGGACAGCCCTTCACCCGCCCCCCTTCACGAGCGCAGATACTGGAGGTGGTGACAGTGACTAGCCCACAAAGCACTCAGGGCTAGAAAAGCTCCTGGACGCGGCTCGTTAGGGTGGGGAGAGCGGAAGGGGCCACGCGAGGCAACAAGAGCAGAAGTGTGCAGGCGTCATCAAGTCCTGAGACCCAAAGGGAACACTTTTCTGAGAGCATCTGAGCTTCCCAACCCCTCACACACCCACCAGGGTTTGAATTTATTGTCTAGAGGTAAGAGCTTTAATCCTGCATGGAGAACAATACGACGCCCAAAGCGATCTTAATAACGAAAAAGAAACTGTATCGCATATTTGAAAGTTGCTAAGAGTGTAGATCTTAAAAGTTCTCATCACAAGGAAAAAAACTCGTAACTATGTACGCGGATGAATGTTAACCAGACTTACTGTGGCGATCACTTCGCAGTATATACAAATACTGAATCATTTGCTGTACACCTGAAACTAACGTTAACATTATATATCAATTATAGCTCAATTTAAAAAATTTTGTAAAAGCACAAACCTTTAGAGTGTATCTATTTACTAAACTGTATGTCATTTGTAGCACACATATATATTAAAATGTACATACATACACTTTTTAAAAGACTGAAAGGATATACAATAAAATTCTGGTTAGCAGGGATGATAGAAAGATTATGGATAATTTTTTTTTAATTTTTATTTATTTATTTATTTATTATTTTTGGCTGTGTTGGGTCTGCGTTTCTGTGCGAGGGCTTTCTCTAGTTGCGGCAAGCGGGGGCCACTCTTCATCGCGGTGCGCGGGCCTCTCACTATCGCGGCCTCTCTTGTTGCGGAGCACAGGCTCCAGACGCACAGGCTCAGTAGTTGTGGCTCACGGGCCTAGACGCTCCGCGGCATGTGGGATCTTCCCAGACCAGGGCTCGAACCCGTGTCCCCTGCATTGGCAGGCAGATTCTCAACCACTGCGCCACCAGGGAAGCCCGATAATTTCTATTTCTTTATTTTTGGTTATCTCTATTTTATAAATTACTCACAATGTAGTCTATTCACAATAAAAATCCACTGCATTATTTTAAAAAAAAACGATTTTTAAGTACATCACTTAAGTGGACCACAAAGGCCCCTAATTTCACCAGCCTCTTAACTTTATCTCTCAAAGAAGTTGTTAAGTATTCTCAGATGTCTAGAAATATAGTTGGGATGTCTCTTTTCATCTGATTAAAAAAATGACTCACTGTAGGCCAATTTATGGTAACTCTACTACAAAAAATGCCCCTTATGCTTCTGGTTGAAAATCACAGTATTACCTCAACTTCAGCTGGAAGATACAGAAACAACATTTAGGACTGAAAGACTGAGTTTTAGAAGAAAATTGTAATTGGAAAAAAGAAATTAAATACAACTAAAAAGAATTTCCAGAAAGGATTCTCGGTTCCCATGGAGGGGCTTATTTTGGTCTAGTATCATTGCTGAGACCTTCCAGGTAGGGCCTAGGAAGTTCCCTAGTCCTTCCCGTTCTCCCTTCTCTCATCCTACTTTCCCCTTTCACATCTCTCACTGCCTACTTGTTTGCCAAGTTCAAACAATTGCTAGCTCTCCAGACCTGGTGGTAAAATATGCTGTTGTCAGGCATGCAACCCCTAAACATTAGCACATAAGCTGACCAGGATGAACTCCAGCCTGCCAACTGCAAGCGATCAGACAGACAAAGAAATAGGTGTGCAACATGCCCTGTCCACTCGGGTTTGAAGTTCCTCTGGATCATTTTCACCAGCTGGATCTTAAAGATCAATCTATAAATAAGAGGTACACTGACTTACCATGCTGGTCTGCCCAAGACTGATGGGTTTCCCAGGACACGGGCCTTTTAGTGCGCAAACCGGGAATAGCCCCAGGCAAACCAGGACGAGTTGGTCACAGTACTGCCATAGGACATCTATGCCGATAATACCTCAGACTCTAGAAGTGACCTGGATTAGAGATCACATGTATGTGCACATGGGCACACACCTCTCAGTCACACATGTACCCACACCCACACAGTCACATACACACGCCTGTAGGGATGCGCCTGTGTACATCTCACACCAGAGCTGGTCCCTTTCTTTCCCCCACTTTCTGCTCCAGCCAACTCTCACAATTCACCTTGTCATTATAAATGACGTTTCTCCCTCTGATTTACTCATGTCCTCATGTGTTTCCCTGGTTAGACATGGGATACTTCTCTCTGAAATCTGAAAAGAATATCTTGCCAATGTCATGTGTTTATGTATTTTTTTAAATAAAATGCAAGCATCAGCTCATTAAAAGGATCTCCTCTCCCCAGACTGCGATGGGCTTTTCCTTTTTTCGATATTATCAACATGTCTGCACATGACCTCTGACCCAGGGGGCCCCTGACAATTGTATGTGACGTGATCCTGAAGATCACGAGCAGCTCAATCCCCTTTTCACTTGGAAAACAAGGGCTATGGAGCCGGATTCCAGGACCCCAAGCCCTGGACGGGGCGGCCTTGTTTGAGGAGAGGAAAATCCGGGCCCTGGCTCCACGTGACTGTGACCACGCCAGCCGGGAGCACTTCCCTTTGGGGCTTGTTTGTGACTCGTGTTTAATCGTAGACAGTGTCCGCAAGAAAGGAAACCTCAAAAAGTACCAGGCCACAATGCAGATCACCCCACTTGTCAACAATGTACAACTCACACAGAGACGTCAGTTACCACCCACAGCTGCTGGCAAGTTTGGGGGAAAAAAAACTCCCCAAATCAGAACTAGAAGTGCTGAAATATTCACAAGTGGTGGTAGTGAGCTAAATAATAGGATCCTACAAGGAGTACTAAAGATTCCAAAATCCTTTCTGTTTTTTCCCCCAAATCCCCTTCAGTGGAATACAAAACGTCCCTGAAGTATAAAACAAGCATGATGCTGTCTCTCTCGTCTTACATAAAAAAGCAAAGTTTAGGAACGCTTTTTTATACTTCCATGGCAGTGAGATTAGCAAAACTGGACCACTTCCCTGGCTCTAATTTGTATGTATTTGCTTATTTTTGATTTATGCAGTTCTTTGTGTTTTGTAAATTCTGAGAAAAATCAGCAGAACAAAATAGTCTAAGCCACGGATTTGGTCTATTTCATGCTCTGAAAAAATTTCTCCAAGTAAAGAGTCCAATTATAAATGTGTTTAAAAAAAAAAAGAAAAAGAAAAAACAATGTTTGGGCATGGAGACATGATCTAAATGTATTCACCTGTTGGACCCATAATGTGATTGCCCACAACAGACGGGGACCAGCTGAGTCATGTTGGGCAAACAGCCTGACATTCCGGACCTCTGTTTCCGCACTTTCCGACAAGATGACAACCAAAGCCCATTCTTTCCAGTGCTGCATTTCTATCATGACAGGAGGTGTTGGGGAAAACCTAATATTCGAGTCAGATGAAGGTTCAATAAAATTTTAAGAAACACTTCTAATTCAGCTTTAAAACATAAAGCAGTCTTCTGCCTTAATAAACATACATCATTCTTTAACGACTGAGGCTCCTGCAGAATTATGTTAGCTCCTACTGAGAAATAAGGTCAGAAGAAAATAATGTTGTCTGGTTGAAAGAACCCTGAAGACACAGCACACACCTCTCTCCCTCACACACGCACAAAATGTAAGAACCAAATGAGCTCATTCACACATGTAAGAACATTTTGCAAACTGTCAAGTTCATGGGCAGGGCATTATTTTAAATTAGACTGAATGCTTGCTTGGCCAAGGACCTACCTAGAAGTTGGTTTCTCCAGAGTGATAAAAGTGGGAGCCTAAATCTTTGCTTGCCTTTTTTGTTTTGTTTTGTTTTTTTAACTGAAGTATAGCTAATTTACAATATTGTGTTAGTTTCAGGTGTACAGCAAAGTGATTCAGTTATGCATACCTATCGACATATATACGTATATATGCAGATATATTTATATATTTTTTCAGATTCTTTTCCCTCATAGATTACAAAATATTGAGTATAGTTCCCTGTGCTATACAGTAGGTCCTTGTTGGTTATCTATTTTATATATAGTAGTGTGTATATGTTAATCCCAAACTCCTAATTTATCCCTCCCCCTCCTGTTTGTTTCTGAATTTGTCACTTTCTTTCCTTAGTAGAGTTCAGAGTAATAGATAATCCTGATTAACTGAAGGATCTCCTCATAGTCACTTAAGTATTATCACAATACGAAGACCAATCAGCTAGTAACCAGTATTAGAAACAGTAGAGGAATAAATTTTTTGCATTCTACAGGATTTTCTCCTGATACCATAGTGGGTTTTCTTTTTTTTTAACCTAATATATAACCCTTATAGGGAAACTGAACATTAAGGGGAAAAAATAAAGTCAAAAACAACCACCAGCAAAACAAACAGACTATACTCTGATGTGCTAACTAACTGCACTTTAATAAATAGAACCAGTTCTCAGAGTTTAATTAGTTGGTCTAAAATAGAGGTCAGCATACACAGACAATGTAATCTTTCCTAATTAGGAATTTTACTTTGGGCCAGAATCTGAAGTAATATACCAGTGGCAAATGCATGGGTTTTTGTGGTCAGACAGATCTGGGTTGAAATTCCAGCTCTATCACCTATCAATTAGTGTGACCTTGAAGAGTTATTTGACCTCTGACTTACCTTTAAAATGGGGAGAAATCTACTCTGCGGATTCGGGAGAGGACTCAACTAATTGACGCAGGTGTCATACAAATGTAAACACCATCATCTTCCCCCACTTCATCTACTTATTTTTCCATTCTTTTCTTTTCTTAACATACCTGTCAGGAAAACACACACAAGCCTCTCTAGAAATTTTCCATCCTACTAGTTGATGACTTTGCAACCCAGAGGGCAGGACTTCCTTAGGTCCTCACTGTGGGAAATGTTTAACATAAAAGTCCTCACCCCCCTCCAAGTGTCACAGATTCTGACTGCAGCCACTCTGCCAGCAAGCACAGGTTAAGCTACATCGATACACAAATGATTAATAAATGCCCCACCAACCACTGATTTATGGCCAGAACTACCATTTCTGTTCTACTATGTTCTATTTCCTCTTGTTCTACTTTTGGTTAAATGGGTTGTATTAGGAAGTCCAGCAACTAGAGAGACAAAGGAAAATGTTAATACTAAGCACATCCTTGCTGTGAAATGCTCATTAATTAATTACAATGGGAATGAATTTAGCCATTTTCCTCCATTCTTAAAGACTTCACTATAGTATTTACTTTTTTAAAATTTAGTATTAACTAATGATTCAACTATATGACCCTCCTATGTTCATGTCAACCTTTGAAATGTTTCATTATAATGTGATTTTAACCAAGACTATGGTACTGCTATTGCCACTATTAATTCTTAGCAACGAAAACAATAATACCAATTCGTTATTGAATACTTACATGCCAAGCAGTGATAGGCTCTCTACAAACATCTAATTCATTTTTTGCAACTCCCAATATCATTCTAATTTACTGATGAGAAACTTGCCCAGATTCCCAAAGCTTATCACTGTCAAAGCCAAGATTTCAGGCCATATATTTTTTATCACCAAGTCCACGCTCTTAGCCTCTCTGCTATTCTGCATGCACAGACGAGTTGCCACTCACCCAGCATCATCTCCACATCCAACAATTCATCAGCATTTCGGTACCACAGCTTCCAGGAAGCACCTGGAGTAAAGGCTGATTGCTTAGTGGAAGAATCCACGGCTGATCCCTTGATTAAATCCCAGGAGTTCTTGGTCTTATCATGAGAGAAAAGACCCCAGAAAGAAAAGAACAAATAACCTCACAATAGGTAACTTAGGAGCTTGGCATCACATAATTTGAATATTTTGAAAGACATTTAAATGAGCTCATTTTACATCCCAAACAGGTTAACCGAGAAGTGTTTGTTCCTGCCAGCTGAGGACACTAAGGCACGAATGGATCAAGTCGCATCCTTGCTTTAGGGACAGACTGGGCTTCCCGACTCAGACCACTACATGACTCCTCCCAGTGGCCTGAGGAAAGAGTGAGATGTAACTGTGGTTGTTCCTGAAGAATCCAGAGATGATGACAAAAGATAAGATTAAGAGGATATGTGTGCTTTATGCAAAGGGATAAAAAAAAAAAACCCTGAAATAAAACTGAAGAACAGGGAATTCCCTGAAGGGCCGGTGGTTAGGACTCCACGTTTTCACTGCTGGGTTTTCATTCTGAGTCCTGGCTGGCCCAGGAGAGGGGAGCAGGGAAGGGACCATGGGACTGAGGAGTTCAATACCTAGTAGGGGAACTAAGATCCCACAAGCCACATGGCACGGCCAAAAAAAAAAAAAAAGAAAAGAAAACAAACCCTGAAGATCAGCAGAAGGTAGTGAACAACAGAAAGACAGAAATGGGGAACACAAGAAATACCATCTTAAGGATGAAAAAAGTTAAGAGTTTTGGCATTTGGCTGTGGCAGGCAAATTCCTAAAATGGACCCCAAGACCTCTTGCCCTAATCCCCAGGACTGAAAATAGGATGAGGTATCACACCCTGATTATATTACCTGGCAAAGGTATTTTGTAGATGTGATTAAGGCTAATAATCAGTCAATTTAAATTTAATCCAGACGGAGGTTACAACCCACCTGGGCCTAATCTAGTCCCCAGAACACTTTAAAAGTAAAGTTTTCTCCAACTGGTGGCAGAAGGTGAAATCAGAAAAATTCCCGGCATGATGCCATTGCTGGCTCTGAAGAGGGAGGGAAAGACAGTCTGTTGAGACTTCTAGAATCCAGGGCAGTCCTGGCTGACAGTGAGCAAGCAAACGGGGACCTCAGTCCTACAGCCACAAGGAAATGACTTCCTCCCAAAACTTGGACAAGCTTCAAGGTAGATGCTTCTCCAAGCGTTTTCAGAGAAGAAGCCAGCTTGGCCGATATCTTGATTTCAGCCTTATGAGGCTCTAACCAGAGCATCCAGCCAAGCCCCGCAGATTTATGATCTACAGAACGGTGAGCTAACAAGTGGATACTGTTTTAAGCCCCTAAATTTGTGATAACTTGTTATGTAGCAGTAGAAAACTAATATACTGTCTGACTTGGGTTCAAGTCTTAGCTCTGTCCTTTCTTCGATTTGTGATCTTGGGCAAGTTACCTCAGCTCTCTGTTACCCCATCTGTAAACGGAGATGACAAAGCACAGCCCAGAAAGTTGGTGGGAGGGCTGATTAGCTGCCTGGTCCTGGCACCTAGAAACTGACAACGTCTGCTACCTGTGAGGAAGAATCAGAATCAGAATAAACTAGCTACCAGGTGGTGCTACCAAACACGAACAGCTGGGTTTTCATTCTGAGTCCCCGGCTGGCCCAAGAGAGAGGAGCAGGGAGGGGACCACGGGAGTGAGGAGTCGATGTCTGGCGATTTATACCTACGACTGTTCACAACTCCAGTGTACAGAGTCAAAGGCATTTCAAAGGTAAACTGCAGAGAGATGCTACGGAAAATCCGCAGAATTTGTAAACTATTTCATGTAATGATCTACTTAACACCCGTGTCATTCCAAATGTATTTGAGGTAGTCTACAAAAAAAAAATCGTACACCGGGATAAAAATGAATAAGCGAGGAAACTGGGGAAAAGGAAAGAAAACCAGAGATATACAAACTGCGTGGTATTAAGATCTTTTACCCACACTAAGGACTGTGTTTGACCTTCCCAGTAATCACTGAAAACAAGGGTATACGGACAGTTACATCATTCACAGAGAAATTTGCTCTTTCTCTGAAAAAGTGTAGACCTGGGAGAGAGTCCTCTTCTGGGTCCTTAATAAATGGGACACCACATCATATTGGGAAAGAGTTGTTGAAAATACACCATAGACACATATTTCTTTCTCGATGTTTTTTTGGTGACTTTTGCATATTTTAACTTCGATTTTAGTATTTTTCTTCGTGATTTGTATTGGTTTGTTATACAAAAAGAATACCTTTTTGCCTTATTTGTTGCTTATCATATTTGCAACAAATACACCAAGGAGTTAATATCACAAATGTATTTATTTTAATTTTGCTTATAGTTTGACATGAGTTTTAAATTTTTATGTAGTCTAATATGTAGGTATATATATTCGTTACATATATGTGTAAGGAATATATATACATAATGTACATATATATTATACAATTTCCTATTACTTCATAGCTAGAATGCATTTTTCCATCCAGAGACCAGTTAAATAATTACCTTTATTTTCTTCTGGTTTGTAATGGTTTATTTTTTAAATTTCTGTTGCCTACTATTTACAATAGCCAAGACATGGAAACAACCTAAATGCCCACTGACAGAGGAATGGATAAAGATGCGGTATATATACACAATGGAATATTGCTCAGCCATAAAAAAGAATGAAATAATGTCATTTGCAGCAACATGGATGGACCTAGAGATTATCATACTAAATGAAGTAAGTCAGACAGAGAAAGACAAATACCATGTGATATCACTTATATGTGGAATCTAAAATATGACACAAATGAACCATTTATGAAACAGAAACAGACTCACAGACAAAGAACAGACTTGTGGTTGTCAAGAGGGAGGGGGTGGGGGAGGGATGGATTGGGAAGTTGGGGTTAGCGGATGGCTAGGATGGATAAATAAGGTCCTACCATAGAGCACAGGGAACTATATTCAATATCCTGTAATAAACCATAATGGAAAAGAATATGAAAAAGAATGTACATATGTATAACAGAATCACTTTGCTGTGCAGCAGAAATTAACACAACAGGGTAAATCAACTATACTTCAATAAAATTTTAAAAAATAAAATCTAAGAAACTGGAAAAAAATTTCTGTTGCCTATGACTATTGAATTTCAAAATGCATCTGAGGTTCAGGCCAATGTTCATGAGAACTGGGATGGGTAGTGTTCTTTCAGCAAATAAAAGGAACCTTTTTCTAAGATTGTAAGTTTAGATACTTGTTATCTGGAACTAATTCACTATCGGTCCTGAGAACAAGTAAACAGATTCCCTTATTTCTTCTCCCTGAAGTCCTTCCATTTTCTCAATCCAATTATAACACAGCTCTATCAAAGTCTATAAAATGTACCAAAGCTTGATCTAACTCAACCCTAACCCAAAACAACTAAATTGATGTTGAATTTGGAATCTCAGCCCTTGGTCCGCTATCCCCGCCCTGTTTTCCCCACTTGAACACCTGCCTATGTTTACACAGAGCTCTGAGCAGAGGCACTGCCCCTTCTCTCATAACCATTTGCAGGGCAGTAATTTTCACATATACATTTTTTCCCACTTACTTAGGAATCCCAGTTTAAAAACAAACACCTAAGTATTTGCATCACCAGAGGCTTTTACGGCCAAAGAAAAAATTAGGTGCTTCCATTACAGAAGTTATCTGTAGAAAGACTTTTCACCTCCGCAGGAGTTTAACTGAAAAGTTTAAAGGAGGGCAGAGAGAACCCATGTGAATTTAATAAAGGGGAGGGGGGAAGACGTTAGAGAGACAATGATGAGGCCTGGAATCTATTAGGTCAAATTATACCCTGTGTTACCGTCAAGTGGAAGAACAGAAAAGAATACTACCCTGAACTTGGACCCTATTTCAGAACGCTGAGTACTATATAAACAATGTCTCCTAAATCACATTGTCTCAGGTAGACAGGGGGTCAGAACGGGCCCCCTGAAAACGCTTCTTTCTAGGGGATAGACATTTGCCCCAACAGGGGGCCCATCCCCATGGCAACTAGTTATCAGGCCAACAGTTTTGCCTACAAATCAGACCTTCTTCCCAAATATTCTTTTCCCATTCCCTCTTCCACCGCTGATTTCCCCCCTCCTGTCATTTATCCCCAAGCAAGCGTTTCCCACTCCACGACCTGCCATGTACCCTGAATCTTGGCCCCCATGGGCCTCCACGCCCATCTGACTCTGGTTCCAAGAACTGGACCCTGGGGACCCCCAGTTTATGCCCCCAGGGGAGCCAGGAGCGCAGGGCATCTGGGTGGTGTCTTGGATTTCTGGGCACAGGAGAGAGTGGGGTGGGTGTGGGGGGGCAGTAGATTTGTAGCGTCATTGCTACAATAACAGAGGACCACGGCCAGGGAGGGTGTGAGGAGCCTGGGATACAAGGGCAGGTGGGTGTCATCTGAAGAAGACAGCAATCAGTTTACCTATGACCTCTGACCCCATTTAGCATGAGCTCCATCATTTACCAAATGGGACTCTTTAGCCACAAAGTGTGAACTGAACTGAGGTCACCGTGCACTTTTCAGGCCCTTGACGTGGCATTTCCCAATCAGAGGAAAACATACAACAGCTGGGGGCGGAAAGCGCTCTGTTTCAGACCCAGGGGTTCAAAGCACAGCTCTGGCTGGGTCAGAATCCCAAGGCCAGCAGTCGGATTCCACACAGTTGCTGCCCCCACGGGAACACACCAGAAGCCCGTTTCATGTCACACGACCCGTCCCCAAGAGTCACTGCTGGCCAAGGGGTGGCTTCTCTCATACCCTCTGAGATTCCCCTTCTCTCAAGAATATATGTATTTTGGGCTTCCCTGGTGGCGCAGCGGTTGAGAATCTGCCTGCCAATGCAGGGGACACGGGTTCGAGCCCTGGTCTGGGAAGATCCCACATGCCGCGGAGCAACTAAGCCCGCGAGCCACAACTACTGAGCCTGCACGTCTGGAGCCTGTGCTCCGCAACAAGAGAGGCCACGATAGTGAGAGGCCCGCGCACCGCGATGAAGAGTGGCCCCCACTTGCCACAACTAGAGAAAGCCCTCACACAGAAACGAAGACCCAACACAGCCAAAAGTAAAAAAGAAAGAAAGAAGCTTTAAAAAAAAAAAAAAAGAATATATGTATTTTGACACTTTACAAACACTTTTAGGAAAATACAATGAGCGCTACTATTACACACAATGAATCCTTCAGAAAATAACCTTCCTAACGGATCTCCTGGTTAATTTCCACACTTTGCAAGCTTCCACTTTGCAACCTTCGAGGAAGAAAGATCTCAAGGCAGAAACACGGTGAGCTACACCAGGGCGGCGACTTTCCATTTTGTTTCTTTATTGTGTTATAGTCATTGGATGCAGCACTGGGGCTGGAACCAAGTCAGTGCCTCCGGAAGGGTTTGGTGCCAATCGAGCACCTACCCCGAGGGAGGCAACGCGGCCCCTGGGCTTGGCAATCTCCCCAGCTGCCTCAGGTGCCTTGGGACGGCCACTTGAGCTAAGCTCCGTGTTCTCATCTGTACATTAAGGCTGATGAACTGGATCTTTTCGAATACCTCTTGGAGCTTTAGGATGTTCTGTTTCTGTTTTCTGAAACTCTGGGTGTCACATAACTTGAGTGGCACCATTTTATTATGGATGGATAAGATAAGCAACTCGGCATGGAGAAAATGTCTCATTCTTATTCTTCAGTGAGCCAGATAAATGTATATTTTTATCTATTTTTTTCTATCAATATGTACAGTTAACCAAGAAAGTTAGATCTAACTTTGGGAATCCGTAGAGCAGGCAATGGAAATATAGGTCCATATTTTTTTTAAATGGCTTAAAAGATTTAGGCTAACAATGTCTAGCTTTGTCATAATAAGCAGCCATCAAATATTTGCTCAGTGAACAAACGTATGAATAAGTGACTTCACCATGTAAGAGATTTGGGAGAAGTAATACATGTTCATGATCAGATTCTGTTCCCCTTAATTTTGCTGTCTTTGAAGTTTTATTCCCTAGAAACTTTCGAAGCCATTCGGGCCACTTAGGCTAGTTTGTACACAGCCTTTTTCTCAAGCCGAGTGTAGTAGAAATTCAAACACAATCACGCGCCGTCTGCCGTTTGGGCTCTAAACCCTAAAATACAACAAATAGCCTTTGCAGTGATAACCGTGTCCATATATTTCACAGAGTCTGAAGGTCTCCACTGGATGGCGGTGGGTGGGATATAGTCAATGGTCGGGAGTATCTCCTGGATTATGTGCTTTCTGGCCTTTTTCAGAGGAGAACAGCGGTTAGTCTGCATTTAATTTTTAAACCGTGTTTCATCCCTTTCCACCTCTACACAACCACACGCGGGAAAAAAAAATCCTGTTGCTCTTGCTACACGTTCTTTTTCCAGCTCTTCTGGGCTGTTCTTCCATTTCTGCTTAGAACAGCTAATCTTCCCCAAACCAGGACTGAGTGCAAGAGACACATCTCGCATATCTCTAATCACACAAACAGAAATAAGGCTTGGACACCGTTAACCCTTTGAACAACGAACAGCTTTCTCCTGGCCACAGACCCAAGGAAGGTCCAGGAAACATATGATATCTATTTCCCACTCATTCCAATGAGTTTAGTACAGGTTGCAGAAAAGCTGCCAGAGAGTTCCGTTTAAAGAAACTCAAGCCAGAAATTTTTAAAGGATGAAGGTTTAAGCTTTTGCTTTTAAATCTGTACCATCATAAACATTCAAAAGGGGTATATTTCTGTACTCTACGCCCATGAGAAGAAACAGGGCCCCTGCCAAAGCAACTTTTTTGTATTTAAAAGAATTAGTTCTAGATTTTCCTATGATCATAAGTTCTCTGGTGTCTCAAGGCCCAGAAGTGCTTATGGGAAGGGATGGTTCTGATCCCAGTAGTTAAACCTTCCCCTCGTTTGCTCTGTCAAGGTAAATAAAATCTGACAAGTTTTGTGCTTGTTGGAAAGGCAGAGGGGGAGGGGTTTCAGAGACCAGCTAGGTCTTTAGACCTCCCATGTCCTAAGAATAAATGCAAAGTTGAAAATGGACAGTTCAGAACTTGCAGTCTTGAGAAATTAACAGCAGCACAGAAATTCCAGGCAATTGGTTTTGGCATGTTGGCAGTGGTCCCCCACGTCCCCCAGGAGGCACTGAGCAGCTTCCGGTCAACGAAATGGGGGTGGTTAATTGTTCTACTTGAGAAATGCTTCTCCATTCATCTATCAGCAAATGTTCAGATTTTATAGAAGTTTGACTTCTACCAACCAAAAGCATAAGCTGACTTTAATTCTAAGTACAATCCTTTAATACGCATACATATTTTCTTTTAACATTTAAAACCTTTCAGTTAGTAACACAAAAAAGAACTGGCATTGTTCACAGGCAAGGGGGTACAGTAGGGTTGCGTTCCGTGCTTGACTTCAAGATGCACTTGGAGTGGGAAGGAGGGCCAGGGAAGTCTGCCCTTCTTGGGGTGATCCGAGTTGTCCTCTGCCCTTTGGGACTGCCTCTCCCCAGCTTCCTCTACAGCAAGGCTTCTCAAACTTGACATGCCTCAAAAGTACGTGGAGAGTCGGTTAAAACACCAATTGCTGGCCCCAACTCTAGAGTTTCTGACTTAGGAGGTCTGGGGAGAGGCCTAAAAGTCACAGGTCTAACAATTCCCTAGAAGGTGCCGATGGAGCTGATTTGTGGACCACACTCAGAGAAGCGTTGCTCTCTGTGTATGGAAAGGGTGGAGATGGGGTCAGGACATATAAGGTTCCTCAGGCACTATTCTCTCCCTCAGCCACCGTCATAAGGAAACCATTATGTAAGAGGATGACCCACGGTTTCCTACTCATGAGAGTAAATGGAGAATTGATGACCTGAAGCAAGAGATGTTGAGATTAGATGTTTATAGGGTTGTAAGTGTTGAAATGGCATGGCAGGGAGATGGTGGCATCCTCTCGTCAGGAAGTTATTAAGACTAGAGGCAACTTTTAGTTCAATGCTATGATTTAAACTGAAGATGGGGGTGTAAACCAATCCTTTCCCATCCCATGATAGGTGAAGTTTTTCTTTTCCTACCTGCCTAGCTACACCAGATTAATCAGCCTCTTGATAAAGCATGAAACTTTAAACTACATTTTTGTTTTAAAAAGTAATCTAATTAAGATGGACTATTAAGTGGAAAATAATTTCATTAGGATGTAAAATATTTAGAGTTGTCCAACTCAAACAAAGAAAAAGATAATGGAGAAAAGGCCTTGGTATCCATGGATTGATTGGTTCCAGGACCCACCTTGGATACCAAAATCCTCTGATGCTCAAGTCCCTTATGTAAAATGGTGTAGTAGTTGCATATAACCTACGCATATCCTCCTGGAGACTTTAAATCATCTCTAGGTTACTTATACTTAGTACAATGTAAATGGTAGGTAAAATAGTTGTAAATACAATCTAAATGCTATGTAAATAGTTGCTAGCATGGCAAATTCAAGTTTTGCTTTTGGGAACCTTCTGAAATTTTTTTTCCCAAATATTTTCGATCCCAGGTTGGTTGACTCCACAGATCTAGAACCTGTGGACACAGAGGGCCGACTATTCTCTATGGGCCCCTTTGATACACTCCCTTTATTCAAATCGCTTTTTTTTCCTACTTGTTAGGCCCAGAAGTAGTATGTGTCCCTTAGAATCAGAGAAAATCTCAAGAGACAATAGAATACATTTGTACAACCACGAAAGCCATACACTTTCAAGTCAAAAATCTAGGTAGGAAAGAAGTTAAAATTTACACATGAGAAAAGCTACAAACATTTTCAGGATGAGAATGCAAAGGATTATAAAGATGTTTGTCCACAAGGAAATCAGCTGGTTAGCAATCCTAGAAACGGAACGTAGAGGAGACAACTTGCAGGTTGCTTACTCTTGCTGTAATAGGTAAGAACCTTTGTATTCTATTACAAGTTAATCACTAAAGGGATGTTACCTATAAGCTTAAATTATACATAACGACCCAACTCTCGAAACCCTGGCTTCCAGGTAATGAGCATTGAGCTAAAATACCTTTGTTTAGCTCCCAGGAAACATCCTGACCAGGCCCACCTGTGAACGACTGTAGGGAGGAAGGAATGAACGCATCCCTTCCGGAGGCTGATGGGAGCCAGGAAATGTTTGACTTTACTCCCTCCCCTTTTAGTATAAAAGAAGCCTAAATTCTAACTCAGGCAAGATGGTTCTTTGGGGCCTGAGCCCACCATCTTCTCGGTTTGCTGGCTTTCGGAACAACGTCACTATTCCTCGTCCCAAGAACTCGTCTCTGGGTTATTGGTCTGTCGTGCAGCGAGCGCAACACTGCTAAGGAACATTGCTAAGAAGAGATCACTACAACAGAAATCGATGTCCCCGAGCTGGGTGGGTAACAATGCCTGTGTCACCATCAGGTGAAGATCCTGCGCCCCAGGTGAGAGGGAAAGTCCGCAGGGGCTGGGACTCCAGAAAGCGGCGCTTGCCTCCTGCTGCCGGGCCCCTGGGAGCCTGGCACCAAGCGGTTAACTGGACGGGTTGAGCAGGCTTTGTAGAAAATGTGTTCGATGTTAATCTCCTAAAAAGCATCCAGCCGCATTGCTGACCCCACGTCTCAGAAAGCAGCAATGCTCACATGTGGGAGCCTGCATTCTTTCCAAGTGGACACTTCACACTTGAGCAGCAATGAGACGCAATGTGGCTGGAGTTATGTGTCATTCCAACCAGAGATAAACAGACCCAAATGTGCTGTCCATGAGGACCCCGTTCTGTGTGGGAAGCCTTGCTTGGGACATTTTTCACATCGCGGAGTATTTAAGATTTTAATGACCTTGTGACTTCTGTGCTAGAATATTTTATGATCTCTGCTGACCCTCAAAATGCTCTTTGCGGGGTTTTATTTTGCCTTACATGGTCCGACAAGAGCTCTTCTAAAACGGAAGAGCTCTTGAACCAAATATTGACACTGTCTGTTTTCCCCAGTCATAATGAAATATGTGCTCATTGGTTCTCATTCATTCCTGTTCTTTGAAACCCGCCCCTCCCCCCGCCCGCACAGAACTCTAATGGGGTTAGATCTGCTTTCCTTCCAGAGTATTCAACGCATCCACACAATTAAAATTCCATCCAGCCCGAACCATTAAAATAAGACAGGCTGGACTAGGTTCTTTAAGTGAACTTCGGAGAGAACCACAAAGAAGAGTAGCATCTCAGTGTCTCAAATTGAGAAGATACACATCTCAGGCTACTTCTTAAGATGACTGCAACTGCGATAAAAAAATGTGCTGAAGAGCTACAGACCACTTCACATACCTGTATGTCAGTGTGTAGCACTGCAATCCAAAAGATAACATTTATGAACTCCACATCACACACGGTATTGACAACGAGCTCAGGGATAACTCTGGCTCCACTGCACGGATGACAGATGGAATGACCAATGAAGTTCTTTGACACGGGACAGACTCAGGCGGGCCCCTGAGCCTTTGGGTCGCTCTCTCTCTGCTAGATCTGATTGACTCTCTAGACTGGGGATGAAAAATTGAAATGGGCCAAGAAAATTTACAGCAGATCAACAACAGTATAATGTAAATAGCGTTACATTTTGAACAATAAAAGTGCTTCAAATAATAATTTGCCTAAGAGACTCACAGACACAGAGAACAGACTTGTGGTTGCCGCGGAGGGGGAGGGGGGGCAGGGAGGAAGGATTGGGAGTTTGGGATGAGCAGATGCAAACTATTATACATACTATTATACATAGAATGGATAAACAACAAGGTCCTACTGTCTAGCACAGGGAACTATATTCAATATCCTGTGATAAAACATCATGGAAAAGAATATAAAAAAGAATGTATATATGTATAACAGAATCACTTTGCTGTACAGCAGAAATTAACAACATTGTAAGACAACTATACTTCAATTAAAATAATACTTTTCTTTCTTTGAAAGACTGTATCACTCTGGTGTGACCTGTGAGTGCGTTTACAAGCAGCAGGTTGGTGGAGAAAGGGGACAGTATTTCTGGGTAATGGTTGTTCTTTATACACTAAAAATCAGTCATAGAAAAAGATGGAAGGTATTTTTTAAATCACCCACTCCAGTCATGGAAATCACCTAATTTCAATCAATCCAGTACAGAAGGTTGTCTACACATGTCTAATAAGAGTCCTAGGGAGGGTGGGAGGGAGGGAGATGCAAGAGGGAAGAGATACGGGAACATATGTATATGTATAACTGATTCACTTTGTTATAAAGCAGAAACTAACGCACCATTGTAAAGCAATTATACTCCAATAAAGATGTTTAAAAAAAAAAAAAAAAGAGTCCTAAGTACACTCTTTCTCACCCTAACACTGTATATAAAACCTACTAACCAACTCTTTGTGTTTAGAACAGAAGCTGCTTGAAGGAAGGGAACACATTTTTATTTCTGTGTTTTGTGAACCCAGCATAGTAACTGGCATGCAGAAAACACTAGATGTTTGCTGAATGAATGAATGAATTTTCCAATAATGGGGAAAGAGAAGTCTTCCAGCCTTGCCCACGTGTCTCTGAGATCTAAAATCTTTATTCCCACTGAAGTTCAGGTTGAATGTGAAATTACTAATTTAAATAAAGGCTTTGGAAGAGGCACATGAAAAGATGCTCAACATCACTAATTATTAGAGAAGTGCAAATCAAAACCACAATGAGGTATCAGCTCACACCAGTCAGAATGGCTATCATCAAAAAATCTACAACCAATAAATGCTGGAGAGGGTGTGGAGAAAAGGGAACCCTCTCACACTGTTGGTGGGAATGTAAATTGGTACAGTCACTATGGAAAACAGTATGGAGGTTCCCTAAAGAAATAAAAATAGTTATCACATTAACCAGTAATCCCACTCCTGGGCATGTATCTGGAGAAAAACATGGTTCGAAAGAATACACGCACCCCAATGTTCACTGCAGCACTGTTTACAATAGCCAAGACATGGAAGCAACCTAAATGTCCCTCAACAGATAAATGGATAAAGAAGATGTGGTACATATACACAATGGAATAATACTCAGCCATTAAAAAGAATGAATTAATGCCATTTGCAGCAACATGGATGGACCTGGAGATTATCATACTAAGTGAAGTAAGTCAGACAGAGAAAGACAAATATATATCTCTTGTATGCAGAATCTAAAAAAGTGATACAAATGAACTTATTTACAAAACAGAAAAATAAATAAATAAAGCCCTTGGGTAATGGGTCCCGATAGTCCCTGAGCTGCCTGAAAATTCTGCCCAGACATTCATTATGTGTAAGACCAGGATCTCTACTGAATAATAAAGAAAAAAGCAAAGAAGAAAAGGGTGGGAGTGTTGAAAACCGGTTTACACGGCAAGATGGCTAGTGGCAAAAGGAGGTAAGATCTTTAAAAATCTATAATGTTTTAAGTGGGGAGAATCATAAAAAAAAAAGAAAAATCAGAAGTGAGGGTTGAAAGCAAAAGGAAGGTAATAATAACCCCCTCTTATGTTTTCACTTCTTAGTTAAACCTCTGCTTTAATTTCCTGCTTCAGTGGCTTAGTTCAGGCTGCTATAACAAAAATACCACAGATGGGATGGCTTATGGACAACTTATTTCTCTCAGTTCTGCAGGCTGGGAAATCCAAGGTCAAGACGCCAGTGATTTGGTGTCTGGTGAGAGCCCGCTTCATGGTTCACAGAGGCCACCTTCATGCTATGTCCTCACATAGCAGAAGGAGGAAACAAGCTCTCATGACTGTTATGAGGGCACTAATCCCACTCACGAGGGTCCACCCATATGACCTCACCTAACCCTAACTACCTCCCAAAGACCCCACCACTACTGTCATCACATTTCACCATAGGAATTTTGTGGGGGACACAAGCATTCAGTCTGTAACAGTGACTTTGCATCTAACTTGTAGTCTGAGATAATCCTAAAGAGAAGATCAAAGTTCTTTAGCTTGGGATTTGGACTCAACTAAACTGGTTACCTACCCCATTCTAGACATTTCCAGCTCTTGTAATGCTCCAAGTAGGTCCCTCGGATCTCACTGGAGTAAACTTATTGCTTCCTGCACATTTTTCTCTCATTTATCATTTTAGGTTCATTATGGAGCAACCAACTTTGCATGTCAGCAAGTGTGCTTACCTTGGAATACAGAAAGGGGTACCACGTGGTCCCTGAACTCAGAGCCCTCATTTCAGGAGGATAAAATGCAATCATATTGATTACAGTAGTACATAGTAAACTGATTACCATGTTTCATCCAATCTAAGATTCCACTGGTTGTAAAAAAAAAAAAAAAATTAGTTTATGTAAGTGCTAAGAAAGCTTAAACCTCTGCCAACTAAACTATGATATACCAAGTGTCAGGCACAACCTAACTTCAGAAGTTAAATGTGGAAAAAAAGTTCATCTTGAAATTAATGAAACAGTGGCAGTCAAAGGCTGGTGGAGAAGGGAGATGACATCCAATCTGGGAAAGCTATGAAGGAAAGGTGTGGTGAAGGGGATGCCATGTGAACTAAGACTCGACGGGGGTGAGTTCTCTGAAGATGGAGAGAACGACAAGGACAAACGCTCGAGTAGGAGAGCACAGGGAGGAGAGGTGGATATTACACTGGACCTTAGTTTGCATGAAGCAAAAAGATAAAACCCAAGACAAGTGGAAGGACACTGAACACTACTAGCTGGAAGCTGCTGGCGGGCGGTCCCCAAAGATTTTATGTAACGTAGTGACCCACAGAGACCACTGATCTGGTAGAGGTGTCTAGGATTACGTCACAACTGTATTCAAACACTTCGATGGAGTCTAGTTAGAACAAATCCAAACTCCTTTTCAAGGAATCTAAAGCCCTGAATGATCTGGCCACGGCCTCTCTCCTCAGCCTAACCTACCTCTCCCACTGGACCACTGATCCAGCCGCACTTGAACCAGCCAAGGTCACCTGCCTTAGGGTGTTTGCACCTGCTGTTCCCTTTGCCTGTGATGCTCTTCCTTGGCTCCTCACAAAGCAGGTCCTTTCCATCCTTCAGTTCTCTCCTCACCTCCTCAGATGGAGGGACCAGCCCTGGCCAACCCCATCCAAAGACTGTTCTTTTCCTATTCAACCCTTTCTACGTTTCTCTCCTAGCACCCATCAAAGCTTGAGGTGATGCTATTTACATTCTGTTTACTTGTTTCTAGTTAGTTTCCCTCTTAGAATGCAAGGTTCATCAGTGGGGGGGACCAGGTCTCTCTTCACTCCTGCTGTGTCCCAGTCCCTGGCAGTGTCTAGCATGAAGCAGGCACTCAGTGCAGATCTGCTGATTGATGAGTAAGCGCCTGACCCACTCCTCCCCTCCGGCACACACACTCTGAGCCAGGAGGCCAGATGGACCCCAGATTGACCCAGTCTCAGCATCTGGAAAGAGGGCGCTGCCTAAGGACGTCTCTCTGGGATGAAGAAACCATGGTGGTGCTTCAAGGTCAGAAGACCATCCAGAGGAAAAGTCTCAGTCCACTCAAGGGCACTAATCCCTCCCTCTCCTTTTAGCAACCTGCTCAGAGGAAGCCCATGCTACCGACGGCTGCACCGTCTCTACTGGTCAGGTGACCACCCTGCCTTTCTCCCTCCCTGGTGGAAGGTGAAACTCAAGCTTATCAGGTAAGAGTGTTCTAACTCAGCCATGCTTCGAATCCAGGGCCACGCTGAACTCCATGCCCCGTCCATGAATTCTGACCACTGTATGAAAAGCCCCTTACTTGTGAATCTTCTAACCCTTGGAAACCAGGGTTCAAGAAAGATGAGCTCTCAGGGCTACCCTTATGAATGACACTCTGTTATACGAATCAACAGCCTGCAGGACAGGGACATATCTGTTTAATCCACCACTGCGTGTGGTGCCAGGAACACAGGGGGACTCAATATTTATTGACCGAGTGAATGAAAACTTCCAATAAGACACTCTTCTCATTGGACTCAGTCACAATTTTCTTTTAAATCCAAAATATCTGTAAACAAGCGGGCTTTTCCTTTAATAACTGATCATAATAAGAGATGAGCTGAATTAGGTAGTGAATTACCTGGCTCACATAAGGTTCTCATTCATTCTGAAGATCTCTTAAGCAGTCCACCAAATGCCTTCTAAATGGCCTGCTGGCCAGCTCTCTGTGTTCAGGAAGCTGATTTGGAATTTGCCCTCTGGATCTCTGTCTGGTTAAGGGCACTCTGTATTCTCCCTGACAGAAGGGGCTTTCTACAGATCTCAGGGCAGCACACATGTCACCCTGCCCTAGATCAAGCTGATCTTATCCATCAGTTCTACTACAGAACCATCTGCACCCCACCTTGCTAGCTGTCAGGCAGGCTGTTGCTTCTGCCAACCGAGAACCACATCTGCTGTGTCTTCTCCAGAGCTCGCTCTCATGACAGGCACCCCCGGGGCTTATGTACAGAAACCGCGTGGAGATACAGAAGGCATCTGTACTCCTGGCTGCACTCTGCAAGTGCTGAACTTCCACCCACCCCAGTCTGGCACACAACTCCCAAACTGGGGGGGGAGGGGGGGAAGTGGAGGGAAAGTGTTTCCTCTGACACTGCTCTATTATCTGGACAGACCTCCTTCGTCCCTGAGCTATTTCGTGAAACCACCTGAGATCACAGGGATGCCAAGCCCGTGGGCAAAGTATGACTGGGCAACATCCAGTTGTCCCCGGGCCTCCATGTCTGACCACTGTGGACCTCAGAGCTCCATGCTGACCAGAAGGAAATGATTTCCTGTTCACCTGGATTTGCCCTTAAGGATGTATTCAGGCCCAGCCTGGCAGAGCCCAGCCCGAACGTCAGACGCTGCAGGTGCGTCTCTCTCGAGTTTCTCAGTGCGTCACTACTCCACAATGAAGAGCTGGATTGAAGTCCAATGGTACCAGGCAATGCCAAAAATAAGAGGACTGGTCTTCCAGCAAACAATAAACAACGCAGTTGGGGAATTCGGTAAGAAAGTTTTTCAGAGGATACGGTTTGAGTTCATAAATGCTCTATTAAAACGTTAATGCTAAGTCACCAGAATGAAGGAATACTATTCATCTGCCTGGGAGGGATCATCCATTCGGAAATATTTTGCTTCATCATTTTTGCCTTCATTACTGCATTCTGGAAGGGAGACGTATTTCTCCTTCCAAATTAAGTGGCCAAACGAGAACAATATCAATTCTGAAAAGCTTATGTACAGCTCCTTCCAACGTGAAGCGAGCTGATGTTTTTCCCCAAAACTGATATAGAAATGGTTGGGATTGACCAGCTCAACTGATTGGACTCAAGGCCAAAGTTCAGGATTTGTGGCCCACCTTTGATTTGTTTTATGGCCACAACCTGAATACGTCCCCCTGACCAGTTCAGGCAAAGACTCACTGACACTAGAAAATATGCGTTGAATATAATTTTTTAAATTAATGAAGTATTACTGACAGCGATCCCACTTCTAGGCATATATCTGATGAAAACTCTAATTAGAAAAGACACATGCACCCCAAAGTTCACAGCAGCACTGTTTACAACAGCCAAGACATGGTAGCAGCCTAAGTGTCCATCGACAGATGAATGGATAAAGATGTGGTATATATACAAAATGGAATACTACTCAGCCATAAAAAAAGAACGAAATGCCATTTGCAGCAACATGGATGGACCTAGAGAATATCATACGAAGTGAAGTCAGACAGAGAAAGACAAATATCATATGATATCACCTATATGTGGAATCTAAAATATGATACAAATGAACTTATTTACAAAACAGAAATAAACTCACAGACATAGAAAACAAATTTATGGCTACCAAAGAGGAAGCGGGGGGAGGGATAAATTAGAGGAGTTTGGGATTAACATATCCCCACTACTATATATAAATTGGACAACCAGCAGGGACCTACTGTATAGCACAGGGAACTATACTCAATATTTTGTAATAACCTATAAGGGAAAAGAATCTGAAAGAAAGTCAATATATACATATGTATATACATATGTACGCGGTGTCTTGTAATAACCTGTAGTGGAGGGGAATCTGAAAAATGTGTGTGTGTGTGTGTGTGTGTGTGTCTGGGGGGGGGGGGGAGAGGGAGAGAGAGAAAGAGAAAGAGAAAGAGAGAGAGAGAGAGAGAGAGAGGCTGAATTGCTTTGCTGTGCACCTGAAACCAACACAGCATTGTAAATCAACTATATTTCAATAAAATTATTTTTAAATGTGAAGTATTATTGAATCAATTTAATCAGTTGGTTTGAAAAATAGTCATTCCAATAAATACTTCCACTAGGCTCGTGCACATGGAAATAAAATGGACAATAAAAGGAACCCCAGAATCCAGAATCGCTAATATATAAACTCACCCCCCCAAAGGAAAAGAAAACTCCTTTAGTTAGTAGGAGAGCTACCACTGAAACCCCAGAGCTTCATAAGAACAGAACCAAGAGATCCCACCACGCAGATATGGTTTAAGATCTGGCTTCCAAGAACTGTGCAGCAAGAGGAGAGAGGCAGAGGAAGAGTAGTTTCAGGATATAAATGTTAACAGAGATTTTGGGAGCCAAAACGGCTCAAAGGCAAAGGTCAACATGTGGCAGTGCATGAGCTCTAATATTTGATGGACGTTAATGATTGGCTACAAAGTTTTCCACTGAAACTACTGGACTCCGTGAGACAACTTTTTTTAAGTCTGTATGTAAAAGCTCTCTCCTTAAAAGTTTGAAGAATGTTCATATTTATTATCTCATTTGTCTCTACTACTTCCTGTGAGGTAGGAAGGATCAGAATTATCCCATTTTACAGCCTTTATCGGAGATGAAGGATAGCAGCCCATGTGATGTGTCTGGAGGGGGTCATGAGAGGAGGGAGGACGTCATAGGGTAGGGAGACTGCTTTTAGATAAAACACACATTCACACACCTTCCTTTATTGTAATAGCATTTGCCTCTTTGGGATAAGAGAAGAGAGACTGATAAAGATAATATAAACAACACAAAATCTCAAAAAGCATCAGCCCTAGAACCTCACCAATTCAGAACTTCATTCGTTTGGCATGTCTGTTTTCTGGATTGCGCCTATAGACATTTGCACTTATCCATAAGCAAAGGGTTCCCTAAGCAAATGGAAAAATGTTCCCTACCAAGGGAACAGGCCCAGCTGTTAATGAGGGTGGGGATTAAAATCAAAGCTTTCAAGTTTTAAAGATTCTAAGATTATCTGCTTTGAAGCCCTGTAGACACTTTTTATTTTTTTTATACAAACACTATAATACAGGGAAAGTAGTTTTGGCTGGTGCTCTTGTCAATTCTAAATCACAACTGTTTATTTATAAAAGTGAGCTGATTGGTCGGGATGCTTGACTAGCTAAATTATCAGTTACTGCAGGTATTTTAAGTGATGGCCCCGTGCTTATAGGGTGTTGGCACTGCAAGAGACCTTAAAATTCATCTTGGTCTATCCTCCTTATTTACAGGGAAAATCTGAAGCCCAGAAGAGGTAAGTAATTCACACGATGACATTCAGTTGGCATCAAATGGCCTTTCTTTGAAAAAAAAAAAAATTATAACTTTAATCTCTTCAATAATTTCAACAGGCCTTCCCCGAATTAATCCAAGTTACTGGCAGTTTTTTGAAATTGACTTTACACAAAATTACTGATTTAGCATCTGATCCCCTGCTTTGATTGGCTGGGACTTGGTGACCATTGAAAATCCACAATGTAAATAACCCTTGAAATGGATAATTGCGAACCAAGTGTAGTAATTTTAACAAATTAGCTTGGCACTCAGGCCTTAAAATGAGGTTATTCTGTTGAATAAGCGGCTCTCTCCTCTCTGCCCCCTTTGGAGTCTTTGCCAGATTTTACCATCCGAACCTTGGAATTCGCAGCAGCCGAAGTTTTCATGCTCTATGTTGGAAAAGTTCAAGTAGGCTTGTTACTCTTAGGCTACTGACCAATTAAAATCAGTACATGATGTGGTGAGAGAGAGAGGGAGAGTGAGGTCAAGACATAATAATTAAAAATGATGTAATGAGATGATCCAATCTCCCTAGCCCTGCCAGAAGGTCCGTCAGTGACCACGTCCCTGGTTTGCCTATATCACTCTGGCGTCTGGCCATGGAATTTGTGAAATCAAGCCACCTCTAATCCTAGCTGGGGTTTCTCTGGTTCCCGAGCTGAGGCTAGTCATTAAGGCTGAATGTCAGGGAATTACTTTATAGATCGTCTTCCTTGGGCTACATGTGGCGTGAGGATTGAGGACTACTTAGAAATACTTCACATTAGCTGGTGTATGATGGGTCCGTGCACCCCGACCCTGAGGCCCGTGTGTGGCACCAAGCAGGTCTGTGCACAAGTGTGGAAGGAATATCTGAGTCCCCACCCTCAAGATGAACGGGACTGACAAGATGCCACTCTTTGGGAGGAGGAAAACACAGACCTGGGAACACATGGAACAGGAACACTGAACTGGTGTGTGTTTGCTTGCTTCCAGCAATGATCTGGGATGTCTGATGAGACAGCAGGAGGGAACTGGACTGGATGGTGGTCGTCCAGCACCAGCTCTAAGAGCCTGCGTGACTGTGAACAGGCACCTGACCTCCGCTGTCTCAGGTCTGCATCTGTAAGGCGAAGATGATGACCAAGGTCATCTCTGCTATAGACTGAATGTTTGTGTTCTCTGCCCCCCCCATATTCCTATGTTGAAATCCTAACCCCCAATTTGATGTGATGGTATTAGGAGCAGGGCCTTTGGGAGGTGCTTAGGTCACGAGGGTGGAGCCCTCTTGAATGGGATCAGTGCCTTTAGAGACCCTGGAGAGCTCCCTCGCTCCTTGCACCATGTGAGGACACAGCGAAAGATGGCTCTCCAAGCCTGGTTAGGAGGCAGACGCTCACAGACACCAGATCTGCCAGTGCCTTGATCTTGAACTTCCCAGCCTCCAGAACTGTGAGGAATAAATGTCTATTGTTGATAAGCCACCCAGCCTGTGATATTCTGTTACAGCCACCCTGACAACTAAGACAATCTCTGGGGGACCTGCTGAGCCCCCAGTCCTCAGCCCTCTGGTCTCCCAGCCAGTTTGAAACTTAGGACTCATGGCAAGAACTTGGCTGATTTGGCCTACAAGTAGCCTGTGGCCCTTAAAATGTAAGAAGACTGATGGAATCTACAGAGATAAAGGTACTCCGTCCATTTATGTCCATACATGAAATATAGGGTGATTGTCATATTAAATCCAAGACTTGGTCTCCTGAGTACTTCACTCAACCAAACAAGTCAACTAATTAAGAGACCAAGATTAGACAACTAGAGAGTTTCTAGAGGCACATTTAGCTTAAGGGAAAGGATGACAGAGAAGCAGAAGCATGAGGTTCACAACATAATGGCAGGTAGAAGTCATGCCATCCCAGGAGAAGGACGGACCAACTGACACGTCAGATCTCATCAACTGCTAGTTTCTGCGTTTCTCAAAACATCGTGATGGAAGAAATTATCATAGAGAAGTTCATTTAGTAAAAAAAAAAGAAATACACAAGAAACAAAAGAGTCGAGTCTAAAATAATTTCTCTTTCACCTTGGGGCCCTCGAAAGCTTGCATCAAACTGGATTTTTGTTGCTGTTGAAGTCTAAGAGATGAACCAAGCGATCTCCTGGCCCATGGAACTTACTACTCATGTAGTCTGTCCTCCAAGAAAGAGATTTACAGACCCAGTGAGAAAAATAAATCAAAGGTACGCCTGTGAATAATATCCAACAAGGACAGTGGTGTGATGACACATCGCCATTTGAAGTTTGATGGTTTATTGCTCACTCTCAACACCCACTCTTGTGTCTCACCTAAAACACAATTTCACATTGAAATAATTTATAAGTATCAATTTGAAGGTTGATTGCTCACCTTCACTTTTCACGCAATGAATTTGTAGGTGCTTATTAGGATTTAAACTACATCACCTCTCAGAATATTAGTTCTTTGCCTTTAGATGCCAAGAGAAAGTTGAAGCAACTATACACTTCATTGCTTGGGATCTGTAACAGCCCATGTTTTGTGGTGGATGGAAGGGGTGGGGGCTGCCTCACCAGATTTATTTTGGAGCCTGAGAACTTAGGGGCACATTAAATAGAGCATACATTTAAAAATAAGCACCACCTGAAATTTCCAGTGTGTCATCTCCACAAAGAGTCTGATGATGTATATTTGTTGTAGTTACTGCAAAGTTTCCTATTGCTTTACCAAATTCCCCTCATTATTGGATTTGTTAGCCTACGTTGAAGCGTGTTACGAATAGGCAGTACTTTAAGAAGACATTTAAGTCCAGAATTTTATAACTTAAATTGATAAATAAAAATAAATCCCAACCCACATGACCCCCCCCCCCAAAAAAAACTACCCAGGGCTCTGTTTATGTACCTCAGAATGTGCCGATATCTGGAAAAGAGAACCAATTATCCAGGAAGATTTGGATAGCTATGACTTGAGAATCAGATGATTTCACTGAATTATTTCACTAATTTACAAAATTTAAAGATCTGATTTAATTGTGAATCCAGCAACTTTTTGTTTAAAAAAAAATCTGCAATTAATTTCTTTACGGAGTAAAGATTGTATGAAATGGAACTAAAATTCTGTTATGTATTGATTATACTAAGAGTAAAGCAGTGAAAAAGAAAACATTGTTTTCTAAGTATGACTTTTCCCTGGCAAAATAGAAACTTCTTCACTATGATTTCTGGGCCCCATAAAAGTTGACATTTGACACATATGGATAATTTTCTCTTTCTCTAAATAGACTGTTCATAATATAACTGAAAAGAATTGATGAAAAATTAGCTAAAATATTCTGGCATCAAGACAAATCCCAGAACTAATATTCCTACATATGAGGAAGGGAGAGATGTTATTTAACATGCCCTCATGCAACGATGTGGGGAACCAGGTGAAAATAACATACTATTTTTCCACCAAGGCAGAAGGATTTTCCTGCTGCAGAACCAAGGCCTTCACAGCCATGATGGCTGTGGTCTGGCTGCATCCTCGGAAAGGCTGCCAAGTATTCCTCCCTCTGGTCAAGTGAGCTCCCCACTGGCAAACCAGATGGCCCTCCCTGTCTTCTTCTTTCAAGACTTCTCTGCAGTGTGACATTATTGATCCCACCCGCCCTCCTTCCTGAATGCTTTTAGATTTCATGCATTTCCGATTCTGTTCAGCCTCCTTCCCAGGTTCCCAGGATCGTCCTCTTCCATGTGCATCTTCCCCAGGAACGTTCTGTCTTCACCCTAGGTACTCTCCTTGGACAATGGCGTCCATCCCGTAGTGTTAACAATCGCTCCACGCTGCAGACTCCAAATCCTACACTTCGAGTCTTGACCGTTCATACAATTACAGACTTGATTCCAACTGCCTGCTTGATATTGGGTGACCAAAAACTGCCTTCTGTTTTTAAGTAAAAATAAAAGACACATTTTTGATTTTCACCAAGAACTTTATTGAACAACGTATTCACCCTTTTGTTCCACTACCTTCTGCCATTTTTCAGGCAACTTCATAATTCCATCTTCCCAAAACTATTTATCTTTTTTGAGCAAAGAACTGTTCCAGGTGCCTTTTACAGTCTTCCAGGGAATTGAAATTTTTTCCATTAAGAGAATTTTGTAAAGACCAAAATAAATGGAAATCTGAACGTGCAATGTCTGGTGAATATGGCGGATGAATCAGAACTTCCCAGCCAAGCTATGACAGTTTTTGTCTGGTCATCAAAGAAACTGCAGTCTTGCGTTATCCTGATGGAAGATTATGCGTTTTCTGTTGACTAATTCTGGATGCTTTTCGTCGAGTGCTGCTTTCAGTTGGTCTAACTGGGAGCAATACTTGTTGGAATTAATCATTTGGTTTTCCGGAAGGAGCTCATAATAGAGGACTCCCTTCCAATCCTACCATATACACAACATCACCTTCTTTGGATGAAGATCGGCCTTTGGTGTGGTTGGCGGTGGTTCGTTTCGCTTGTCCCACGATCTCTTCCATTCCACATTACTGTACAGTATCCACCTGTCATCACCCGTCACAATTTGTTTTAAAACAGAATGTTTTCATTACGTTTAAATAAAGAATCACATGCGGAAATACGGTCAAGGTTTTCTTAGCTTAACTTATGTGGAACCCAAACATCAAAGCGATTAACATAACCAAGCTGGTGCAAATGATTTTCAACGCTTGATTTAGATATTCTGAGTATGTCGGCTATCTCCCGTGTGGTATAACGTTGACTGTTCTCAATGTCTTGATTTGATCGCTATCAACTTCAACTGGTCTACCCGGCCATGGAGCATTGTCCAGCAAGAAATCTCCAACACGAAATTTCGCAAACCGCTTCTGAGACGTTCAATCAGTCACAGCACCTTCTCCAGACACTGCACAAATCTTTTTTTGCATTTCGGTTGCGTTTCACCTTTCTTGAAATAATAAAGCATAATATGCCGAAAATGTTGCTTTTTTCTTCCATCTTCAATATTAAAATGGCTACACAAAAATTCACCAATTCTGGTAAGTCTTTTTTTCAAGGCACGCTGATATGACAGCTGTCACATACAATCTAACAAAATTGTTTTGAATGAAGTTAAAGACAACTAAGTGCTACTAGAGCCATCTTATGGAAAAAACTGAACGAACCTTTTGGCTCACCCAATATTTCCCAAGGGGACTTCAAACTCAACATATGTCCAAATGAACTCATCATCTTTCCCCCAAACCTACTGTTCCTCCTTGTGATGATTAATGTTATGGGTCACCTTGACCAGCCACTGAGTGCCCAGATTAAACACTGTTTCTGGGTGTATCTGCGAGCGTGTTTCCAGATGAGATGAGCATTTGAGTTGGTAGACTCAGTACAGAAGGTGGTCCTCCCGATGCGGGTGTGCATCATCCAATCCCTGGGGGGCCTGAATAGAACAGAAGGCGGAGGTAGGAGGATGGTGCCCCCTTTTCCCTGTATCGTTGCCTGAGCTGAGACATCGTATCTTCTCCTGCCCTCGACTGGGATTTGCACCATCGGCTCCTCTGGTACTCAGGCCTTTGGATCCAGACTGAATTATACCAGTTGCTTTCTTGGGTCTCCAGCTCACACATCCTGGGACTTTTCCATCTCATAATCACATGAGCCAATTCCTCATAACAAATATCTATCTATTTATATAAATCTATAATATATTGATGATATATACTTTTAACATGTAAATATATACTATATGAATTTATACAAGTATATAAACCCAGGATGTATCCTAACAGTTCTGTTTCTCTGGGGAACCCTGACCATCACAGGCCTCATCCTCTACCTCATTTAGAGGCGTCACCTCCACCCACACACCCAAGACAGGCGTCTGGGGTCGTCTTCAACACTTTCCTCCCTCCCCGCGCCCTCCCCTTTCCAATCAGTGCTAAGTCCCACCAGCTGGACTTCCCTGGTGTCCTGTGAACTTGTCCCCTGCTCTCCACCCGCACTGTCACTACCTCGGCCCCGGCTCTCATCTCTCTGCTTCCCATGGTCACGTTCTATCCCATGAAGCCTCCTCACTGCCGCCCAGCAGTGCACTTGGTCACGTCACCCGTGATCACATTCCTTCCACGGCTTCTCATCACCCACAGGGCTGGATCTAAGCAGCTTCGTGACAACCTGGCCCTCTGTGGCTGTGACCCTGCATCCCCATCCTCCCCGAGGGAGCAGGGCACCTCACACCACTGCAGCCCTGCCCCCCCACCTCCTCGGTCGGGAGGACCCCCTCACCGCCCAGCACACCCCCTACATCGTCTTCCTGGGCCAACTCCTCCTTCCTTAGGACTTGACTCTGTCCTCAGGCTTATCTAATCCGTTGAAGGCCTTAAGAGCAAAAACAGGTTTCCCAGGTGATAAAAAATTCTGCCTCAAGACCTTGGCATCAACTCCTACCTGAAATTGCAGCCTGTTGGCCGCCCTACAGATTTGGAACTGTCAGCTCCCACCATTGTATGAGGCAATGCCTTGAAATAAATGTCTAACCATCCGTCCATCCATCCTTTTAGTACTGTTTCTCTGACTAATACAGGAACCTAACCTGTCTTTGTGAGGTCAAGGAAGTCTGTAGGATATTGACTTTTAAATGAGATGAAGGGTGGGGAAGGATAAAAATAAGTAGACGGGGAGACTTCCCTGGCGGTCCAGTGGTTAAGAATCTGCCTTCCAATGCAGGGGACAAGGGTTCGATCCCTGGTCAGGGAACTAAGATCCCATGTGCCGCAGGGCAACTAAGCTGGCGCTCTGCAACTACTGAGCTCACGCACCTCAACTAGAGAGCCCACGTGCTGCAACTACAGAGCTTGTGTGCCACAAATAGAGAGAAAACCTGCACGCCACAGCTAGAGAGAAGCCTGCGCACCGCAACTAAGACCCGATACAGCCAAAAATAAATAAATTAATTTTAAAAAAAAAGTAGACAGGTGTGAAATACACTAAGAAGGTAGAATTGATACGATTTGGCAACTGAAATGGGTAGGTGGAGGATACGAGAAAGGAAGAAATTAAGATAATACCCTCTTTGCTGGTTTAGGAAGCTGAATGTGTGTTGATGTCACTCAGTAGCCGGGGAACACTCCTGGGCATGGAAGCCTTTTTGTCCCCCATTTCTTATAGGCAAGACTCCAGCCTCCATGACCTCCCCTGAGTTCTAAAGGGCAGATTCGAACAGTTGCTAATCAAGGGAGGAACAGCCGAGAAACCACCTGAGATTAAAGGGACCAGAGAAGCTCATCAAGATTAGGAGACCCTGCACACACCCTAATCTTGTCAGCGACCCCAGCCTTGAACTATTGCTGTAAAACTCTTCATCAAATCCTACCAGGTTGGGACACATAGTTTTCAAGGGCAGGAGCCCACTGTGGTCCCCTTTTGCCTGGCAAAGCAATAAAGCTCTTCTTTTCTACTTCACCCAAAACTGTCTCCAAGATTCGATTTGGCACCGGTGTAGAGAGGCCATTTTCAGCATTGTGAGGAGTGGCAGGCTTGGGGGACGTGATGAAATTAAGTTTCCTACGTGTTGAATTTGAGGGGCCTCTGGAAATTTCCAGGGGTGATGCTCAGAGGGCAGTTAGGAGGGTCTGGGGGAGTGGAGAGAGAGAGAGGGAGAGACAGAGAGAGAGAGGGAGAGAGGGAGAGAGAGGGGGAGAGAGAGAAAGAGAGAGAGAGGGAGAGAGGGAGAGAGAGGGAGAGAGAGGGGGAGAGAGAGAAAGAGAGAGGGAGAGAGGGAGAGAGAGGGAGAGAGGGGGGAGAGAGAGAAAGAGAGAGAGAGAGAGGGAGAGGGAGAGAGGGAGAGAGGGAGAGAGGGAGAGAGGGAGAGAGAGAGGGAGAGAGGGAGAGAGGGAGAGAGGGAGAGAGGGAGAGAGGGAGAGAGAGAGGGGGGGAGAGAGAGAGAGAGAGGGCGAGTGTGTGTTCTGGGTTAGAAATACAGACTTAACAGACATCATTTCAGTGACACTCGAAGCCCTGGGAGAAGGTGAAGTTGCCATAAAGAGCGAGAAGCCACGCAAAGGGCCCAGGGCAAAGCGCAAAGGGCCCAGGGCAAAGCGCAAAGGGCCCAGGGCAAAGCGCAAAGAACTCTAACATGTAAGCCATCTGTGAAGACGTCAGGGCCGGGGAGGGAGCCAGAAGGTACAGAGGAAAGACCGGAGCAGCAGCACAGAAGCCAGGGGAAGACGATGCTTCCCGAGGGAGAGAAGTCACAGCAAGAGGACATCACGGCGTAGCCTCGCTGTGCCAGTGGGAGCGACCATGAACACACCGCAGGGTGATGTGTCCACTGCAAATACTTCAGAATCGCCCAAAGTAGCTGAAATCGGTTAAGTAAACCGTGGAACAAGATGTGATTCTATTTGTGCTGGGAGAGTGTAAAAATCAAAATTTGAATAAAGAAAGGAAATAAAATTTTGCCACCTCACATGCAATCACACACCCACCATCTGATTGGGGGCAGCAAGACAGGGGTGTCCGAGGAGGCCGGGGGGGGGGCGGGGGGGTGGGAGGAGGCGGTGCGCTGGCCGAGGGGGGAGGGAGAACCTACGTGAGCCTGTTTGCAGGCCCAGGGAAGGAGCCTGCAGAGAGGGTGGATCCGAACCTGTGGACGGGAGGGCCGATCAGTGGGTATGGGGAGATGGGAAGAGCTGGAGCTGGCGGACAGCAGGCGTCAGAGCTCTTCCCTGTGACAGGAGGAAAAGAGGAAGAGATGCTCCTTAGAGAAGCTTAGACATGCGGTGGCGGGAAAACCTGCAGGAAGAAGAATCCGGAGAGTCAGCAGCACCTTACAGGTGTTGAGGGACGAACTGAGTGGCTTTTGCTCCGTTCTGTTTTTACTACAAAGGCTCGAAGGACTCTGCCAACACCATCGACTTGATACTCGCTGCCGGATGCTAGGAAAATTCTCCCCACGTCGAAGGGGCAGGACGGAGGGGACCATGTGCAGAAAACACTTGAAAACAAACTGGAATAAACACACACACACACACACACCACCCCCAGTAAGAACAGCTGTGCATACGAGGTCCTGAGCCAGCATCACAGCAAGTGGTCCAGGTTGAGAAACCCGACTGAGTGAGGCGACTGGTAAAATACAAACAGCCTCCGGAACCCAGAGCATCGCTCAGAAGAACGGACAGAGGAGATGATCCCAAGTGGAAACCTGATGAATACCAAGCCATGCCTCCAGCACTGGTGACACTGAGAAAGCAGGGGACAGGGGCCGGCTGGCAGCCTCCAGCCCAGGCCAGTCGGAGGGTGTGACAGCAGCAGCCCCCAGTTCTAGAGAGGCCACTGCACACTGGCCAGGGTCAGCACAGGCCCTGAAGAATCTTCTGCATCTTGAAAAGATACGAGGGTCATTATTTCAAGGCCAGTCAGGGAGAGTGTCTGAAGAAATCCTACAAGCCGGGAAACGATGACCAGCCCAGAGCACTTCCAGCAAGGAAGGTGTCAAGACATTTTGGAATTGGCCACCTAGGAGCAAGTTACCTGTCGTCCATGAGCCTCAGAGCGTCTGCCAGACTGTCTGTCTGTCTCCCCCCTAACATTATCCCTACGTTTTCCCTCCAAGGTCCATGTGAACTACAGTCTCATGTGTTTCACTCTTCTTTGCATTTTACTACCTATTTTTAAACTTCCATCTATTCTTCAGATATTTTAATTTTACTTTTCACAGTGTTTCTGGAGGCCCTTTTCCTTGACCTTTCTCTCTACATAGATGGCTGCCAAGAGTCATGTGCTCTAAATCAGTCATCTCCCAACTGGGGTCCACAAGCCCTGGGAGGGAGGGTGACCAAGATTGGCTGGAAGGGGCATGAGCACGGATAGTTTTTGTTTTTGTTTTTAATTTATTTTATTTATTTATTTATTTTTGGCTGCATTGGGTCTTCGTTGCTGTGCGCGGGCTTTCTCTAGTTGCGGCGGGTGGCGGCTTCTCTTGTTGCAGAGCGTGGGCTCTAGGCACGTGGGCTTCAGTAGTTGTGGTTCGCAGGCTCAGTAGTTGTGGCTCACGGACTCTACAGCGCAGGCTCACTAGCTGTGGCACACGGGCTTAGTTGCTCCGTGGCATGTGGGATCTTCCCGGACCAGGGCTTGAACCTGTGTCCCCTGCATTGGCAGGCAGATTCTTAACCACTGCACCACCAGGGAAGCCCCACGGATAGTTTTTAAGAGTAGATTACATTTCCAGAACCTCAGTTTCCCTATGAATTCTTTCCTAAACCTGATTAGCCTGAGATTCTATTGGTTCTCCTTTGTTACCTCCCCTTCCTTCTCGCCCCTCCAGAATCTTAAAGCACATTGACAGGGGAGTAAGAGCATCTGCGGGGCCCGAATAAAAAGAGCAATTCAAGGATGCATTCCTGAGGGAGAGCCCTGGAGAGAAAAGCACAGAAAATGTCTCTGTAAAACAAAGACAGATGATAATAATAAGGGGGGGAGGTGTCTTATTTCTACCAGGTGACACATTCACTGCAAGGCCCTTGCCTTTCCAATCTATATATGTTAGAGCTTAAATTCAGAAGTCAGACGGTTGCTTGGAGATACATGTTGACATGTTTACTTAAACTGAAAAAACACAGTGACCACTTCTGATTTGCCTGATTTGTTTTATAATGAGGACTGGCTTTGCCATTGTTTGTTTTATAATGAGGACTGGCTTTGCCACTTAGTTTTACATTGGTGGATGGTTTCCAAATATGAAAATCCATAACTTCCACATTTTGATGAAAATATATTTAAAGCATATATACACTGTTACAATGGACCTTTAAAACTATTCAAGTTTATAAGGAATCTTTAATTGTTGGCTTAAAAATGTATAAAGGGGTTCCTGGTTTCTTTACATAAACATGGAGGACGGTATTTGGAGCACGTGACTAAGCGTTTCCCCACTTGGCACTATATACAATCTGTATATGTATACACAATAATAGACACCGTGTTCTTTCTTTGAAGTTGAAGTCACTCTCAGTATACACAGGGTTTAGCTGGAAAGACCGATACATAACCCCTGGTATTTTCTATATTAGGTTCAAAGCGTGACTCTCCTTTCTCTAGTGCTTACGAGCACTAGACAAATTACTTCCAAGCCTCTCTGCCCAAGAATACCTGAAGGTCTAAATTCAATTGATTGAGCACCAGCAAAATGCTTCCGAGGACTCCATCTTCTTCCACGGATTTAAGAAATGTTCTCTAAGACATACAGATGGCCAATAGGCACATGAAAAGATGCTCATCATCGTTAATTACTAGATAAATGCAAATCAAAACAATGAGGTACCATCCCACACCAGTGAGAATGGCCATCATTAAAAAGTCTACAGATAATAAATGCTGGAGAGGGTGTGCAGAGAAGGGAACCCTCCTAAACTGTTGGTGGGAATGTAAATTGATACAGCCACTATGGAGAATAGTATGGTGGTTCCTCAGAAAACTAAGAATAGAGCTACCATATGATCCAGCAATCCCGCTCCTGGGCATATACCCAGACAAAACTATAATTTGAAAAGATACATGCACCCCTATGTTCATAGCAGCACTATTTACAATAGCCAAGACATGGAAACAACCTAAATGTCCAACAACAGATGAATCAATAAAGAAGATGTGGTACATATATACAATGGAATATTACTCAGCCATAAAAAAAAGAATGAAATAATGTCATTTGCAGCAACATGGACGGAACTAGAGATTATCATACTAAGTGAAGTAAGTCAGACAGAGAAAGACAAATACCATATGATATCATTTCTATGTGGAATCTAAAACACAACACAAATGGACATATCTACGAAACAAAAACAGACTCAGACACAGAGAACAGACTTGTGGTTGCCAAGGGAGAGGAGTGGGGTGAGAGAGGGAAGGATTGAGAGTTTGGGATTAGCAGATGCAAACTATTATATATAGGATGGATAAACAACAAGGTTCTACTGTACAGCACAGAGAACTATATTCAGTACCCTGCGATAAACCATAATAGAAAAGAATATGAAGAAAAATATATATATATATGTATAACTGAGTCACTTTGCTGTACAGCAGAAATCATCTCAACACTGTAAATCAACTAGACTTCAATAAAATTTAAAAAAAAAACAAAAAACTTCTCTCTAGACTTGAGCAAGGACTTCCCATACACTAGGGACTGACCACTCTTGTAGCTAAACATTAATCATCAGTTTCTATTATTTCTAACAAGTCACACTTGTCACATGTGGTGTGAAGGAAGCTAAACTTGAAACAGGCACCCTGCTTGATGTAATTTTATCAAAATGACTTTTGATTTAAAAAAATCAATCTACCATAGTCAGCAATCTAGAAGGCGGATAAAACATGCCAAATATAAATGTGAGCCCACCAAGCGGTAAAAAGGAAGGAGAACTCTAGGAGGAAATGCCAGGATCAAGTGATTTATGGGATTCTGGGTAAGCAATCTCGTTATTACCGTAATGAAAGTAATAAACATTCCATAGGAGTTAAGGAATACGAATTCCAGAAAAGTTCGACCAGTGTCGAATAGTTACTAAATTGAGAGTCTTCATTCCACCCTAACACACAAATATGCCAGAGTCAAGTGTGGCCTTGGCCCTTTCAGACAGAGCAGAGTGGCCAAACGTCTCGCCACGCGAAGCAAGCGGCCCCTCGCCTTGCTAACGGGGTTGCAAGGACACAGCTCCCCAGTTCTGGGAGAGAGGAGTCTAGCAGATTCCTCTTCGAGCTTTTTTCGCAGCCTGCAACAATTCATCTGTCAAAAAAGTGCATGAATGGGAAAAATCCAGCAGCCGAGCCAAGCACTGTGCTGCAAGTGTCTCAGATTTTTGAGAGCTGGCCACACACGCCCTTATGGATTGTTTTTACTCTCTTGGCTTTGCAGCCCCTCACCCCGAAATCCTTGATAACTGTTTTAGAGGTGCAACTCCAGTTCAGACACCGACTTAACTTGGGCTCTTTTAGAGAAATCCATGCGCATTTTTCAACACAGATGGTGTATCTGCATATGGACCACTGGCCAAAGGACAAGTCAACACATTTTCCTTTTCCTGAGAGCTGACCCACACTTTGCGAGCTCGCTATTCAAGGACTGATGTCCCAAACTCCTTACTCCCATTTCCCTCCCTGCCCTCTTCCACAGGACCTTTGCTTCTCCCCACTGTCCTTCTCAGAGGATCGGTGAAAAGGCAACAAGAGGAGGTTGAACTCAAACTGCATAATTGAGCTCCATGTGGCAGCTCTGGGGAAAATATCACGAAAGGAGGATATGAACGCCATTACCCAGATTTGGGGATTATCTGTGGATCTTAATTACTCCTGTGCTTCCTACCTCGAATGGTCAGGGACGATTAACAGCTGTCTGCTGGTGGAGTCCCAAGTGGGACAGCCTGTCAAAGTGGTGGACCCTCAAGGCAGTCCTTCCTTGGACCCCTGAACTCGGTCACCTGTATGGGCTCTTCTGCTGATGCTCTGAGTATGCATTATAAATTATAAATCATTGCTTTCCCTTCTTCTTTCTGGGTTGTCTCCTGAAACACTCAGGAGGGCTTGCTTGTCACCGGGGGCCATCTGTTCCAGGCCGATTGAACTTACAGGGGTTTGGGACACATACACAAAATTCTAAGTCACAGACAGAACAGCAACGTGCTAAGGCGATGGCCAGCCTATAGCGACAGTGCTGGTCAGGGGCATGGCATGGCGAGGAATGCGAGGGCTTTTACTAAGGAAGCACTGCCAAGGATGTGAGCTGAAAGGCTTCCGGAGGGATTTTATTTTTAAAAAAAAGAAAAAAAAAAAAAAAGGAAAAACAGACTAAAGAAGGGGAAAGCAGCTGTTTGGAAATAAACTGTAAAACATCTGTAGCACACGAGCAGAATCCTCCAAGTATAAGCATGCAGTTTTAAAGGGACCTCATCTTGCAGAAACAACACTCCAACTCCACAGCAGACACCAAAGGCAATCCATCCTTTGAGGTGTCGCTAGCAGCAGAGGAAAGGTGTGGCCAGATGTGCCCATAGGGGAGAATTCAGCTTTCCTGGCAGCCCCTGAACACAACTGTCCTCTACCGCACCTAGCCCCAAAGAAGGGAAAATTCAGAGGGAACTTAGCAACCTGGCACTACTGTCTTATCGTGTGCATGGAGCTTCAAGAGCCAAACACACATGGACCTGCTCTCTCTCTCTATTGGGAAGCCTGGGCTTCTGCTTCGTGCGTTTTCAGGACTCTTTGGGGTATTTTCGTTAACAAAAAGGCAAAGAAACTTTCTGCATAGTTTCTTGGGCTTCATTTGCATCACTGCAATAGAATTCAGAGATTTTTTTTTTTTTAATCAAGGTTCAAGGGTCTAAGTAGCTCAATTTATTTTCAGTAACTAAGTTACCAGAAACTTGTAGCGTGGCTGTATTTATTTTCTGAAGGAGGCTCCAAGTTGGCAAAAGGGTCCTTGGAAGGACATATTTCTTCACGTTCTCTTGATCTCAGTGTGTGGAGATTCGCTTAACAGCTGTTTTATGTACAAGTGTTTTTTCAGCCACGTCCTCCCCCTCCATAAACAGACTTTTTTTTTTTTTCAGGCAAGAGAAGCCTGCAAGACACAACAAAATATGAGGTTGCTGCTCACGCCTCTGCCAGCAGCAGACAGAAGAAGAGTTTAAGAAGATCATCGTGTGGCATGTCCCCATTTATTCCTTTCATAGCTTGAGACGAAATTGGAGTTGAAAGCAAAAGATGCTCCCTCTCGCCTCTGTCAGCCACAGAGGCCTCTCCCCACTGATCACCTCTCAAAAAGACAAATCATAATAAACACGCCAATTCTACTAAGTGTCTGACAATTCTGAATTTCAAACACAAAGACCCCTTTTCTCATTTATCAAGGAAGCTCATAGCGAGGACTCAGAGTTGTGACCCATGAAAAAAAATGAAGAGAAGGAAGCCAATTAAGCATCACTCTTTACGCTCTAGCTTTGTATTAATTACAGCAATAATTCCTTACGTTTTTAAAAACAACATTTATTTGAAGAGTGCCAAACTCAGTAAGCCTGTTAGCTTCTTTCCCTCTGTAGCCCTGGGGGGTAGGAGACAAAGACTGTTTTTGTAAATACGGAAGGGGATCATCACAGCCATCTGGTATACCACCACACTCGAACCTCGACGGCCCTCCGCCAGCTGCCTGGAACAGGTGTCTACGGGGGGGAATCTGTTTCCTCCAGAATTCATCTAAACTTTCTCATCTCCATGACCACTCCTCTTGGTTTGCCAGTGAAGTATTAGTGATTCCTTGCTAAGTAGGTGGCAGATGGGTCTAGGGACCTCCCCTTCCTGCACTGAAAAGCCCACCTCAGACCGTAATAAACACAAAACCCTCCTCCACTTCCTCAGCACACTCTGAAGCCCGGGAAGGAGGAAGTGGCCAGGTGACTGGTGACCCCAGGTAGGGGGCAGCCGGTCTCTGTGGGGACGACAGAGACCTCCGCTGCTCCTATAAGCTCAGGATTAGCATCCTACTGAGAAGTAAGAAGATTTCTTACACCCCTTCCAAGATCAACTTACTACACTTCCTTCTCCTCTGTGTTTGATCTTCTCTCAGGCTCGTATCAAATACTATCATCTGAAGTTCAAAGGATTTTCTAAGAAAAAGTGAATTTTGCCAAATGTGTTAATTGGGAAGTGAGGGGGTATGGGGGGTGCGGAGGAACTCTGGAAAAAGTACCTAAGTTGAGGCATGAATTTTTTAAAATGTATCCTGGCACAGAAGAGCTTTATTTTGCAATAATACTCGTGATAACAGTCTGAACATGTTACTAGCACATGATGTGAACACCCACTCAGACACATATACCTAGACCCATTAAGCTATACTTAAGACAGCCAATTCATTTCAAAAGAAATAGGCACTGAAGATTACTAACGTTCATATTTCTCTTAAAAAAGATTGATTTAGATAATACACAGGGGAGATGCAAGAAGATGAGTCACACATCTAATAATGAAATGCAAAAAATGTCAACAATCACAAAAGGAAACTAGAAGGGAGGAAACCACATTTTAGAGCATTATGTGTATTATAGACTGTGAAGGTTAGAAATAAAGGCATCTTAAGACATGGAAACGAAACCATAAACAAAACGAAAAGACAATCCACAGAATGGGAGAAAATACTTGCAAATGATGCGACTGACAAGGTATTAATCTCCAAAATTTACAAACAGCTCACGTGGCTTAATATCAAAAAAACAAACAACCCAATCAAAAAATGGGCAGGAGACCTAAATAGACATTTATCCAAAGAAGACAGACAGATGGCCAAGAAGCACATGAAAAGACGCTCAACATCACTAATTATTAGAAGAACGCAAATCAAAACTACAATGAGATTATCACCTTACAGCAGTCAGAATGGCCATCATCAAAAAGTCTACAAACAATAAATGCTGGAGAGCGTGTGGAGAAAAGGGAACCCTCCTATATTGTTGGTGGGAATGTAAACTGGTACAGCCACTATGGAGAACAGTATGGAGGTTCTTTAAAAAACTAAAAATAGAGCTACCATATGATCCAGCAATCCCACTCCTGGGCATACATCCAGAGAAAAACATGGTTTGAAAGGATATATGCACTCCAGTGTTCACTGCAGCACTGTTTACAATAGCCAAGACATGGAAGCAACCTAAATGTCCATCAACAGATGAATGGATAAAGAAGATGTGGTACACATATGCAATGGAATATTACTCAGCCATTAAAAAGAATGAAATAATGCCATTTGCAGCAACATGGATGGACCTAGAGATTATCACACTAAGTGAAGTAAGTCAAAGACAAATCTCATATGATATCACTTATATGAGGAATCTACAAAAAAATGATACAAATGAACTTATTTACAAAACAGAAACAGACTCACAGACTTAGAGAACAAACTTATTGTTACCAGGGGGGAAGGGTGGGAGGGGGGGATAGATTGGGAGTTTGGGATTGAGATGTACACTCTGTGATATTTAAAACAGATAACCAACAAGAACCTACTGTACAGCACAGGGACATCTGCTCAATACTCTGTAATAACCTAAATGGGAAAAGAATTTGAAAAAGAATAGATACATGTATGTGTATAACTGAATCACTTTGCTGTACACCTGAAACTAACATATTGTTAATCAACTATACTCCAATATAAAATAAAAATTTAAAAAAGAAAAGAAAAAGAAAAAAGGAAAGAAAACACAAAAAATAAAACTTATGAATTGTTTATTTCTGGAATTTTCCATTTGTTGTTTTCCAATGACAGTTGACCTTGGTAACTGGAACCTCAGAAAGTTAAATCATGGATAAGGGGGTACTAGTATATACTCTTTGGGTTAGAAAATTGCAAAGGATACAGGGTAAAAATATAATTGTCTCACATTTAATAAATACTTATTGACCACTTACTAGTTAGAAGCTGTTTGGGACATAAAAGAAGGATTTAGATTAATTCAAGGATTAAGGAAAACTAAGAGTTTGAAGGGTCGTCCTTGCCTTTAAAAAGTACCAAAAATGCTATTGTGGTGGATGGCCAGTCTGGTTCCAGAGACACACACCAGGAGACGTGGAAATAAATTGGTCACAGAAACACATCATGTGGGTGAGAGCATCTCGATGCCCCAGAATAAGTCATGACACATTAACACTACAGTTAAGTAGAAGCAGCACAGAAATAAATGACTGGGTGTGTACGCTATCTAGATTTGACTTAATTCAAACACACACACAACCACACGCAGCCTATGAAGTAAGGTAGAATGAGGTGAACCAGAGCTGCAAATTGGTTTCCCAAAGGCAGCCTGTGGTTTCAGGGAGGAAAAAGCATACGCACCCAAACCCTCCCCCCAGACACCACAAAAAGACACAGTGAGCACCAAGGAGGCACCAGTAAAAGGCTGTTTCTCATCAATCCCTTCTTGACCTCAGATGGCATCTCTCTGCTATTTACGTATCCTCCCTGCTTTGGTGTCCCCATCTCTAAAATGGGGCTAAGGGCCTCGCGAGAATACACTGCAGATGAAGTGAAACAGCACACCTGAGAACACTTTGGAAAATATAGAGCGTTATGTAAGAGCAATAACATTTATGACCATTCTTAATAAGCACACAATTTGCAAATTAAAAGCTCCTTAGAGATGAAATCCACCCAGGTGAGGAGTGGAGGTAATAACTTGAGCATCCCCCAGAGGGCACCATGGCAACTCGGCATTACGGCCAGCACACTTGAATTTAGTGTCTGGCTGGTTGGGCGCCCAACACAAACACCTGCTGGGCTGTAACCTCGGTGGTAGGGTAAGCACGCGGGTCCTCTTGTTCGGCTCCTTTGGGCGACCCACAGGGATCCAGAAATTGCCAAGCTAATCCACCCACCAGCACCAGAGTCAGAAAATACTACTACTACTCCCCAAGTTGTATGGCGTGCCTAATGTTACATCACAAATACTTGAATACCTAAAAGTCTGGGGGGCTGGACTATGAACCTGGGGAAAAACAAAGAAGTTGGACAGAACCTGCCCTCGGAATGTTTATAATCTTATTGGAGAAATAAGACACGAATGGAGAAGAAGCTAATCAGTGAGGCAAGAAGATGACTTAATACCTAAAGAACGAGAGAGGTCATAGAAACAACAGATAAGGGGGAAGAGTCTGGTGTCCCAGAGTCCAAACAAGCTCTGGGAAGTCACTTCATAGAACCAAACTCCAGGGAAACAGTGCAGGGTTAAAACAAGACCATCTCAAACTCTTTTCTAGGTGTGAAATCCCAAGACTGTGACAGCAGTTCCAATTTCTCTACTTCGTTCAAGTTTTTCCTGTCCTTCATTTAAAGAAACATTGCAGCCACAGAAACAATGTCTAGGAAACAGCTCCACGTTCACTCATTTACAGAGGCAGAATCCTCCAGTGGTCAATGGGTGGGGTTTGGAGTCAGACACACCTGGACTCTTGCTGTCACTGACTCTGAGACCCAGACAAGGCGCTGGGCTTCGTCACAGCCTCAGTCTCCTTATCTCTAATGTGGGTTTAACAGCAACACCTCCAGGGTTGTCGTGGAAATAAAATCAGACAAAAAGAACGTTGTAAAGAACGGAGCACTCAATACAGGTTAGCTGTTAATAATGTGTTTTAACATTACACACACGCACACACACGTCTATTTCCCTACAATGTGCATTTATCCTCTGTGTGCTCCCACTGCTTTGAGATGAGGGTACTTAAAAGGTATGTCACGTCTGGTATGACACACCTCTCCCCACAGTCTCACACTGTGCTCCGAAGGTTGGCCGACAGTCAGTAAACAGTTATTTAAAGCAATTTCCAAACGGCACAGTTGCCCACCCTGAGGAGACGCTCCTCTCAATGGGAGCAGGTAACCAGCCTTCTGAACCAACAGGTAATGGTCCTTATATAGACGTTATTAGCACTCATTTGGGGAAAGGAGGGAAAACAGAAAGGCAATGCCATCACTATTTGACGTTCCAGAAGCCAAAGGAAACATCAACATATACAGGCGAGTCCCAGGGAGGTGGGGGCCACAGGGCTCAAAGTCACTGCCTCCCAGGCAAGCAACCTCCAAGAAAGGTCACCTGAGCCGCTCCAGCTCTAAATAGAAAGGTGTGTTTGCACAGAGTACTAATTTGGTAGTTCTGATGTATTTGCTCAGGTTTTACGCTTTACTTTCAGTTTTTCTCCCGTTTATTAAAAAAAAAAAAAAAATGATGCCAGAAAGATACAGGTCTTCATTAGGTTGATGTGTTTGCTTTGCTTTATTTTAATACTGGCCCCAGTTCCCTCTCTTCCCAGCTTCTCTCCTCCACCTCCCACCTCCCTTCCCCAGCCTGCAAATGCCAGAAGTCTTCTAAGAAACAAGGTCCTCCCTATGCCTTCAACTGGCCTCAGGGAGCTCCGCGTACCCTCCATCTCCCTGTCCCAGTACAGGTACCAGAGGGAGTGGGGGCATTGCATCTGAGCTGGTTCCCTCGGGGGAAGCTGCAGAATGCTCTAAAGAACATGCCCTTAGAAAGCAAGTATTCATGGATTACTTTGTATGATTCTTTAAAACCACAATGTGTAAAAATGTACCAAGTCCACTCTCTCTTAACCTGATGACTGCCTATGTGAAGTATACGTTCGCGCACGTGTGTGTGTACACGCACACTTGTGCAGTGCACACACAGGGTAAGTGTTAACGGTCTGACAGCTGAGGTGCACTCGGGGCCACCTGCCGGCACCCAGGGCTGATGTGACCAACTCAGCCTCTGTCCTCCTTCACCTCGGCACGCACCCTGACCGAGATGCCGCCTCCCAGTTCCGAGGACGACCTTCTCAGCTGGAAGATAGCTTTCCTTGACAGGGCATAGCAAATGCTCCACTTTCTGCGGGACCCCTCAGGTGAGGCTGTCATTCAGAAAACTACGGGACCATCCCTACCTCTACAGCATCAACAGTTTCTGATTATGACCTCCTCGTGTTGGGGTAATGAGGGTGCTTGACCTTCTAAGAAAAGGTCTGGGACTAGATTTAAGTTGTGACCATATTAAATCCCTAAGGACTCAATTCTCACCCTACTGTATGCCTTTTTTTTTGTATATATACATCTTCTCCCTTTCTCTTCACTCCTACTGTCATAAGGAAGTCAGGGTATGACCTGAGTGACTTCCCATATCAATAGAAATGTTAAAATGTAAGATACATTATCTAAATATTATAATTAATACTTTTTTTAAATTAATACTTTTTTTTTTTTTGGCTGTGCCATGCGGCACTCGGGATCTTAGTTCCCCAACCAGGGATGGAACCCCGGCCCGTGGCAGTGAAAGCGCAGAGTCCTAACCACTTGACTGCCGGGAATTCCCTAATTAATACTCTTTTAATCTGACAACAACCAATAGTAAAGTTGGGAAATGAGGCATAAGAACAAATTTGCGGGAGCAAAGCACTGAGGAAACAGCCCTAGTGACCAAGCTGACACTGTGAGGTTCTTCCTCCTGAAGCACTGGAAATGGGCAGGGGACTCGCTAAAAAAATAAAAAGGAGGGGTCCCTTGGGCACCATCCTTTTTCCTAGGGACCCAAGAAAGCAAGCCACATAAATAAAGCAGAGAACCTAGTGTCACGTTACTTTCATCATATCAAAGTCTACATGAAAGTCTCTTTTAAATGTTCCAGTCCAGTTCCAGCTAGTTAAAGCTCTTGGCCAAAGTGAAAAAATGGAAGGGGCAGTGTGAGAAGGCCTGTCAATGCCTTCATGTATAACTTAGGCAACTATCTCAATGACTGGATTCCTTATTTCAGCTCTGAATTTTGCTTAATCAAAAGTAAAACATTTCATTTCCAAGCTCTGCAATACTTGCCTTTGATTCCCTCCCTTGGCTATAAAACAAATCAGGGGTGCTGTCTAATGGTTTCATTAATATTTTCAAATTAAAGAAAAATGTAGAAAGTCCTATATTTGAAGTACTATCTCATCCTAATGTGAGCAGAATGGATGGAAAGTAAGTTACTAAAAATGCATGTAATTTCTTATTAAGAGATGGTGAATAATGATGCCTTCTTTGCTGCCCTAAATGTTTACCTTAGTTTTAGAATCACAGAGGAGAGATTATAAGTACTGAACTAAGTCACTGGAATGGATGAAGAACATTGGCAATTTCCTCCCCAATAATCAGGAAGAACTAATATGACCTGGAATGCCAAGCAAAGAAGGCATCATTATTTGCCTTTGATTTGGGATGCAAGGTAGTGGGAAGGTGACAGAATCAGAAGTGACCTTCCACATTCCTCCAACTGGGAGACATAAGCCCCAGGTCCCTAGACTCTCTGCCAACGAGTGGTCAGCTTCATAGGCTAAGGGTGCATCTTTTTCCTGGGGAGTCCAATTTACTCATTAGGTGACAACTTAACACATTATTTTACTTTTAAAATAAACAAGGTGTACTATGGACAGAAAGCAAAATCTGCATGATTTTCTAAGTGAATGCAAGAAATTTTAAAAATATATATCTTAGGCCCTTGGTGATGGTTGTGGGTCCTCCAGACCATTCCAGAAGACAAACTGGGTCTTCACAGCCACTGAGGTCACTTCAGCAGCCCTGTGAGTCTCAAGATTTCCCATCAAGGTCATTCTTGGAGCAGAGAAGAGAGTTTTATGACCAAATATCTCCAGCTAAGCTACAAGTCCACAATTTAACCTTTCACGCCTTATCTTAAACATTCATCTGAATTTCCAATGTGTTTCACAATATTTCCATATTTTTCTTGATAAAGAAATAATGTCTTAAGGCCTTTACCACTGAGGAAAACGGAGGGTCTGGGAAGATGTGCTGTGTGAGCCTTTGTACCTCAGAAATCCTCCAAGGCTATGTTCTCCCGTGGAAGCAGCCGGTGGAAAGGACCCTAGGCGGGAAGTTGGAAGGTCTGGATTCTATTCCAGTTCCTGACACCAGGCAGCTGTGGGGTAGGCCGGTCACCACCTCTGAACTAGATAAGCTGGGTGGTGGTAAATTTGCTGTATCAACTTGACTGGACCACAGGGTACCAGATTTTGGTCAAATATTCTGAGTGTTTCTGTGAGGTTCTGGGTGTTTCGGGATGAGCTTAGCATTTAAATCAGTAGAGTGTATAAAGCAGATTGTCCTGGGGACTTCCCTGGTGGCACAGTGGATAGACTCCGTGCTCCCAGTGCAGGGGGCCCAGGTTCGATCCCTGGTCAGGGAACTAGATCCCACATGCATGCCGCAACTAAGAGTTCACATGCCACAACTAAGGATCCCATGTGCCACAACTATGGAGCCCTGGAGCCGCGACTAAGGAGGCTGCCTGCTGCAACTAAGACCCGGTGCAACTAAATAAATAAATAAGTAAATATAAAACTACTAGAAGCTAACACAGGAGAAAACCCAGGTGACACTGTGCTTGGCAATGACTTTAAAAAAAAAAAAGGCAGATTGTCCTCCCCAATGAGGGTGGGCCTCACCCAACCAGGTGAAGGCTTGAATATAACAAAAGGCTGACTCTCCCCCAGGTAAGGGAGAATTCTCCTGCCTGACATCTTCAAACTGGAACATCAGCTCTTCCTGCCTGATGAGCTGGGACATTGGCTCCTGCTGGTTCTACAGCAGCTTCCAGGTTTTGGTGTTAAATTGGGACATTGTGTCTGCAGATTTTGGACAGGCTAGCCTCCATAATTGCATGAGTCAACTCCTTATAACAAATCTCTTTCTATATATGTATATATACACACGTCCTATTGGTTCTGTTTCTCTGGAGAACCCTGACTAATAAATACAAGCTCTAAATCTCCACCACCTCCAAAGTATTATAACCAGAATTATACATTCAATGCTTTTCATTGTCTCTCTCCCCCACCCAAATTCTAAAAATAATTGGCACTTACTTATTGGACACACTTTGCTCCTTCCTTCTTCTAGCTTTTGTAGCCCTTGAGCTAGTATTACTGGGGTTGGGAGGGGGGAGAGGGGAGTGGAACTCCTTTTTTTTTTTTTTTTTTACGTAAAATATGACAACATTTCTTAGAATTTCACAATGTACCTTAATGTGAAAAGACTTTAAGTCTTGCAGAAATAAATCTTTTAAACTGTTTGGAATCCTTGTCTAAAAAAAAAGAAAATATAATGTCAACTCCACCACCACAAAAGTTCAGCACACATTTTGAAAAATGGCAGATTGGAATAACCGTTCACCCCCGATACAATGGCCTCTCTCTCCTCACCTGCCACCCTATTACTGCAGACACCAGGTAACTGAGTTGTGATTCACCCAGGTGGCCATACGGAGGGAAGTAGGTGGCTAGACTCTTACTGAGAAAGTGTTATGAAGTTCCCATCTTATATTTCTCCCTGGGACTTACCAAGGTAGTGACAGGGGTGGAATTACCCCTTTTCACCTCAATACCCCCCAGCTGCCCTTGGCTTCCAGTTGAATCTAAACTCACCTGTAGGATCCAGGATAATTTATCCTTGACCCACACCCCCATTAGGATGTGCCTGCTGGTCAGGGTTGCAATTTATCCTCTATCTTGTCCTCTGTCCTAGGAACCAAGAGTTTCATCCATCCTGTATCCCCCGGCACAGGGTTTAGAATTAAAAAAGCACTTGATAAATACCTGTGGAATATGTAACTGAATGAATAAAAGTGCAACACAGCACTTGAAATACTGGAACTTTCCACAGTGTGAACCGAATTCTGACAGCCTTCTGGCAATGATGGTGAGAACCCATCATAGGGTCCTTCTCTCCATGGATCTCAAACTCTTACTTCATGACAATAACAAGGAAAAGTAGCCCCCTAGGATCTGGGGAATGCATGAAGGATATACTGAACAGTATACCGAGAGGACAACACAGCGGACTGGTGCCAACTTGAACACTTGTAAGCTACAGCCTGAACTCAGACTCAGCGAGGACTCCTCGGCGTGGGTGGGTGGGTGGGTGTCAGGACAAAATGAACTCAGCAGGCACAGGGGGACATCCCACCTATTGTGTGACGTGGATCTGCCCCTCAGCTGCCCAAGAATAAATCAGGCAACCAATGCTATTAGGATGGCAGCCACGGGGGCCAGTAATAACTTACAGATTGAGACATTTAAAGCCAGAAAGGATGCCAGAAGGATCTATTCAAACCCTATCGTCCCACAAATGAGAAGAGCAAGGCCAAGCGTTGCTAAATAACTCAGCTCAAGTTTAAGATTTCAGAGCGAGGACTTACACCCAACTCTTCTGGTTCCAAGTCCAGTATGTTTTCTACAACACCACTCTGCTTGGGCCTTGCTCAGGCCTTAAACCTGCCGCTGAGGCTTTTTAACACAAATGTTTTGAAACAGTTTTGAGCAATTCTTGGAAACATCTGCTGACATTCTTTCAAGCTGTCAGAGTCTCCAGACCCCATGTGCAATCCACCCAACCACAACACACAAGGTTACTGACGTTTCCCATCTCGCTGCAATTACTCATCTCTATTAGGACACCAGATCTGCCAGTGCTAAACGATAACATCAGCACCTGCATACAGAATTACTATGAAAACATGTTGTTACAAGAACGGTTTCACTAACGGGGGTCTGGGGGAGGCCAGGTAGCAGGAACGTAACCCCGGGAGCACATCTTTGCTACTTCTACTACATGTTCGTCATCCAGCGTACACATGAACTAAGCAAGAGGCTGACCCAGGGTTCCTTCGATGGATTTCCTTTCTTTTCCCAGTACTTTGGAAATGCTTTTCTTCTGGTTGGAGAAATGGAAAGGAAGATATAGGTTTCAGGTCTTGCTCTTGCAAAACATGTACAGGGTTATAAATTCTTTCATCTGATTCGGTTAAACCATTTAACAGACATGACGTCACAGCTTTCTTAAAAACCTAAACTTATTTCAAAGTAAAAAGTTTAAAAAAGAAACAATGGAAGAAGGCAGGAAGAAAGGATGGGAGGCGGAAACAGTCCCATGAGCACAGAGCCTTGCCTGCTCTGCCATCCCAGCAGGGAGGGTTGTCCGGGTGCCACCAAGCAGTGACTTGTCTGTATAGTCAGGGAGCAAGTGCAGATACAGAGCCAACCAAGCAACGTGAGGCGGAAAGGATCTTAATTCAGGCAACGAGGTGCTTATAAAACTGGTGGAAGAGCTGAAAATGCAGGCTCTGGAGTGAGAAACAATCCAGAGCCACCTGCCCAAGGGCGCTGCCAGCAAGGCAGTCAGGAAGCTACTGCCCCATGACGGCCCCTGGACCACGATCACCTCGGCCACCCCCAGAGAAGCTACCGCTGGGCCAGTCGGCCAGCTCCAGAGGCTCACAGGGCTCGAGAGGTCTGCACCGACCAGCGAGTGGGCGCCTCCTGCCCCCTCAAGTCGGTTCCGACTTCAGTTCCTCCACAGTATTATCGATGGGGAGAATGCACATCACATCTAGAAAGGTACTCCAGAAGGGGGATGGAGTGGACGCTGGCCGGCCCGGCGCATCGTACATCCTGCATCCACCAGCCAGAGAAAGCAAGCCCGCCTTCCACGAGCAAACACCTCGAGGCGGGACGTCGATCCTCACTCTGAGTCATCCCCCTTCTAGAGGATCCTAGCTCGAGTCCAAGCCCTCTTCCGAGTTAGCCAGATCTCCACAAAAACAATAGGCTCCAAAGAACAGGTTCCAAAAAAGACATCCAAATGGCCAACAGGTACATGAAAAGACGTTCAACATCACTAATCATCAGGAAATGCAAATCAAAACCACAATGAGATCCAGTTATAAGCTAAACAAGTACTAGGGATGTAATGTACAACATGATGAATATAATTAACACTGCTGTATGTTATATATGAAAGTTAAGAGTAAGTCCTAAGAGTTCTGATAATTTGTTTCTATTTCTTTAATTTTGTATCTATAGGAGATGACAGACGGTCACTAAATTTATTGTGATAATCATTTTATAATATATGTAAGTCAAATTATTATGCTGTACACCTTAAACTTATACAGAGCTGTACGTCAATTACATCTCAAAAAAAAAAACTAGAAGGAAAAAATAGAAAAACCTCACACCTGTTAGTATGGTTGTTATCAGAAAGACAAGAAATAAGTATCGGTTGGGAATGTGGAGAAAAGGGAACCCTTGTGTTGGTGGGAAAGTAAATTGGTACAGTCACTATGGAAAACAGTATTCCTCAAAAACTTAAAAAACAGAACTACCATAATATCCTGCAATTCCAGTTCTGGGAATATATCAAACAGAAATGAAAACACTAACTCAAAAAGATATCTTCACCCCCATGCTCACTGCAGCATTATTAACAATAGTCGAGACATGGAAACAACCCAAGTGTCCATCGATGGATGAATGGAAAGAGAAAATGTGGTATATATACATGCAATGGAATATTATTCAGCCATAAAAATAAGCAAAGCCTGCCATATGGACAACATGGATAGACCATAAGGGCATTATGCTAAGTGAAATAAGTCAGACAGAGAAAGACAAATACTGTATGATCTCACATGTGGAATCTAAACAAAGAAAACAAACAAACTCATAGATACAGAGAACAGATTGGTGGTTGCCAGAGGTGTGCCGAAGTGTGTGTATGTGGAAGGAGGTCCGAAGGTACAAACTTACAGATATTAAAAAAAACAACCCAATAGGCACACAGCAATCTCACTGGAGTTGGCTGGACAGCAGACCTGCATTGCCCACCCACCCACCCCAGCCCAAGCCATGAAGCTGTCAGGAGACTGACCAGTGCTAGCAACTGCCCTCAGTCAGGCCCCCTGTCTGTGCTCAGTTCCCTCTTGGATATCGAGACTCCCCTAGTGTCATTTTTGAGACTGGGGTCCCACTCTACTCCCCCTCCCAGAATTCCTGGGAACTACTGTTCTTCCCTGACCCCATTTACTTGAGCTGGATCCTGCCACCTGCCACCAAGTGAGCCAGCGGCTCTGATGTGATGGAAAGAACAAAAGAAATGAGTTTAAATCCTGATGCTGACACTGACAGCTGAGTGAACTAAGCGAGCTTAGTTTTAGTTTTAGTAAAGCCTGCCACACACTGAGCTTTAGCTTTCTTTTTTTTTTTTTCAAGTTTTTTTTTGTTTGTTTTTGTTTTTTTTAATAAATCTATTTATTTATTTATTTGTTTATTTTTGGCTGCATTGGGTCATCGTTGCTGTGCACGGGCTTTCTCTAGTTGTGGCGAGCGGGGGCTACTCTTCGTTGCGGTGCGCAGGCTTCTCATTGCGGAGGCTTCTCTTGTTGCAGAGCACAGGCTCTAGGCGCACGAGCTTCAGTAGTTGTGGCACTCGGGCTCAGTAGTTGTGGCACACGGGCTTAGTTGCTCCGCGGCATGTGGGATCTTCCCGGACCAGGGATCGAACCCATGTTCCCTGCATTGGCAGGCGGATTCTCAACCACTGAGCCACCAGGGAAGCCCAAGCTTTAGCTTTCTAACATGTAATACTGCGAGTCTGGTCCACCCAAGATGTTACAAGACGTTGAGACAAGATACCCTAGAGCCCAGTGGGCCAGGTCCAGAATGAGCACTCAAACCGTCCTTCATTCTTCGGGTTTTGCCCACGGTGTATGGCTTTGTCTCCACCTTCCTTGCCCCCACATGCTTGGGGATGGGCAAGGCACGCCTGCCATCAACTGCCCACCTCTCTGGACCTCTCCTGACCGCCTGCTGCCAGCACCGTCCCGGCCAGCAGCCCCTTCCGGGGCCTCTTCTGAGCTTGGTGGTTTTTCAACCACAGTGAGTCATAACCAGATGTAATAAAATACTGGAGTCTGCAAAAGAGTCACTTTTTTTTTTTTTTTTTAATATATTAGATGAATCAAGTCTATCCCCCCAATCTTGCTCCTATCCTAGCACTTTCTTGGGTGGAAAGGAAGGAGTCAGGTCGGGAGCTAGCAAGCTGAGGGTTCTCTCTGTCACAGACCTGACAGAGCCACCCAGACCCTGGAACCGACTGGGCACCATGTGGATCTCTTCCTAGAAAAGCAATTTCTTCGGGGAACCTTATTCTAGTCTGTAGGACCCATCTGGCAAAATCCAAGTTCCGTCACTAATTGCCGTCCACTTGGCAGCTTGGCTCAGGACTAGCCCTCCCTGGGCCAGCGAGGATGGAATGACCTGGACTCCTCTGGAAATAACAGAGGTAATGGTCAAAGACATTCAGGGCTCCTGGCCCTTTCATACAGTCCCAAGAAATCACTACAAACGGATTAACAAGCCATTTCCCCCAAATTCCAAATAAGCTCAAGAAAAGGGTCTCTCCCAGAAGAAAGAAATGGAGGGAAAGAATCTGTTCCACTAACTCTGCCTAAATATGAAGACCAAAAGCAGGAGAGTAAACATGTGTGGAAATTCCAAACGATCCACTCACCTGCACTTGGATTAATGACACTAGAATACTCACCTTAGAATTACCTACTATTAACAGTTTTAAGTCCTATGCTTCAGTCCACCCGTTGTTCACATTTCTCTTTATCCCTATTCCTTTAAAAACCTTTGGCTTTAGGATGCTCTTTTGAAAATCTGCAAATGCACACGCATACTAATGGAAAAAGAACTACAGTATACACTCTATAGTCATTTGAATAATTTGCATATTCATTGTGAGCTTATGTTTATGCATGGTCCAGGCCTGTGGCCAAGTTTGGCTCACCTGTCCATCGTTTCCCTGTCCCTGACTGTGTTTGTATGGTATGCTACACAGGCACCTCTGCTGTCCTGTTCCTCCCCAGACTCTGCCCAAGCACATTCACCACGAAAATGCACTGTGATGAGTGAACACAACTCACAGCAGATGTTCTCTGTCCTTCTGTTCCAAAGGGAAATAGGACTTACCTGGCTTTGCCAAAAATGCCATCATCTACAGTAAAACTGGGTCTTTTGGCCTGTGTACATGTGTGTAGACAGAGGTGGGGGGCAGAGAGAGGGTTACACTGGGGTTTTATGTGTACCACTTGAGAGCATGTACAAGTGGAAACTACAGAAACAGCATCCACTGGGCAAAATTCTGTGCAAACTGAGAATCTAGGTTCTTCTAAGCGCCTTTCTTTTGTCATCTTCCTGACCGTGACCAGCACAGAGGGGCTACAGTGAGAAATCCCCCGAGAATCTGAAATAAGAGGAAATTGCCTTTGGAAAATGAAACTTTAAATCAACTCATAATGAATCCAATTAAGCCACCATAAAGAGAAAAACTGGTTCCCAGGCTTGCAAGGCATGAAAATAATCAGATCAAATGTTCTGTAAAATATCTAAAGAAAGAAGGTAAGAATGTACTAATCGACAGTGAGCAAAGGGGGTGCCTGTCACCTACCTGTCACCTACTGGTCACGGGACCTTAGGAGGGAAGGGTCCAGAGATTCAGACAGACAGGTTCTACCCAAGCACGTCCAGAGTTAGGGGAGCCCTGGCCTTGGGGATTCCAGGCAGAACCCCGATTTTAGAAGCTCCTGCATTCTAGTTCCTGTTCTGCCTAATTACCTGGTTATAATGCGATTCCCAAGGCATTGGGAGAGGCCCAATGCCTCTCAGGAGAGCACGTCCCGGGGGGAGGACACAAGCACTTGATCCCGTTGGCAGTATCAATCTCACTGTAAATCAATAAACTGGCATCACGTCTGGGACTTGGTTTTTGCTGACAGCCCCACCCCCAGGGGGAGAATGTCCCCGCCATCTGACTGTGTTTGTCTGGTCCCCTCAGTAGTTATGGTATCATCATAAGTCAATACATTCATTAATGACTGAATGGCCTGTGGGCCTTTACAGCTATGGGACAGACTCAAAATTCAGCAAGGAAAAGACTCCCCGACAGATTCTGCACGTGCAAGAGTGAGAAAAATGATACGGGAACATCCCCCCACTATGAAAGATGACAACAAAATGGAGGGTGTCCCCATTTCCTGGGGGCCCCTCGCTTGGCTTAGGACCTGGATGAGTGTGGCAATGCTGGGTGAGGGCGCAAGTGCATAAGAAAACAGAGGAAGATGAACGTGGAGTTCCCAGGGGTGATCCTGAGAAGGGAGGATGGGGACAGGGGTGACCAAGTGACAAGCCCCTTTTAGCGACAACTAAAAGGACTTCTAGTAAAAGGAATGACTGGGTGGGGTTTCAGGTTTCCACTGTGCCATCACCCCATGTGGCCCCCCCTCGAAGCCCTCTGTCCAAAGCCTTCAGTAAAATCTACCACTCAGGCACGATCACGTGACTATAAACAGCATCAAAACACAGACTCTGGGGCTGGGCTGCATGAGCCCGACGTCTGGCTCTACCACTTACTACTCCATCTTGGAGAAATTTATGTAACCTCTCTCTGCCTCAGCTGCCTCATCTGAAAAATGGTACTGATGATAGCAACGACCTCACGTAAGTGCTCTGTATGTGTGGCATTACTATGTGGGAGGGAAGATTTCACAGCCGGGTCTACTCAAGGCAGGACCTCTAGGCACAAAAGCAGACCCCCAGGGGCTGTGGCCAACAGAACCACACAAACACCAAGACAGCAGAGAGCTTGAGGAGGACGTGGAGTGGAGACAATGCAATCAGGTCTAGGGCTTAAGGAGCTGGATGAGCCCAGCTGATGTCTGGATTAGACCAATAGTAACGAACGTTTACTGCACGTTTACTATGGGGCGGGCACACACCCGTTTTTCTGCAGAGGTTTATCTTGGTTGACCAGTTTGATTTTTAAAAGAATTAAATCAAAGAGAGAGGAGGAGGAAAAAAATAAAAATCAGAGCAGAAAGAGGGTCTCCGCCTCACACCTGTTACGCAAAGAGACAGAATCTACTCAGTTACATTGATTTTCCAACAAGATGAGGAATCGACGATGGCCTCAAAGAATTCTGCTCAGCTCTGAGGAATGCTGAAGGTCAAGGACCCCCAATGCTGGTGCTGAACATTTAAAATGCCTGATGACCAGCCTGCCCCGAGAGATGGAGTCATTGGTGGGTGCAGCCCGGCAACAGGAGCTCTAAAATTCCCATTTGATTCTAACATGCCTTCAAGGTTGAGAACCATACCTGTCGTGAATTTTTTTTTTAACATATTTATTGGAGTATAATTGCTCTACAATGGTGTGTTAGTTTCTGCTGTATAACAAAGTGAATCAGCTATACATATATCTCCATATCCCCTCCCTCTTGCATCTCCCTCCCACCCTCCCTATCCCACCCCTCTAGATGGACACAAAGCACTGAGCTGATCTCCCTGGGTTATGTGGTTGCTTCCCACTAGCAATCTATTTTACATTTGGTAGTGTATATATGTACATGCTACTCTCTCACTTCGTCCCAGCTTCCCCTTCCCCGTCCCTGTGTCCTCAAGTCCATTCTCTACGTCTGCCTCTTTATTCCTGTCCTGCCCCTAGGTTCTTCAGAACCTTTTTTTTTTTTAGATTCCATACATATGTGTTAGCATACGGTATTTGTTTTTCTCTTTCTGACTTACTTCACTCTGTATGACAGTCTCTATGTCCATCCACCTCACTACAAATAACTCAATTTCGTTTCCTTTTATGGCTGAGTAATATTCCATTGTATATATGTGCCACATCTTCTTTATCCATTCATCTGTCAATTGACATTTAGGTTGCTTCCATGTCCTATTGTAAATAGAGCTGCAATGAACATTGTGGTACAGCTGTCATGAATTTTAATCTATTTCCAGGTAGTTTGTTTCCCAAGCTTTCCTGATAGAGATCACCGGGGGTAATAGCTGAAGCTACAGATTTCCCCAGGCCCCTTCCCTAGGATTTCCGAATTAGTAAATCTAGGATGAAGCCCAGGAAACTGGATGTTTACAAGCACCCCAGGTGATGTACATACTCAGGGAGGTTCAGAAAACAGGTTGTACTTTTAGGAGAGGGCGGAGACAATATCGTAAAATCAACGGGGAAGTTACGTTGCTAATAACAGCTCTAAGTACAGCTGTGCAGCCCCGAGGTACCCTCTGGGGCTTAGTTCCAGGACCCCCGCGGACACCAAAACCCACAGAGGCTCAAACCCCTTACACTGGGCCCTCTGCATCCATGGGTGTGCAGGGCTGGCTGTATACATGTTTATATCCCTCTTTGGAGTTGTGTTCCAATCCCAATCTGTGTCCAGGACTTAAATGAAAGACAAAATGTGAACAAAATTCCCAGTCCTGCAGATATTCGATCTTTACTCGGTGGGCCACAGGCCAAGAGAAAGAAGAATCATTGTGACATGTGGTTTCTGCCTCTTCTTAAGGGATCATTTTTTTCACTATTATTTGGACCAAATCACCAGGACCTAGAATTTGAAATTGATGTAAGCTATACACACATCACTGAATAAGCACTTAGACAGCAATTCATGTAAAAGTATATTCAACTGCGTAAAAACAGGATGTGGCTTATTTTTTTATTTTAAATGTTTTATACTGTATTATTTAAACTGTTCCATGCACTTTAAAAAAAGGCAGAAAGCTTCCACATTCATTTTTGAAGTTCACACTGTAAGTAGTTATATAACCCTGATATCAAAACTGAACAAGGATAGAAAATAAATGGAAATGTATAGCAATCTCATTTGACTATATCCAAATATCCTAAATATAGGAGTCTATTTAAATATTTGTATATGAGAAGGGTTTATTCCAGGATGCAAGAATGATTCAACATTAGAAAATCTGTTTACGTTAAGTCACTACTTTGAAGGATGCCCATTGTTGCCATTATATATTTTATAATAATAAAATATTTTTTAGGAACTCTCAGAGGTCCTAGACAATGAAGGACGAAGAAAAGACAGTTATGAATCCTGGAAAGAAAATTTCAAATTTATCTTTATTTGTAGATGATATGATGGTCTACCTCAAAAATCCAAGAAAAATCAACCTCTCTGTATTGTTTTTTTCTGGTTTGATTTTTTAAAAATAATTGCAATTATAAATTACAATTTACAAATTATAATAATACTTTTCCAAATATTTTTTCCCTGACATTCCAAAACGCTTAGAGCAACTACCTTAAGTATTTTCCCACGCTTGATTTCTCTGTGACCCTACCAGGTAAGTCTTTCAGATTTTCAATTCACAGGCTAGAAAATGCAGAAAAACAAAAACCTGGTAGAGGTCATAGGAATAGGGATGTGGTGATCACAAACACCTGTGCTGAACTTGACCCCAACTCAACACATCTGAGCATAAGCCCCTGGCTTTCCAACTCTGCTGCACGCCGCAATCCGCTGGGGTATCTTTAAGAGATGTGTGATGCCCAGCTCCCACCCCAGACACTGTGATTGATTTAGGGTGCAACCTGGGCATCGGGTTTTTAAAAGCACTTCAGGTGATTCTAAAACCTAACAAAGTCTGGGAACTGCTGACTTAAGCAGTTCCCAGGCTGCTCGTCATTTTGGCAAGTCTGGGCTCCGAAGAGCTTGAGAGCATAGCTCTGCTTCGTCCTTTCCAACATCTGGCTCAAGTCCTTTTACCTATAACCCGTCTCTGTTCTAAGTCAGAAACTGCCTGGGACATCTGAGCACCTCTTTGGCCTTTGGCTTTGTTCATCCTATCTGCACTGCCCTACTAACACATTACGTACTTACTGAATATGCTGGTTTGGGGGGGAAGTGTGTATCCCTTTAGAATGGTTTATCTAGTTAGTACAGTAAAGCTCCTATCAGATTTACTGACCACCTACCGTGCAGGTGCTGTGGGGTGACAGCAATGATTAAGGCCCCATCTTGAGCCCCCTGGTGTTCACAGTTGACGATGTGGCAGAACAAGACACAAAATAACCATAACAACAAAAAACATGACTGAGCATAATGAACCGTGATGAGTACAACAAGAAAGGCACAAATCGGGACTTGCCTGGTGGTCCAGTGGTAAAGAATCTGCCTTCCAATGCAGGGGACGCGGGTTCCATCCCTGGTCGAGGAGCTACGATCCCACATGCCACGGGGCAACTAAGCCCACGCGCCACAACTACTGAGCTCGCGCACCTCAATAAGAGAGCCCGCGTGCTGCAAACTACAGAGCCCATGTGCTCTGGGGCCCGTGCACCACAACCAGAGAGGAGCCCACACACCGCAACTAGAGAGAAAAACCACACACTGCAACTAGAGAGAAGCTGGCGTGCCGCAACGAAAAGATCCTTCATGCCGCATGCCTCAACAAAGACCCCACATGCCGCAACTAAGACCCGATGCAGCCAAAAAAATAAATAAATAAAATTTTAAAAAGAAAGGCACAAATCAAGGGAGAGAGAAATATCCCTTTACCTCGCAAAATAATGAGACAGGAAGAAGTAGAAGTAGCCAATCCTAGAGGGTTTCTGAAATAAGAAAGAGGAGACTCTCAGGCCCCTGGCGGGGTAGGGAGGTACAACAAGGTGATGCCAGCCTGGCAGGGGTGACCTGATGAGCACACGTGGTGAGGAAGTCGAGATGTGGCCTCTACAAGGCTGGAGACTGAGGTTCAAAAGCAGGTAAGAAGACAGCCTGGAGAAGCAGATGCAAAGGGGGCAGAGCCCATGGGAGAGGTCAGTGTGTCTGGAAAAACCCAGGGGACCCAGCTCTGATGAAGGCAGGGCACCAGGTGCAAGTGAAAACCAGTCACTTTGAGTTTCCGGTTTGGCATGTAAGGATCTTGGAAGTCACCAATACATCCTAAGAACAAGTAAAAAAGCTAAACAAATTGAAAATCAGCAACTCTTCTAGAACCCATCAGAGAAGTGAGGTCAAGGGCAAGGCACTGCCCCAGAACTTGGACAGACAAGCAGAGACAGAGGATGGCAATTTACGAGAGCAGAGACTCATGAGCAGAAATCGCTATGGGAACCAGCACTGTGGTAGGAAATCCTGAACTGTAATTGATGAATTGCTGGTGGGTTGCTGTGAACAATTCTGAGAATTAAAACTCCAGGGGGACCCCATGCTTCTGTGAGTTTCACCTTCTTCAGGAACTCGACCAGGTTCTCACAGTGAAGATCAAGAGAAAAATCCCCACATGCTTTCAACAGGAAGAGGGCAAAAGGGGTCATTTTGAAGTATGCCAGAGCGCTCTCTTCTTAACAAGGCCTGAAACCATGAGAAATTATTTCCCTAGAGCCCAACCAACCTGGGAGAAAGGAAATACCTGACTCCTGCCCCCTGTAGCCATCCTGCCCCACCTAAGGGGGAAAAACCCGCAGAGCCTGGTGAAGTTCAGGGCCTGGGGCACAGGTTCACTGCAAGACTGAGATCTAATCGCAGGACTGGAGAATGCTCTCCCCTCCTCCCATCTCACCACCACATTCCTTGGGGCTTATCTACCCGCAGTTCCTTTGACCCAGTACGTCAAGTCTATCTTTCAACAAAAAATTACAAGGCATACTAAAAGGCAAAAAACAACACAGCTTGAAGAGACAAAGCAAGCATCAGAACCAGGCTCCGATATGGCAGGGATGTTGGAATTATGAGATCAGGAAATTAAAATAACGATGACCGTCAGGTAACAAAAGATTTGCCAGCTAGTACCTGAATAAAAACTATCCCTGGCTTGAAGGCACTAACAGTATTACATTTTCACCTAAGATAACAAATAAGAAAAATTACAGCTTTGTACCTGGGAGAAAAACAGCTGAGAACTGAGTTTCCTGAGTTCACCCTCACCGACCTATTAAATCCGACTCTCCAGGTGGGACTCAGGATAGGGATGGTATGTAAAATATCTTCAGGGACTTCCCTGGTGGCGCAGTGGTTAAGAATCCGCCTGCCAATGCAGGGGACACAGGTTCAAGCGCTGGTCCGGGAAGATCCCACATGCCGCGGAGCAACTTCTCAACAAGAGAAGCCACCACAACGAGAAGCCCGTGCACCGCAAGGAAGAGTAGCCCCCGCTCGCCGCAACTAGACAAAGCCCGTGCGCAGCAATGAAGACCCAGCGCAGCCAAAAATAAATTAATTAATTAAAAAAAAAAAATCTTCATCCATGTCACCCGGCAAAGTCTCCTGCATAAAGGACATGCCTTCAAATATATATATTGATTTTATTTGTGTGCATTATTCTAAAAACAGCAAGCCTACATTTAGGCACAAGTAAATAGTCTGCCATTACATGCTTTCCAATTAATTATTTCTAATACTCCACTTTAGCAAACTCATCATTAGAGGTAGACTTCAAAACCACTCAAAATCTGCAGATAAGATACAATCCTCAAAACGCTCTACAGGATCTTCCTCAAAAGACCACCTGGGAGCACATACTGAATGCAGAAAGAATCTCCCACTTAAACATGCTCAGCCATCGCAAGGCATCAAATTTACTGTAGCAGACAGAATAGTGGCCCCCAAAGATGGCCACGTCCTAATCCCTGGAACCAGGGAATGTGTTACCTTACACCGTCAAAGGGATTTTGCACATGTGATTAAGTCACAGATTTTGAGATGAGGAGATAATCCCCGGTTATCCAGCTGGGCCCAACATGGGACACAGGAGAGTCAGGAGGAGAGGTGATGAAGAGGGTGAGAGAGATCTGAAGATGGAGGAAGAGGTCACAAGCCAAGGAATGCAGGTAGCCTCTAGAAGCTGCAAAAGGCAAGGAAATGTATTTTCCCCTAGAGCCTCCTGAAGAAACACAGCCCGGCTAACACCTAAAATTAACCCAGGGAGACCCATGTCAGACCTCTGGTCTACACAGCTGTAGGAGAAGAAGCTCATGTTGTTTTAAGTCACTAATCTTGGGGTAATTTGTTACAGCAGCAACAAAAGCACACTTGCCATCTACCAGCATGTGCCAAAGTGGGTCAGGCCAGCGAGTTAATGCGAGAACAGGAACCGGGGTCCCTCACCTTGGGAGGTACTTTTGATGACAAGGTGAGGAACGAACTTTGGTTGATGGGTGCTTCTGATGCACTTACACGTCCTTGCTGATGGGCGGTGGGATCACAAAACAGAGTTAACCTACCTCAACCAACTGAACCAAACAAGGATTGACCACCCAAGTTGTTTGTTTTTTTGGAAGGGCAGGTGAAGGGGACTCTTCTCTTATCCTGTAACAGTGAGAGTTGATGTAATTACCTCTGTCCTTCTTAAAATCCTGAGAAGCAGGTAAGATAATGAATATGTTGAAATGAACTGGCGTTTCCCCTCTCTGGGAAGCAAGCCTGACCTCTTTGAGAAATACACCTACAACTCCGGGCATCCCTGGGCCAACCCATCAGGAGGGAGATGCAGAAACCAATTATCCATAAATTCAAGGCTTTAAAGTCTCAAGACTGGTCCATTCCTGGAACATTTTGTAAGTCACCGTTTGCTAGAACACAGTTTCATAACGAAAGGGAATGAGATGCGTCCCAGTGAGAGTGAAGCAGGACACTGTGTGTGTTTGACCAAACCTTCATCGTGCAGCTGGAACCCCAGGTGACAGTCACCCCTCACCCTTGGAACACGCAGCATGCCCGTTCTGAGTGGCCAGCTGACCGACCACTGCAGGGTGAGCCCCACATTGGTCTCTGCAAAACCAGCCACGAAACACCGGTCTTAACAACTCCAAGGAACGGCTAAGGAATAAGACTGGATTTGCACTGTGGAGGGCATGCAAGTTATTCAAGTCAAACATTTTAAAAGTTCAATCTATGATCCCTCCTTAAAGGGGCCAAGAGCCAAGGTGACAGTGACACACTGTGAATGATATTGCATGTAGGGAGAGAGGAAGACGACTGGGAATGAGACAAAATTCAAACGTGTCGCAAGTCTCCCACTATGGAGAGAAGACGTGAAGTCAAACTACTTCCCTGCACGCGGTAAGTGTTTAACACAAGTCTATTCGGTGAAGGCAGGAATAGAACCCTCAAGCTGTCAAGGTGACAAGATCTCCAGGCACAAAATAAACCCCTTCTTGGCTTCTCTCTCCCGGTCCCCCCCCCCCTTGGGCCTCCTTACTGCTGGGGACCCTGCAGTTCCAGCAACAAGACTGTGGTAGCAACTGGACCACATAACTCTGACGTCCACATAACATCACTGGAATGGACCACGGACAAGCATCCTCACACATGCTCTGTGTGCGTCACAGACATTCTCCCGACCAGACAGCAAACCTACGTTTGTGCAGTAAAGGGGGAAGAAAACGGGAGTGTGGTCTGAGACTTCACCTTAGTGGGAAGAGTGACAAATACAGGCTTCTGGGCCCATGAATCTCTAACGTCTTCTTCTCGAAGTTGCAGATGATTTTAAAACAAGCGGAGAAAGATAAACACCCCCTTCCATCCCCCCCAGAAAAGGACAGCCCCCTGCTTGTATATTCAACAGAGGTTTCATTTGAGGAAAGCAAATGAAATTTCAGACTCCTTTCCCCCCAAAGCATTCCCACACGAATCATTCTAAACCCTTGAACCGCCTGAGCTGAAAATCCAGACTCACCTCTCTACCTGCCCCGCTTCCCCCAGAGCGCACGGCAGATACCCGGTCACGTAACCCCCCGCCCCCGATGGGGTCCCCCTGGCAGGGCACCACTGTGTTTTTTCACCATTTCTGAGGACAGATCCTTCACTCAACAGCTGTGTTTGTTTACGGGATGAGAAATGAACACGGGACACACGCACTTGATCCAGCAGAGTTTCCCTTTTGGCATCTCCCTCTCCAGACTACACAATATATCCGACCTTGTAGTCCGGTTAGAATTTGCCATCGGCGGGAGCCAAGAGGGTGGGTAGAGAGGACGTCGCCATGGAGGGGAACCTTGAATCATCTGCTCTATAGACAGACATCAATTTTTCCTTGAAGCGGCGCCAACAGGCCACCCCGTGCGTCCCTCCGAACCTGCCATTTCCCTACAGCGGAGGGACGGGGTCCCCACTTCTCAGACACCAGGGGATGGACGGCTCTGTGAGTCCCTCGAGGTCCTGCCCAGGCACGATGGAGCCAACTTGGCTGTCCAAGGCCACAACCCACACTTCCATATCCGGCAAACTGTCGCCCGTAGCGAGGTGCGCTCTTTGAATGAAATTCACCAGCCTCCTTTCTAGGTGGTGTTTTGAAAAGATGAGGGTAAAAGTCTCCGACATAAAAGAAAAGGCAGATGTTTTCTTGAAACTTTTTCTGTTCAGAAAAAGACTTTGCTTTTGGTGGTTTCTTAAAATTCCCCAAAGACTGCTCCCTCAACTTTTTAAAATAAAATCATCTGAAAGAGCCTCACTATTCTATATAAAAATACCAAACTTTATCATTCCTTTTTTTTTTTCCTTTTTGGGAAATGTATACTTTCGATCTTCTTGTTTCAGAGTAATGGGGTGTCTTGTGCTTTCATTTCTCTGCAATGTCTTTTGGATTATTCCTCACCCGGGGTTAGCTGCAGAAAGCAGAGGCTGAAAACACTGGTGATCTGTCTCCAAGTTCTAAATTCGCTTCTGGGATGTGTTTTGTCTTTCGAAATGCGGGTTTCTGAAAGCTCACCTAGTTATCTAAGACTTAGGGTATCCACAGGAGTATCTGCAGAGCAGAGTGTGGGGTGCAAACACGCAAGGGAGTCCCGAGGGCAGGTGGGAAGTAGGGCCAACGTACACCGCCACGTTTTATGGGCTGCATCCCAGGTGTTCAAAGGCCCCGCCTCTAGGCTCCCAGGACACCGCAAATGCAAAGCAGACGTCAGCTGGCTGCACTAGGGGTCACCAGGCAGCTTAAACATCAAGCCAAGCATGGAGATTCCTTTCTCATCTTACTGCTGCTCTCCTCGAGGGGCAATGTGAGAATATGAATGCACAACCAGTGTTCTCGTAGGATGCTGTGGTCGCTGGAACAATACCTAAAATGTGTGGACACACACACTCAGGCACACACAGTGAGTCGTATCTTTCTATTAGAGCAGAATATAACATCGTTATAGACGCTATAACATTTAGAGCCAGAAACAATATTTCATATGCCACAGATTAAGATTAAACTCATATTTCTAATAGTAATGTGTTGACTGTTTTACTCAGCTAGCTCCTAGAATATATTTGTGTCCTAACTTTTTGTTTTATATTCATCTTCTCTCCCCTGATAGGCTGTAAACTCCAGGAGGTCAAGGACTACTGCATAAGGATTTGAACCCTAGTCAATCCTTAGCAATAGGAGGTGCCCAGTAATACGGTGAAAACTACCTCATTCTTAAAGCAAACCTTCAGGTCTGAATAAAATGTCAACCCAGGAAGTTACTGGTGAGGCCCAGACATGTCCTCTGAAAAGTAACATGTAAGATGTCATGAACACATGGCTGCTTCCATTTTAATGAAGACACCACCTCTTCCCTACACCAAATGCAAAGTAAGACTCTGCCCGTGTCCTCCAGGAGGTGACGGATGAGTGGGGACGGGAAAAAGTGAACAAATGACAGCCAAGCCATCGGGAAGTGCCAACCAAATGCTATGAAGACTTCGAGGAAAGGGAGTTTGCATCTATCCCAGAGAGGTCAGTAAAGGCTTAAGGAAGGAGCTACAATTTGAGATGGGCCTTGAAGGGTGGGTAAGAGCACGTAAAGGAGAGTGGAAGGTGGTGAGGGTTGAGATGCAGAGCCCACGTCAGCGGCTGCGTCTGGGTCTTGCATGCTGGCCCAATCCATTCAAACACAAACCACGGCTGCTGGGGCGGATCACCCCTCAGCAGGACTGGAATTTTCTATGCTATTAGCTGATCACACTGAGTGCATTACAGAATATCATATGTCCTTCTCCACCTTACGAAAAGAGAAGTGCACTTGGAATTCTATGTTAAAATAATACACTGGGCTCCTTCTGTCTCCAGCCCAATTATATGATGTTGGAACACTCTGCTGGAAAACTTGCGATAATGACCAGCCAGTGCTGAAGGGCATAATGTTTTGATTGTCAAACAGGTTGCTCATGATGCAAATCTATGACTTCAGAAGTGATTTCACAAACATCTTGGTAACAGCCATCTGACTCATAAGCTCCAACGTAGTCTTATAAAGCAGCTGTGTGTGTAAGTAATCCAAAGATGGTCCTTGAGAAATGTTACAGAGAAAAGCATAAAATAAGACAAGAAAGCCTGCATCTTGAAGAGGATATCATTTCGCAGTGCAACTTTAACACTCAACGTAAGGCGAGGCCCAAGCCAACCATGCAAAATGTACCAATGCAGGGCATCGCTGATCCAGGGGGAGAGAACACATGTGTAGGCTTATGTGATTTTACAAAATTAATGGGAGACTTTCCACCCGCTGATTACAGCACTAAGCAAAGAAAACTCACTTGGAGATCTCATAAGACAATCCTTATTTCACACAGAACGTTTTGATCCATTCAAGACTTTTACTTTGATTTTTACGTTTTATTCCCCAGGCATCTGTTGTTTATGTGTTAAAACGCTATGGCCCAGGAGAGGTAAGTGACTTGCCCAGGGTCGCCCAGCAGTCAAGTCAGGGTGGGAGGACGGTGTCTCTCACTCCACTGATTCCTTCCCTTTCATCCACATGCAGACAGACAAAGACACTCAGGAAAAGGGCCAAATGTGTTATAATTCTGCATTTTCTGTTTCAATTTCACTGCTGTTTATCACACCAGCTCAAAAAAATGTGAAAGTCTGGTTTCTTAAAAATAAGAATGGAATCAGCAGGTGTTTAAATTTTACTTCTTTGTTCTTCTACTCCACTTGAGCTTTTAAAGTCATATGTCCTTAATCCCATAGAACATGTCCCTTATTTAAAATTCAAAGCAAGTTCAAGCCAAGAGCCTTAAAGAACATGGGTTTTACTGATGAGGCAACTGGGATCGAGAAAGGTTACCAGTGACTGCAAGGTTACCAGCTAGTTAGTGGCAAACCAAGACTAGAAACAGAGTGTTCTGGACTTCAGCACGCAGAGTGATGACGGAGGACCTCGGAAAAGCTGAATACTAACTGCCTACAGCACATGGCTTGCATTTTTTCACCCATGCTCTGACAGGTCCCCTCTACCTTGAGCTGCCCAAGGAACCATCTGGCAAAATTCACATCTGGTGGAATTATTCAGGAACAATGTATGATCTTCCTAGGAACACAGGTTTCTAGTAAGATGGAAGATATTACTAGTGTTGAGGATACTTACATGGTCGTGAGGGACGTAAAGAACGTCTACCAGCATCTCCTGAATCACTGAATGTGTCCCCAAATCAGCAGTGAGAATGACATTCTGAAAAAGGAAAGTCTTCCTTGTACCAGGTTACCATTCAGAAGGTAATTCCATAGCTAACATGTGCCAGGCTCTGCGCTCAAAGACACACAGGAATAAGACAGCCCCTGTTCTTAGGAGCTCTTGGTCTGGCCGGAAGCACTGAGGAGTAAACAGATCACTCGCGTTGGTCTGACATGAGACACCTCTGCTCCACCACTGCCCACCGCCTCTCCTCAAACCACAGATGCACCTGTGGGCAGGTGAGCAAACAGAGAAGGGAACATGGGCTCCACCTCCTGTGGTGCACATGAGCCCGTGGTAGGCGGCTGGAGAGAGGGTAAGGGGGCCTGTTGTTGGGTCAACAAAGAGACTGGACACCAAAATTGCTAAGCACAGCCTGACCCAAAGGCTGCACTCTTCTCATGTGTCAGGTTTGGCAATGGGCCTCCTGTGACCAGCCCCTCTGAAGCATCCCCAAGCTTCACCTTCTAGCCACTACCACCACAGCTATTCAAAAAGAAGTAAAAATTAACATGCAAAGACCACAAAGCACTGTAGGGAAGAGAGGGGGTTTGTTGATCCTGTTTTAAATAGGCTTGGTTGCAAACCAGAGTTGTCGGTATGGCCGTTTTCCAAAACACAAATCTGGTGAGGTCCTACAAGGACCTAAGAGGAGCCCAGATGAATTTCTTAGTCCTTAAAAAAATGCCTGGGGGTGAGTGTTCAGCCAGAATTCTCTAAATCTATTCCTGGATTCTGCCAGTCATTCCTAGGCTTGAGTGAGAATCTTTGTTCCTCTATTCAGCTCCCTGCCTGGGTAGAGCAGGGATATCACTTATCTAAGGGTGTTGGCTACTCAACTTGCATTCACATCCTCAATGTGAATTCAGAGATGCTGGAATCTGCGCAGATCACCATCTTTCCACAAAGAAGCCGAGCTACAGGTCCGAAAGGTAATGTGTGGAATGTTTGTGGAAAATGCTATATATTTGGTTGGTGGTATCCCCATGCGTGAGCATTCTCCTCTAACCAGAAAGACTAGTTTGCCATGATTCTATTTCTCCTCTGCAGAGCCTTGATCTAGAAAAGAAGCCACTTCTAGACAAACTGTGGAGATAATTTGAGGCAGGATTCCCAAACACGTGAACTTTCAGAGAGTGGCCATTTTAGCAGGCTAAGGAGTGGTGATCAGCAGTCATGACTGAAGACTGTGGAAAGAATGAAGAGGAATACTAGATAGGATTTCCCTCCTGCTCTGCAGAGCAGGGAGCCTTCAAAAGGAGAGAATGCAGGAATATCTGTGAAGACGAAGCTCTGGGTATAACCATAAAAGAACACCAACAGATTGCTGGTAAGGTGGGGAGACAAAATGGGAGAGGTCTGGAAAAGAAGCAAGCAGCATCTCTGAAACCAGTCTTGTTTCAGCATAAAGAATTTCCTTGTCAAGAGTAATAGTTGAGGTGTGTTCCTTTTTCTCTGAGGGAGAATGAAGAAATTAGAGACAATTCATAGCTTCAAGGGATCAAAGGAACTTCGGGGACTCACAGTTGCCATATGTATTGAGTTGGACAGTATCCCCGCAAAATTCATATCCTTCCGAGAACCTCAGAATGTGACCTTATTTGGAACAGGGTCCTTGTGGATATAATTAGTTAAGATGAGGTCATAATTGGAATAGGGTGGGCCCTTAACCCAATATGACTAATGTCCTTATAAGAAGAAGTGAAGAGACATAAAAACAGCAGAGAGAAAAAGAATGCCACATGAAGACAGAGGCAGAGATTGCAGTGATGCTTCTACAAGTCAAGGAATACCAAGGACAGCCAGTAACACCAGAAGCTAAGAGAAAGGCATGGAACAGATCCTCTCCTAGAGCCTTCAGAGAGCGCACAGCCCTGCCAACACCTTGATTTCAGACTTTTAGCCTCCAGAACTGTGAGAGAATAAACTTCTGCTATTTAAACCCACCCAATTTATGGTACTTTGTAGTGGAAGCCCCAGGAAATTAATACACCATACTATGCATTTTGCAAATGAAATAATGTAACTAGTACAGTCTTTAATTTGACTTCTTTACACCACACAATGGGAATTTCCCTTCTGTCCATGAAGACTAAACACTATGGAATTGCACTCCCACCATAAAACAATTAGAAAACAAATGAATAAAAGTTATGAAACAAATGATGTGAGCCCTACGATTGCCCCAGATCACTGCCTAGAGAATTTCAGGTGTGGGGGTTCATACAGAGCCCAATAATCTCACTGAGTTCAAGAGACTGAGACTGGAGTTTGGGGAGGCCAACATAGCTAAATTTGCAGGGCTGTATACCAGAAAAGAGGGAGTTACACAGAGAGAGCAAGCTCCAAAGATATGCAAAGGAGTCTTCTCTAACCTTTAGCTGAATTCTGAACTGCTCACGTCTAACAAAACCTCCAAGACATGGAAAGAACTATAGCAAAAAAAAAAAAAAAAAATTACCAGAGCTCACACAAGGCTGGGAAGTTTGTGTCCCCAAGAACCAGAGTGTTGAGACATAATAATATATGGAGCATTAGGTAGAATCTTCAAAAAGAATGTGCCTTAGTAGGGGAATAAATTTTTCCCAAAATAAAAGCTGGGGGCTTCCCTGGTGGTGCAGTGGTTGGGAGTCCGCCTGCCAATGCAGGGGACACGGGTTCGTGCCCCGGTCCGGGAGGATCCCACATGCCGCGGAGCGGCTGGGCCCGTGAGCCACAACTACTGAGCCTGCGCGTCTGGAGCCTGTGCTCCGCAACAGGAGAGGCCGTGACAGTGAGAGGCCTGCGCACAGCGATGAGGAGTGGCCCCCACTCGCCGCAACTGGAGAAGGCCCTTTCACAGAAACGAAGACCCAACGCAGCCAAAAATAAATAAATAAATAAATAAATTTATTAAAAAATAAAAAATAATAAAAAATAAAAGCTGACCTGTTAAAAGAAAACGTCAAAAGGATCCTCAAATAGATCTGCAAGTTACTTAACAGCATATCAAAATAAAATTTAACTTTCCTTAGAAGAACATAACAAAATCCAGCAGCACACAACACACCAAATCAAAAATGAATGGGCATACAAAGAAACAGGAAAATATAACTCATAACCAAAAGAAAAATCAATCGATACAAACAGACTCAAATAAAAGAGATAACAGAGTTATAACAGTAACAGTAGGCAAGGACCTTGAATAGCTATTATAAATCTTAAATATATGCTGAAGAATGCAAAGGAAAATATTAGTATGTGGAGGAAATAAATGGAAGCTATAAAATGTGCAAATGAAACTTCCAGAAGTCAAACAAAAAATACACTGGATGAGATTAACAGCAGTTTAGATAATGAAGAAGAAAATATAACTGAAGTTGAAGTCATAGCAACAGAAACTGTGCCAAATGAAACAGCACAGAGACAAAAAAAGACTGAAAATAAATGAACAGGGTTTGGTGAACTGTGGGATAATATAAAGCAGTCTAGCATTTTGGGAATTTCAGTCCCAGAAGGAGGGGAAGAAAAGGGGAAGACTGAAAAGTGATTTGAAGAAGTAATGACCAAATTTAAAAAAACAAAAAAACAAAACAAACAAAAAAACCTATAAATTCACAGATCCAAGAAACTCAAAAGAACTCCAAATAGAAAAATCATAAAATAACACCAAGGCACATGATTAAAAAAACTGATGAAAACCAGTGATAAAGTTAAAAATCTTAAAAATCAGCCATATAAAAAATGACACATTACATACAGAGGACAAAGATAAACGTGATAGCAGACTTCTCAACAGGCCATTCAGAGTAGAAGTCCATAGAATGATATCTTTAAAGAGATATCTTTAAAGAGATATGCAGAAAGAAAAAAAATACTGACAACCTAAAATTATAATTTGAAAAATTATAAGTTGAAAGTGAAAAATCTTTCAAAAATGGAGATAGACTTTTTCAGACAAACAAACGCTGAGAGAATTTGTCACCAGTAGACCTGTACTACATGAAAGGTTAAAAAAAAGTTCTTTAAGCAGAAGGAATTATAAGTTGAAAGTGAAAATTTTTCAAAAATGGAGATAGACTTTTTCAGACAAACAAAAGCTGAGAGAATTTATCACCAGAAGACCTGTATTACATGAAAGGTTAAAAAAAAGTTCTTTAAGCAGAAGGAAGATGGAAATTTAGATCTACACAAAGGAATAAAAAGTTCAAGAAATGGTAAATACATAGATAAACATAAAAGACTTTTCTCTTTTTAAATTTCTTTAAACATAATTGACTGCTTAAAACAAACAAAAATAACAGAATATTAAGGATTTGTAGTGTATGTAGAAGTAAAATATATGACAACAATAACACAAAGGACCAGAGGGAGAAATTGAAGTATACTTTGTAAAGTTTTTAGAGTATATGTGAAATTGTGAAGAATTTGAAGGTAGACTGTGATAAATTGATGGTAATGGAGATAAAATAAAATCATAAAAAATACACCATTAATCCAAAAGAAGGCAAAGAAAGAGGGGGAAAGGAACAAAGAACAGACAGGACAAAGAGAAAACAAATAGCAAAATGGTATATTTAAACTCAACTGTGTTAATAATTGTATTAAATTTAAATGGTCTAAACATTCCAATTAAAAGGCAGAGACCACCAGATCATTTAAAAAACCAAACAAAATCTAATTACACACTATTTACAAGAAATCCACTTTATATTTAAAGTCTAAAGATACAGATACATTGAAAGTAAAAGGTTGGAAAATTATGCCCTGCAAACCATAATCAAAGAAACTAGAGTGGCCATATTAGTTTCAGATATAAGGTGGCTTCAAAACAAAGAATATTACCAGAGATAAAAAGGAATATTTCATAATGCTAAAGAGTCCAGTTCATCAAGACACGTAACAATCCTAAAAGTTCATTCCCCTAATAACAAAGCTTCAAAATACATGAAAGAAAAAAAAAATGATAGAACTGAAAGGAGAAGTGGGCAAATCCTTAATGATGGTTGGAGATTTCAACTATGAGTAATCAATGAAAGTAGATGGAAAGTCAGTAAAGATACAGAAGACTTGAAAAACACTATCAACCAACTTAACCTAATTGCCATTTATAGAACACTCCACCAACAGCAGCAGAATACATGTTCTTTTTAAGTGCACAAGAAACATTCACCAAGATATGACTCCAAAACAAGACTCAAATTCAAAATGACTGCAGTCATCCTGTGCTCTCTGACTGCAGTGGAATTAAACTAGAAAGCGGTAAACCCTCAGATATTTCAAAATTAAACAACATACTCCTAAATAATCAAAAGGTCAAATTAGAAATCACAAGGGAAATTTTTAAAATATTTTGAACTGAATGCAAATGAAAACATAACAAGAGGAAAAACTGGTCGTGAGAGGGAAATCTATACCATTTAGCGGTTATTTAGAAAAGAAGAATGGTCCATACACCAGAGTGATGAGAGTACTTATTTATAATTTGGGCACTCAGAATTAATTTTAATTTGTAGATTTGGGGGCAAAGTCTCAATGACCTTGGAAGCCTGACTTCTCTCACCCGCTTATCTCCCAAGAAAGGAACTCAAGCTCTTTTTAAATACGGGCATTTCTGAAACAAAGATACCACTGCCTGTCAGCTCTGTGAAGAAGGAAGGCTGTGAACTAGCTCAATACCTCTCAAAGTTTAATTTGCCTATGAATCACCTAGAGATCTTGTAAAAATGATATTCTGAATCAAAAGATATGGGATTAGGCCTGAGATGATGCATTTCTAACAAGCTCCCTAGTGAGGCAGACCACACTTTCAGCAGAGGGGAACGAGAACCCTCTCCTCCAAACAATACATCAGCCTCTTTTTAACCAGGAACAATTTCTCCCACTGAGTCTGACTTTTTAACTTCCTCTTGTGTCCTCTTCCCTCTCTGGAGAAAATGCCAAGAAAAGGCCAGTGGGTGATGGGGGCAAAAGTTACTTAATAGAGAAGAGACAGGGCTGGCCACTGACCATTTGATTAATTAAGTAGCAGGTGCTTGATTGAGATCAGGACTGGCTTTAATAACCATTACTTTAAAAGTTCTGAAACGTTTTTGAATGCCTAAAATTACTTTGGACTCAGATCAGTATTTTTTTTTTTTTTTAACAACAGCAATGCTATTACCACATATAATGAGAAATCTTAAAAACGAGGTTGGTTCTGTGCTTAATATTACCTGCTTCTGCAGCTTGATAGACCCTGACTCCTAGGTGACCCTGTTTCTTGATCCCCTGAGCTAGGTGTAGGTGTTCATTATGCCCAGCAGATAATACTCAGGCACACCATGGTCCTATAGAAGAGGCTAATCAGTAAAGAGGAAAATACAAAGGGCAAGAGAAGAGGGGAGACCACGTGAGCTGGGCTTCATGGAGCTATTCTGTACATCCATCCACAGTGACGAAAGGATGGCTGTATTCAGAGCTGTAAAATATTCTGCACTTTGGGGGACAAAGATTTTTGTTCACCTGCATCTTCCTTATCTGCAAATTGCCAATCCCAGCCAAGAAACCTCAGTGATGGAACACTAAAAGCTCTTTTTTGAACTTATTGCTTCCTGGCATGGAAAATTATGTAGAATTAAATTTACCCCCATTTTAAAAAAAGAGAAAACTTTAATTCCAGTTATAAATTCATTTCTATTACGACTTAAAGACTTCTCTTAGATTGAATGACTGTAGATAGACTTTCTTAATTAAGTCATCCAGCAGAACCAGTGGAGAGTAAGTGCCCCTATATATGTCATGGAACCAGCCTCGAATTAAAAGTTTAAGTAATTCATATTCAGGATCTGGATTATACAGCTTCAGAACAGAAGCCAGCAAACTACAGCTCATGAGCCAGCCACCTAGTTTTATAAATAAAGTTTAATGGGAATATATTCCAATTAAACTCCCATTTTTTGAAGTACTGCTTCTGCACTACTGCAGCAGAGTTGAGCAGTTGCAGCAAAGACTCTGCCTGCATCAGGCCCTTTAAGAAAAAGTTTCCAACTCCTTCTCTAGAAGAATGTGCAAGGACCAAGAAGTTTGAAGGAAGCAGAAAATTCTTATGCTGAACACAAAGCTCTCAATATCACAGTACGAAATTTAAATGAAGCATCTTTGTGAAGTAGTGAGTTTCCTGGAACACAAAGGGTTTAAGCAGCTCCTAGATGACCACCATCCTAGAACTGTGGTGAAGGGGGTGGGGGGTTTCTTAAGTCACATCTGTGATTCTGCCTCATCTTATGCTATCAATGGCACAGAGGCCCACACTGGACTTCTTGAGACGTAGTCTCACTTGACCCACAAAGAAAAACATCTTACGTTACAGCTAAGAGAATCTAAAGAAAACATGCACCTTGAAAAGGACAGCCCTGGGTATCTTCTGGTGGCCAGTACGTCTATAATTGGCCCATAGAAGTGACTCTGCTGGACAGAAGCCATGTCTAATTCTGTGGCCACTACAGCTTTTAACATGCCGTGATTGCTCCACAGAGATTTGTAAGTATAATTTAATGATGTCTCTGTGTAATCCAGATTGTCAAATCTTTCTGCAGTCTTACTCTTGGGCACAGAATGTACGTGTCAACCCAATTACAGACTTCAAAATATGTGCGGCACCACTGGATCTTTTACAACAGTAAGTATTGTTTTCTAGAAATCCAGGTAGGTGGGCTCATGGAGAAAGAAGGCCTAAAAAGTCAAAGATTCATCTTTGCTTTTCACTTCTTCACCAAATTGTTTTTATAATGTAGCAAATTAAGAGGGTCTTTTTTTTTTTGAAGTTTCCAATTAAAGTATTTGACCTGTCTGCTGCATTTTAGTAGATTGAGCTAGGCTCCATTCTTCTGCCAGAGGAACACACTTTGCAATTCTCAAGCCAATTCTTTCTCTGACCAATTTGGCAGTGTGATTGGCTGGGCTTCCAGGTAGTAGTGAGAGCGGAGCGCTCCCAGTAAACCGTTCATTTTTATGGTGTTGGCTTTCACCTAAGTATCAGCGGGAGGCAATACCACTTGGTCAAGTCTGCCTTCAAGCGACATCAAAGGCGCTGAGCTTAACGTGGCTGGAGTACGGACTAATCCAACAGCATTTGAAGCTTTGGGTTGTAGCCAAGGACAAGTAGGTTGAGAATTTCTGTTCTGGCTCCAGATTAAGAGTAGCTTAGGCAGCATCCTGAGATGGACCCATTCCCCATCACAGCTGAGACAGTCCAAGAAGAAATGCAAGGTAGATAGAATCAGAGCTCTGACATCGCTGAATTGGGGCAGATGTGGAGGTAAAGAGGTTACCTGACGTTTAACCTCAAAGTGTTTGATGCCCGTGGAAACCAGACTAAAAAAGAAATGGTAGCCAAGTTATTAAAAATCTTACCACTTATTAAATCTCTCTTTCAAATAAAGAATGTTCACTTTGTTTTTTTAAAGAATAGAGAATTAAAGATATCAAAGAAACTTTGATTTTAGTTTTTAACTTCAAATTCCAGAACCAGCTGGAAAAATCTCAAGATACACCTAGTGGAGGTCCCTATATTTATGGAGTTCATTTAATTAAGTAGCAAAAGGACAGGTAAAACACAAGCAAACCAGCCAATGAAAATGAAAATTTACTGTAAAAGTCACTCTGGGGCATCTCAAGCTAAATCACGGCCATTGTGCAAGTTCAGAAATTCAGAAGGAGGAAAATATCGGCTCAATATCCAGATTCAGAACCCTTCTGCTTCCTCATGCTGCCTTTATCATTCCCTAACTGATACACCCCAAATAGATTTCTATCACAGAAGGTCTACACTCCTGAAGTCCTGTGTATCTACGCATCAGCTTCTTCCTTCTGAACAACCTTCTGCTGGCATGATGTGGCCTATAGATTTTAGTATCCTTGGCACCCGGCAAAGCAGCTGGTACATGATAGGCACCTCTAACGTTTAAGGGGCTGGATATACAAATGGCATTGACAGTAGGAAAAGTGCCCTCAGCATACATGGGATGCCCTCTTTAGCCTCCCTGTCACCCATTCTTACCCAGTATCATAATTTGTGCCTTTGCTTCTATGAGTTCTATCATCTGCCTCTTTATTTTTTTTAACATCTTTATCGGAGTATAATTGCTTTACAATGGTGTGTTGGTTTCTGCTGTATAACAAAGTGAATCAGCTATATGTATACATATATCCCCATATCCCCTCCCTCTTGCATCTCCCTCCCACCCTCCCTATCCCACCGCTCTGGTGGACACAAAGCACCGAGCTGATCTCCCTGTGCTATGCGGCTGCTTCCCACTAGCTATCTATTTTACATTTGGTAGTATTTATAAGTCCATGCCACTCTCTCACTTCGTCCCAGCTTACCCCTCCCCCTCCCCGTGTCCTCAAATAAGTTCTCTACATCTGCGTCTTTATTCCTATCCTGCCCCTAGGTTCTTCAGAACCACATTTTTTTTTTTTTTTAGATTCCATATGTATGTGTTAGCATACAGTATTTGTTTTTCTTTTTCTGACTTACTTCACTCTATATGACAGTCTCTAGGTCCATCCACCTCACTACAAATAACTCAATTTTGTTTCTTTTTATGGCTGAGTAATATTCCATTGTATATATGTGCCACAACTTCTTTATCCATTCATCTGTCGATGGACACTTAGGTTGCTTCCATGTCCTGGCTATTGTAAATAGAGCTGCAATGAACACTGTGGTACATGTGTCTTTTTGAATTATGGTTTTCTTAGGGTATATGCCCACTAGTGGGATTGCTGGGTAGTATGGTAGTTCTATTTTTAGTTTTTTAAGGAACCTCCATAATGCATCTGCCTCTTTAAATCCCACCCACCCTTCCGGGTACAGTGCTTCTCCAAGCCCGGTCCCGTGAACAACGTGACTAAAAACCATTTAGGAAGCTCCCTAAAATGCAGATTCCTTGGTGCCATAGCAGACACACTACTTCAAAACATCTGGGAGGGAAGCCCAGGATGGCACATTTTAAACAAGCTCTTGAAATTATTCTGACACCCGTGATCTACAGACAAAGCATGTCTAACGTCAAGTCCAACCTGCCTTTAGAGGTCATCAACCAGGAGCTGTCACATTGCCCGCTCTGCACTGGGGACTGTGTATGACGCATAACTATTTGGCAAAAGACTCCAGCCCTACACACGTGGTGACATAATGGGGTGTGGGCTGTTTCTTTAGAGGAGCGTCCCACAGGCCTGGCCGTAGCCGTAGGTGCGGGACCAGTGGCTCCCATGATGGTTTCAGGCAATGGTTGCTCTGACAACTTACTACTGATCTTGGGAAGTAATTTACTTCTCCCCCGCCTATGCTGAAAGCAGACCTGAGACAGTTTGCAGAAATACAATTTTACAAAATACACATGAAGGAGATGTGGAAATAGGAACAAAAGGAAAATAGGACAAGAACGTAAGACAAGGTTAATATAGAAAAATAAATACCACACAATAAATAGAAATAGTTCTGAGTTTCCTAGTGACCAACAAAGATGGGACCTGAACCATTTACAACATTCTCGACATTCACAATATAAGACAAAAGCTGGTCAGAAAAAAAATCCTGAATTTCCCTAATACTGGCAACTTGAGTTAAGCAAAGCTTTGTATTCTGAAAAGCATATCCATAACACAGAATGCCAATCCTTCCCCCTCCCCAGTGGAGGTGCAGTGGTTCATCAGTGGTTGCCTTTTGTAGATGAAACACACACTAGATAATGAATATCTACAGGAAAGTTCTAAGCACTTCGACTGAAGGATAGAAAACCAGTGGCATCAATGTGGGAGTTCAAGATGGTAGAACTAGAGATTATTCCTATTTTACTAAGATACCTGATTGGCTAAACGATGTAGGGATTTCCAGTTTTTTTCACAGGTTCATCCTCTATTGATCCCAGGAATAGGACATCATTATAACACAGCAGCATACTTGCAGTCCTAGAGACGAAGGCCATCATGGGATGCAAGAAAATTATAGACTATGGAAATCATGGGACTACGGAATTACAAAATTATAGGCCTATGGAATTGGAATGTTTCTCAGTACATGACGATTCAGACATCGACAGTGAATCTTGGATCATTCAGCTTGGGTAGGTTTAGTAACAGCCAACGTCTCCACCCAGTCAGAAGCAGACTGTTGGCACTGAGCTTATTCACAGGGTATCTGTGGTCCCCACAACTGGTATAGCCCCCAAACATCCTCCTTTATTTTACCTTACGATAACACAGTGCTTCAGCTTTATAAATCTCTCTCAAAAACATTATCTCCTCAAGTTCCAGACAGCACATAAAGCCTAAGAGCTTTCCAGGAGAACTTAAGAATCTATATGTACTGCCCAATGTTTTCCAGTTTTCTTTTTGGATGGTTTCCTACCCTCAGCATCAGAAGATGATGTGTTAAATAGTAGGACAAAGAACAGGAAGATTTTCTTATATGGCCTCTAATTGGAAACATATCCAATAGCAGCATCTAACTACCGAGCACTTAAGATGTACCAAGTGCGGTGCTAGGCTCGCTACAGGGAATATCTCAATTAATCCTCATAAGCACCCTGAGAACTAAATGCAATTGCTGCTTCCTGTTTCTACAGGTGATAAAATTGAAGCACAGAGGACTAGCGGGTAAGGCTCATATCCGAACACAGGCAGTGTGCCTCCACCATTCAAATATTCTAATTCAAGGGATCCCAAGGGACCGAGACGAGTACCAAGACCCTGTGTAAATACCACCGTATCCATTTTTTATTGCTGCTGTAACACATCCCCACAAACTCAGCAGCTTAAAACAATGCATATCTATTCTCTCACAGTTCTGTAGGTCAGAAGTCTGACATGCGTCCCACTGGGCTCAAATCAAGGTGTCGACAGAAGCGCTTTCCTTTCTGGACGCTCTATGGGAGGGTCTGTTTCTTTGCTCTTTCGAGTTGTTGGCAGATTTCAGTTCCTTATGGTTGTTGGACTGGCATCCCCGTGTCCTCGCTGGCTGTGAGCTGAGGGCCGGTCCCAGCTTCCAGAGGCCACTGCAGGCCTGGGCCCGAGGCTTCTTCCTCTATCTTCAAAGGCAGCAGAAGCGGAAGAGTCCCTCTCACCCTTGGAATCTCTCTTCCTCTCCCTCCAGCGCATCCCTCTGGCTCTGCCGCCTCTGCTTCTGTTTTCAAGGGCCCCCATGAATCATCATCCAGGATAATCTCCCTATTTTACAGCAGCTGTCTAGCCATCTGAATCCCCTTTTTGCCACGGAGGGTAATATATTCCCAGGCTAACACCAGGGGGCAGGTACCACAAGGGCCAGAATCCTGCTACTGCAAACACTCCCAACGGTGACCATCCATACGTGTCTGAACCAGCTCTCACACACAGGGTGGGCCTGTGAACTGTACACTGTAAATGAAGCTTTCTTAGGAGTAGGTCCTCATGTGACTAACTGGGGACGTAGAAAGGAGAAGAGCGTGTCACCTGCTTAGATTGACACTGGCTAGTTCCCAGTTCCAGGAGATGAAACCTCTTTCATGCTACCTGTCACAGGTGTGGGTTGGCCAAGAGACTGGAGACAAACCAGGTGGCAGACGAAGCAGAATTTCCATCTGGTCAGTTCCATCAGGCGAGCAGCCTGTGGACGAGGCTCAGGTCACTGCTGAAGTCTCCTCTTGAGCCTGTTCATTTCAAAGACGGGAACGTTCTCTGCACCTTGACCACAGTTCTACGCTCCCAAGTAGGTGTTTTTAATTGTAAGGAGAAAGGAGGGAAAGCGTTCCAGGAAGACCAGGTTAAGTCTAGTCAAACATCTATTTAAATCATAACCTTTCAGATTAGTTCCTGGAAGGAGTCCTTTTTCCACCAGTGATCATCTCTTAGGTGTGACTCATGAATCTGTCGCCTAATTTCCCCTCTTTATTAAACCTTCTAAACTTAATTGAAGGAAAGGAAAATTGCAGGAATGCCGGTGATTTCCAAATTCACCAGCAGAAACCCCCTCCTCTCTACCCTCGGCCTGAAGGTCATGTCCCCCCATGAATTAATCACATCCTCCTTGATGCTCCCATAATATTGTTTTTACCTCTATCATAGACACCACAATACAAAGGGGTTTGGGGTCAGGGTTAGGGACCTATGCAACTCCACCTCTCCCTGCCCCTACTGTGGTCAGCACCTAGCCAGGTGCCTTCAAGGGACTCCACAAGCACTGGACAACCAATTCAACCTGTCACTTCTAATATGGAAGATAATCCCTGGGTTTCAGGAAGCTCTTCTTCAGGGTGTACCACCCAGGACGCCTCAGATGCCATCTAGTTAGAGGCACGCTCTCTACCACTCTATCTCCCAAAATGTAAAATGACGCAACAGTAGAACCAACGTCCTTCTGTCTTCATACACTATCTGTAACCCTTTTACAAATAGATCTTTTGTGCATTCTGTGGAGGGTACATAGATATTCGCTATAAAATCTTTCCATTTTTCAGTACGTTTGAAAATGTTCACAACAAAATGCTGGCCAAAATTAAGAGATGAATCATAACTTGGAATTTGCTTCCTCAAAAAGGTGTGGAAGTCAATCACAATATTTGCAAGCATCAACAAGGAGGAAGCCAAGAACTCATCACGGAATTATAAACGAAAAGCTCTTAAGTAAGGGTTTGGTAAAACATGTTTGCTGCCCAGTAGGAAAAACCATGTACTGTAGTTGACCTTAGAATCATGGAAATAAATTCCTCATTCCAGTGAAACGTCCTGGTGACATATTTTATTTTCGCAGAGTGAAACGGGGCTACCCCAGTTGTCCCTGTGGTGTTTAGGGATGCAAGGTGGCATTTTGGAAGGAGTTTTGATTCTGAGCTCAGTTTCTTGTGAGCCAGGCCCCAAGCAACAGAAGAGCCACAGAAACGGATCGCCAGATGGGGGAGACAGAGGGATCAGGTGCGTGGGAAGGAGCGAGCATCTCCACTGTCCTGAAAACAAAGGCCTCTAGGAAAAGAGAAGCCAAAGGGATGACCCATCTGCTTCAGAAAGTGTCTCGTGTCATCCAACCCTGAGAGGAGAGTGGAAGTGCCCTGGTTAGAGAACACCCTACAGATGCAAGATAAATCGTGCTCCTTACAAGAGCCAAACGGGAAAAAAACGAGGGGTAGATAGTACAACGGCTGAGACAACGTAACCTTACAATTCCCAAATAATGCAACATTACACACGGTTACTTGTTCCTAAAGATGGCCAAAGGTAAAAATAAAAAACAAAACAGTCAACTAGCCAGGATGTGGAAACAACCTAAGTGTCCATGGACAGATGGAAAAAGAAAACATGGGATATACGTACAATGGAATAGTATTCAGCCTTAAAAAGGAAGGACACCCTGCCATTCTCGACCATGTGGATGAACCTGGAGGACATGATCCTAAGTGAAATAATCCAGACACAGAAGGATGAATACTGTGTGATCGCACTCATACGTAGACTCTAAAAATAGCCAAACTCGTAGAAGCAGAAAGTGCAATGGTGGCTGCAAGAGGCTGGGGGAGAGGGGGAAACAGGAAGATGTTGGTCCAAGGGTACAAAGTTTCAGTTACACAAGATGAATGGGTCCCTGAGATCTCCTGCACAGCGATGTGACTACAATAACAATACTGTAATGTATACTTGAAATCTGCTAAAAGGGTAGATCTTAAGTGTTCTCACCACAAATAAAAAGAAAAAGAAAATGGAAATTATGTGAGGTGATGGCTATGTTAATTGCTTGATTGTGACAATATTTCACAATATATCAAATCATCACCATGGACACCTTAAATATATACAATTTCTATTTGTCAATTACACTGCAACCAAGTTGGAGAGTATATCAATAAACTATTTATTTGGGGTTGGGAGGTGTAAAGGGAGTATCAACTGTATAATATATCTCCCTCTACATTTACCTATATTTAAAAGGTATAAAATTCACAAGGTTATCACTTGATGGAACTTACAAGTCTCGCATTATTTTCATAGTTCCTGTGGCTACATCCTCACATTTCATCAAATAAAAATGTGAAAGTGAACTAGATTTGCTAATTCTCTGGCCTCTATCAATGCCATCTCTCCCCCTTCCCTCCATGCTAAGGCTAATATATATCCTGGAAATGAAAGTGTTTATGTCTGGCATACTCTAGCAGAGAGAGCAAAATTGAAGTGGGATAGGGAAGAAAAAAAAAAAAAAGTTCTCTGTTCCAGGACCTACCTGTACTCATTATACCTAATTTAAGTACTGAAGAGTTGTTTAATTTTAAACAACTTTTCTAACAGCCTATGAAAAGAAACATCCCATCTTGCATGCACTTAACACTGATTTGACATTTTTTCCGACCTATTTGTACGCACTTGCGCCCACTTAAGCCGTCTCTCTGGACTGGCCGCTCAGTTTTATTCCACATGATTCGTTTCACCAATGGTCTGGCAACACAGGGAGGCAATAATGCACGTCTGTTTCGGACACCCACCCAAGAGACCACCCTCCCTCTGGCCAGACCTCGCTGCTCCTGGGCAGGGGTATCTCAACTCTGCCCTTGGCTTTGATCTGGTTTGGATATTTAAACGCTCCCTGTTGCCCACTGGGGAGCTGAGTGACTTTGATTCAATAGACATGATGTCACCCCCTCAGCCCTTATGTAAACAGAGTGTCTAACACCTTCACGATGGAAGCCAAGCCAGCGGCCTCCTGGAGAAGCTGACAAGATAAGTATTTGGCATTGACACCTGCAGGCGGAGTCGTGGCATAAGCAGGAAAGTTAAATTTAGATCCAGCAGCACTTCTGGCTCCTATGAATACTTATTAAAGTCATAATGACATCAGATAGAGGGAAAACAACATCTCTCCTCCCTGAGGCCTTTTTTTCCCCCTCCACCATCTAGAAAGTCACAGAACATAAACCCCAAAAGAAGGCAACATCTTGTTTTATAACCACCGGTGAAATGGAAGTTCATAAGCATTCCTCAGATCTGCAGTGTTTCACCATTTAGAATTCTCTCATTCAAATAACTGACGTTATTCGCGTTGAGAGAGAGAAGGAAGACCACACATAGTCATTATATTTTAGAGAAACCGACCGTCATCCATCCCATGAGCATCTATTGAGTATCATGTAAGGTAAGGCACAGCGCTGGGTACTTGTGGAGAGAAGGGGTGTTGAGAGGAACAAAGCATTGCATGACAAAGAATCAGAGAAGTCGGTGTTGAAGGTGATTTGCCCAGATCTACCCAGCTGGCAGGTGGAGCCCCCACACGGGAACTTAAGGCTCCCAGCTCCCTCCTCTAGGCCACACGGAGTTCATCTGCAAACACATCTGAACTGCGAAAGCCACTCCATGCTGACCTGCACTGGGGAAGGTCACTAGACCCCAAATGTTCTTCCCAAAAGTCGTGGCACATGGTAAGCAAATTCCCAAAAGGATTCCTTGATAAGATGGCATTTGAGCTGGGATTTAAAGAACACGTCGAACTGAGAATGTGGAAATGGGCAGTGAAGCAATGTAAATGGGAGAAATCAGGAGAAAAGGCCATAGGAAGGAAATCATGGAGCAGACTTGGTTGGCTGAAAGACAGTGGGGACAAAGAGGAGGGGAGGGGATGAAATGGAAAGGGCATGGACTCAGAATGGCATCCTGGCTTTCTTCGGGGCCATAAGGATCCAATGAAGGTGATGGAGGGGAGATAACAGATCACATCTGTGCTACAGAAACACCGAGCTGGCGCTGATGCAAGGGTGGATTAGCAGGAGGGGAGGCCGGCATAGAAGTCCAGGCCAAACTCATAAAGACCTCATCTGGGAAACGTGGGGAGAGAATGGAGGAAAAAGATGGGGAGACGCGAGTGAGAGATTTCAGAAGCAGAAACAGTAAGTCCAGCAACTGCTTGGGTGTGGGAGTGAGGACAGAGATTGAGGGTGACCCTGAGCAATGAGCACACCGGTTCTCAACCCTTTGTCAGCACTCTCACGTCCACGCGGGCTTGTTCAAGGGTAGATTCCCGCAGCAAAGCCCCCGAGTCCTGGCGAGTCCAAGAAGGTTTTCATTGCACGCCAGTAAAAATGAGAGATCTGTGCTGACTCACAAACTCTGCGTGACTGTCCTGCAGTGAGACGAGGACAAAAGGGAGACCGTCCAGACAGTTCGGTAGCAACTTGACCAATCATTTTGTATCGATGGAATCTGATCATTAGAAATTGAGGCTTGATTTTATACGTATGTTGTTTTTTCCATTTCACCTCTCTAATCGTTGATTTTTAATGAATTTGACAAAAGTATGGGTCCACAGAAATTTAGACATTTTAAAAAACCCAACTGGGTCTTGCACAAAGACAGTCTGAGAAGCAAACTTTGACTACACTTTGAATGGATGGGTAGGCAAAAGGGAGGTACACGAGGAGGGGCTCTGAGCTGAGACACCTCCCTGTCGCTGACATCTGGCTGCCTGAATCCACCAGCTGCCGGGGTCCCCATCACCACGGTCCACTCAGCCTGCATGCGCATCACTGAAAGCTGGCACCTGGCCACCATCACGCCCTGTGGCTGCACGTTATCTCCTAACTCTTACATCTGAGTGTGCTCCTCCCCCGCCCAAAACTCACGGCCATCTCAGCCCCATGTGTAGGTCGAGTGCCACATGCCAACCCTCTGAATCTTTTGCTGTTTTTCAGGAGTGTCCCCACACAGCAATCTGGAGGATAGAAAAAGAACGAAGAGGGTGCAAGCAGTGTTACAGAAGCTAAGGAATTTCTTAGGACTGTACAGCGGGGGGTAAGGAGTGTCAGAGGGATAAAGGCTTCCGGAGAGGAGGGTGAAGACTCAGGGCAGAGTGGTTAGTTGCCCCTGATAGAAGAATGTCCCCAGAGTGATAGGGACAGAGGTCAGTCGGCAATGGGACAGGAGAAAATGGGCAGCAAGGGAAGAGCAGCTTCGCTGAATGGCAGGGAGGCGGGGGAGAGAGCTAAGCAACTTCACCAGACTGTTCTATCTGGAACATTAACACTACTCTAAATAATAATTTTCTCCCCAAATCTCCAAATTCTCCCCTATCTATCTGCTTTTATAGCTGTAAGATTGAAGCTATAAAAGTCTGTTTTTGCCTTGCTGAGATAATAGGATAATAAGTGACATCAGTCATTCTTTAAGGCAAAAGGCCATAAAGAAATACAATACTGACACGTTCTTACCACCTGCCCCCCTCCCAAAAATGCAGTTCTGTTTAAGCTTACAGAACATTTGGAGAAGGATGAGCATAGCGGGGGAAAGTTAGGAGTAAATTGGAGTCTACTTTCGTAAATTTCTTGGACTTGTGCCCTACCTCAATTGCCAGAATTTAAAACAGAAACACAAGGAAGCATCTTTGTGATGTTTGCCAGAAGGATCAAATCTTTTCAACTTGAGGACTGAGAAAGAAGATGCCAATAGGATCATTAACCATCCCAAAGTGCCCCAGATGCTTGACATCGAAATTAGAAGAGATCTGCCTATTTTTATTACGAGCTCCTAAAATAAATATGGGAGGTAAGATACAGGATCGAGGCCAGTCACCACTGCAAAGAGTGGGCTTGACCCCAGAGTTCTCTAATCCAAGAAAACTATTCACAAGCATCTTCAGCAAATTATATTCTTAAGGATGTTCAAAGCATATAAAAGCATGAACGGCAATGGCATCAATGAAAGATGGGAATTTTCACTATGCTTCCTGTGGGCTAGGATATTACTGCACTTCCTGGCATAGGCAACTGTTTAAAAGAATAGCTCTGAATACGTTCACGATCTTGATTGCAGTGATGGTTTCAAAGGTGCTTATATAAGTCAAAGTTTATCATATTGTATACTTTAAATAAGCAGCTTATTGTATGTCAATTTATACTGCAAGAAAGCTGTTTAAAAAAATAATCAGAGATACACAATAGAATTACACTCCTAGAATTAATTTCTGAACATTATATAGTCTGGGGTTTCTCTGCTGTGTTCCAGAGAATTAAAAGGCCGTAGCAATCAGGGTCCAGCCAGGGAAAGAGAAATCCCAGCAAGTGTTTACAACAGAGGGAATTGAATGCAGGGGACTGGAGGCATCGCAATGGGGAAGGCAAGCAGGTCGTGGTGAGACACCCCATGGATTAGCAATAGTCAGAAGCCACTTCCATCCTCAGGAAGAGAGCCTGGGGCCACCAGTGGAAGATGGCACGAGGCAGCCCTTCCAGAGAGAGCCAGAGACACAGAAGAGTAGTAGCAGCTGGAAAGGCAACCTTCTGGGGTCCCATCCCTGCTCTACAGAGAAGACCAGGGGAGGGTCAGGAGTGGCCCGTGGGACAGAGAGGCCCAGGTCTGACACAAGGATGTTTCAGGGGGAAAAAAGGGTTACAGAAGAAAAGTCGGTTCAGAAAACTCTATTAAAGCAAGTTAGCAGACTTCCCTACTGCTGGGCTTGTTAGGGCTTTAATATGCTCCTAGACGTGGAAATCTCAAAGAAAAGAATATGACACAAAGTGCTTCCACGCTCTTCCTCTGCAGAGCATTTGGGAAAAGTGTTCCATGAAACGCTATTTGGAAAATGCTGATCTAGCCCAATAGTCACATTTTACAGACAAGGAAAGACTCAGAACTTTGGTTAAGTGGCTTGAACATGCAACTGTAAAAAGGGATAACACGAAGACTAGAGGCTTAAGCTTCCCGAATCTTAATCAGGTGCTCTTTCCTCAACTCTACACTGAAGAGGCCTTAAGCACTTTCTAGCACCATCAAGAAAACCAGCTACTTAACCATTCTAGTGAGCAATGCATCGTTTTGGTGGTAGAAGCTACCAGAATCCATGGAGATGTATACAATCTGCTGTTAGGTCAATGACAACCAAAGGCATCAGCACTACGGAAAAAGAACAGATAGAAAATAGGAAAAAAATGCAACGGAGTTGCCAAATTTATTAATGGGAGGAAAAGAAGAGAAGAAAGGGAAAAGCAAGAGGAGAGAGGGAGAAACTAAGCTCCAGTGGGTACCACCTGCATCCCCGCAGCTATGCTGGCTTCCACATCTTATAGTGATGACATGTATGTGCATGTATAACAATAGAGACAAACAACATCAATTAAGTAGATGAAATAAGCAAGGTGCCAGATTTGTGGGACGAGTTCCCAAAGCTGGTATTAGGGGATTCTGCCCTAAACAGACCCCATAAAAATGCAAAGGCCTGTTCCATGGACCTCGGGAAAAATGCAACTCTCCAAATATCTTCAACTGAAGACACCTGTCTCTTCCTCACTTTAACCTCCATAATCTTAGCCCCACCCTTCGGTATCACTTCACTTTTAGCTTGATTAAACTTCTATCCCACCAGACAGAGAGGTAGTTAAACCACAGCGCATACCAAGTCAGGTGTTAGAGAACAAAGCTGAATTTCTCAAATCCACTGATCTGGCCCTGGTCCCAAGCTCCTCTTTTTGAGAGGTTTCATCTCTGCAGGGATGTGGGGGAAATAAAGGAGGTTATTTAGCTAGAATTCAGTGAGAAGACATCCCAATAACACGCATAGCTGACACGAGGAGACCTGGGGAGAATTCATGAAGTGTCTCACCTGTACAGTATTTGTAAAGAAATGCTCACAAGTTCCCAAACTACCTCAAATGAATTGCTAACTATTTGTTCAACAGCACTCTTTATGGTTACCATGTCCCTTGTTTACATTATTGTATCTTCTCATTTATTTACCATTAATTTGTGTAGCCCTTTCTCATAGAAAACAGGTCAAAGCAAATGAGCCTCACCCACAAAGACCTCTAGTTTACGGAGTCTCTATTAATTTAATTTTAATCTGATCTAAACAGTCTCTCCTGAGGAAACCTTTTCAAGTCCCCGATCCTGCCACTAAGGCCACGAAAAGGTATTTTTGTGAGTTTTTCAATGCAGTAATCACACTAAGTTTTAACAATATTTTTTCTTCCTTTCTGAAAACTTTAACCCCTCCCCCAACAACCTCCCAAATTTTAATAATTTACGAGTACAGAATTCCTCTAATTCTTGTTCATTCTTCAGGCCTCTTTCTTTCACTCGCCCAAATCCCGCCAAGCATGGATCAAACAGGGCACAAGCCAGGGAGAAATTTAATCGCTCATATCTCTGCCTGAGGGATTGTCTAGGTACTATGGTGACAGACACCTCACTGAAAGTATGTGGGCGAAAAAAGATTTTTAAACTCCTAGACTAAAAAAAAAAAAAGAGAAAGATTTCTAATGGATTTGGGGTCAACACACAGAAGCACAAAATAAGGCCTACGTAGTCAATCAAAATTACTTATACACTGATGGGGTAAAGCAGCAGAAACAAAATATTGTTCAACAAAGGTATTTTGTTTCCCTTCCCCCAAACTCTGCATATTTTGAATTTTAGGATTTTTACTGATTTGCTTTTCTGGCTAAACGTACAGTTTCTCCACAGAAGATTTTTAGGGCAGTGAAACCTACTCTGTATGGTACTATAATGATGGATACATGTCAGTAGACATTCATCCAAAGCCACAGAATGTCCGACACCAAGAGTGAGCTGTAATGCAAACTATGGACTTTGAGTGATAACCATGTGTCCATGCAGGCTCACTGACTGTAACAAATGTACCACTCTGGTGGGGAATGGTGATCCCGGGAGGAGTTGTGCACATGCGGAGGCATGGGGTTATGTGGGAAATCTGAGCTTTTCACTCAATTTTACTGTAGACTTAAACTACTCTAAAAAGTAAAGTGTATTTTTTTTTAAATGCACAGCTTCTCTGCTAATTTATCCTGATAAGAGTGTTCAATAAAATTTGCAAAAACAGTAAAACTTTCAGTCCTTCACTGTGTAGTTTACAAGGTTCTGTCTTTAGAATATTTCAACTCATAGACTGAAAAGGTGGGGGAGAGAAAATCAGCGGTCTCAGAGATTAAGCAAGGCCGATCATAAAAATCTCCCAGCCTCATCAGCTATCAGAAAATAGCTCACACGGATGATGCAGTTAGTTCATGCTCTGCTGAAACACGAGTCAGAATTTTCTGCCAGCCCATGTTCATGAACAGGAAACCAACAAGACTGTAAACACAGGAATAACAATCAACAGGCGCAGATGTTTAAGGCTGGAAGTTACATTCTGGACAAGGTGAAAAGGGTAAGTGGTAGGAGAGTCATAATAAGGCTGTCGGCGGATATCAAAGTGCAGCGTGGAGAGGGCTCCTGGGCGGTGCTTTCTGACTGCTGTGAAGCCACCCCGCTCCTCCCCCCTCGGAGCTCTCAGATGATGAGAAAACAATCTGAACATAAAATCAGCACTACAGAGCAAGGACATTTCAGGCGTAGGACAATCCCCGAACTATCTGGCAGGATCAGGAACCAAGGGCGTGTGCCCATAAACCCAAGAGCCAGGAAGGCTCTCCCACTCAGAACCAGAACCTCATTCTGCAAAAATGTTTGAAGGGGAGTCTTCGACCCACTCATCTGGGACTGCGTTAGAGATAACAGGACCGTGGGGACCCATCCAGGAATTACCTGATGCAATTTAGATAGCATCTCTATTATGGACCCAATCTCTTTAATAATGGATATGGGCAGGGCAGGAAGAGAATCAGTGCCTGCGGACATCAGTAGAACAATGCCGTTCAGGGCAGCATGGTTTTCAACTCATTTTTGGAGCAGAAAACAATTCTTTAAGGTCAACAGTCCTTCGACATACCAAAGAGGGGGATATTTTTAGAGATGCATAATTTTTTCTTTACTAAAAGCAGAGTTCTAGGAGAGAATGCTATCCACTAAGAGAAAACCCACAAAATTCCAGATTTGGGCTCCCCATCTCTTGCCGCGGGCTGTGGTCTTGCATGCTTTTATAATTTCTCCTGAATTATCCACTCACACCTGACCAACAACTCGATAGCCCTATTCCTCTGATGCGTTAGGCTCTCTCTGTGGTTCTGTTGGTTGTTCCTCAGCCTTAAGATGTACCAGCAGCGAGGAAGAAACGGTTCTAAGTACATCTAACAGATGTAACTGCAAACACAACAGAAAACATGATATGCAAGAACCTTTCAAGCTGTAAACTCTAGGACCCATGGATAACACAAATGGACCAATCATCCCCAACTGCCTATTGATAGAGGAAACCCAACTTAAAAAACGGGTTGTCCTTTGCTGGGCACGTTCCTCCAGAAAAACAACGTGATGGAAGGTAGCTGTGTGTCCCCAGCCAGCTCCAGAGTCTAACTTCATAAGGAGGCTGAAATACTACATATTTATAGTGGAAAGAGTAATTGCAGAGAACAATATTTTCAAAACACTAGTAAACTGAGCCAAAAAATCCAATCTGCTTCAGTGCACTACAATGTCCTATTTCTAAAGCTTGGGGTGGGGAGGATAAATTGGGAGTTTGGGATTAACATATACATCGCTACTATATATAAAATAAACAACAAGGACCTACTGTAGAGCACAGGGAACTATATTCAATATCTCGTAATAACCTATCAGGGAAAAGAATCTGCAAAAGAATCGATACATATGTATAACTGAATCACTTTGCTGTACACCTGAAACTAACACAACATCGTAAATCAACTATACTTCAATTAAAAAAATTTTAGATAAAAACACACAAAAAATAAATAAAAAGCATTTTTTAAAAAAGCTTGTGGGGGAAGACATACAGGTATATAACTCTGCAGCTCCGAGAATTTCTGGCACGCACAAAAACTTTGGAGGTTGATATGGCCCTGGTTCTTTAGTAACTAATTTTTGTGAAAACGGGAATGGCTTTCCTTCTCCTTGACATAGTTGTCACCACTTTCGTACATTCCAGGTAGGACGGGGACCATTTTCTGGTCCCAAGTTTCTGGAGGGCAAGAGGTGGAAGAAGGGGGAGCCAGGAAGTAAGGGTATTATGAGAAAATGTGCTTGAATAAGAGTAACTCAGCTGTCATGATGAAAACAGAAATGAAGGCAACAGAATACGCCAGCTCTTCGCGGGGAACACAAAAGGGGGGGGAAAGATGTCACCTGCCCACCCTATCAGCCCCTTGGTGACGGCCGCTCGGCCAGGACACTATGTCGCCTCCCTAGGATGCGGCGGGGTAGGGCAATGGCCTGGGGAGGGTCGGGGAGAAAGGTTAATGGATCACGGCTGTTTACACTCATGGAACTCTGTAAAGGACTCACATCTTAGGAAGTGTCTATGTTGGTTTCTACCCCTTTTACTCAGATACTCACGGAAGCTTAGTCTCGTCAGGAATGCAATGATCCGATTAAAATATTGCCTACTTTCCTTCCTACTGCTGGAGGCGCCAAAGGTGGTGATGTGACCAATTCAGACAAGAGGAGAGGCTTGTCCTTATTCAGAATAAGGCTCCAAATGGAAAAGTTAAGAGAAAACTGCAAGGGGTGGGGTGGGAGGAACTGGGAGATTGGGATTACATATACACACTATGGATACTACGTATAAAATGGACAACTGCGGGAACATACCGTACAGCCCAGGGAACTCTACTACGGCACTGTGGTGACGTACATGGGAGGGGAACCCAAAAGGGAGAGGATTTAAAAAAAAGAGAAAACTGCAAAGGCTTTACATTAAGTAAAAAAGAGCATTCCATGGAATAATTCATTTTTAAATACAGAATGGGAAACAGTAGAGGACTGGCTTGAGAAAAAAATTACACAAAGCTGGTTAATTACCCAAGAAATTGTACTCGTTTTGCTTTCCTTTCCTAACTCAGCTTCATAAACAGATGAGGGAGAGGCAAAGATGAGAGAGCAGTTGGTTATCTGAGAGTTTGCTGTCCTACCTTTGATATCCAGTATTCACCCTCCCACCGCCGTATCCAAGGAAAATACTGATGTGAAACCCAACATTTAAAGTAGCTAAACTCTAAAGACACAGTGATGAAACAATTACATGCTGAAGAAAGTGCTGAAGTTTGGGTTTTTTTCACTTACACAGATGTTTATATCACTAGGAATCCTTCCTCCATGCTAATCAGAGGTAAGCTCTCAAGTGGAGGAACCAAGAATGATTCAGCACATTTCAAAAGGATTTCTACCCATTCTTAGGACAAGCAAAGGAAGCACCATCCAAGGTCTAAACAATGATATCTGCTTGCCCTTTGATCCGAGTTGAAGAACACTTTGTACCACTTTTTTTGTTGAAATACCACTGAATCTCACATTTACTATTTGAAATCTCTTTAGGAGACTATCTGCTCCTTCTTTGAGTCACACAGTTGCAACCAAATTCTCCAAACTATTTTTGCTGTGAATAGCTTGCAGGCACGGATTTATTTTCTGCTAACAAAAATCTTCCTAAGTACAGGCAGCTTAAATGAAAAATAGGACCACTGATCCTGTGAGAAAAAGACAGTACAGTGTATCTGGTTACAAATCCAAGTAGGGAGTATTCCATTTTTCTTCTAATTTATGTTTCCCGAGAGTAATTTTGTTCAGAAGATTGCCAGTGTTTTTAGTACAATAAGTTTCTTGTTACTTGTACTAACACATGCTGATTCCTTTTTCTGACCATAGCTTGAGTTTTTGATTTCATTGTACCCTAGCATCTGTAGATCAACACCTCATTAATTTAAAATAAATAAATGAAGTCTGAAATGCAGAGATTTAATGAAACCTTTGCACTACTCTCAAATGTAACGTGTATTACAAATTAATATACATATGGGTAACTAATAAAGAGGTATATTAATAAAGCATGATGATGTACATCAGATATCGTGAATCTCAATGTCCTAAATGTCTTCACTTACCTCAAATGTTTTTCTTAATAAAAATCAGGTATACCATTTGTAAATGATCTAAATAAAACATCGATATACCCTTCCAGATGAGTGAAATATGAATTGTAAATGAATGTGTCTACTTTCATTCATTCAATCTTGATTAAGCACCTGCTGTACGCTCAGCATTATGTTAGGAACTTAGGTTACAACAGTGGATAAGCCTGGTTGCTTTTCCAGGCTGACATCCTAGAGGGGTGACAAACAAATGAGTAAGCAAATTTTAAAAGGAAAAAAAAAAAAAAATACTCCTTGTGATAAGTGCAACCAAGGAAATAAACAGGGCGCAGTGATGGTACATAAGTGGGTGGGGGTGAGGGCAGCGCCAGTTTCTACGGAGTGGTTAGAGAAGGCTTCTTCTCAAAGGTGAATTTTAAGCTAAGACCTGAGCTATTTCAGGATATTTCTCCAAGGTCACCAAATAGGCAGGCTTGCTTATTAGGCTGCCAAGACACTTCTTAGCATTAGAAAACAAGTAGAAAATGGCATGTGTTGCACAGATTGAATGCAGGTTCACGAGTGCATCAAGCTTGCCCAGCGGGCACTCTGCACACCAGCCAGTTAGGACAAAGGAGGTTACACATCCCCAGACTACTCACCCAGAGAGGGTGTAAAACCGTCAACATAAACAGTAGTGGGCCAGTCAAATGACCAGCCTTTGGGATACACGCAAGAGAAATGTATCCTGTTGATTCATACTTCCTGATAACCACTCTGACCCACAAGGCTCAAAGCATTTTCAATGTATTTCATGAGTAAGTTACTCCCCTGTCCCAGGGAAGAAGGATGTTTACAACTATGTAACATATTCCCTTATTTCAGTTTGTAACTTACCTAAGTCAGTAGGTATAAGAATACTTTAAAACCCATGCTGTAACCTGTTTCTTTCTGTAGATTCTTTAGTCATGTAACGCAGTAGCTAACATGCCATTGACACAGAGTAAGAAATCTGTGGAATTCTCCCAGAATTATCAATAAGGAATTCTCCTTATTTAGAGAATCCACATTGCTAGGCAATTACTTCCTTCAAATGAACTGTCCTTATGCTCAGAGCTATGATAATCAGATTTTACCACATTTTTAGCGTCTCATTATGAAATTCCCCTTTCCTACTGCTAAATGGATTAAGATTAAATGGGGCTGCTTGACTGGCAGGTGGCATAGCTTGTGACTTGTATTCTACTTACCTGGAAATGATTTTCTCCTCTAATTGCCTATGTGGAGTCCAGGATTGGACCTACAGATAGTCATAACTTGCAGTCAGAAAGCCCAGTGTTATGATATGAGGGGCATGGGACAGAATTCCCTACCTAGCGATCTTTTTCCTTCCATATCAGCCTGTCCCGGGCCTGAAATGACCCTACTGTTGAGTTCTCTTGGAATTTTTCAGTGTTGTTTTTTGAATCCTTAAAAATCTTTCTGAAAAAGGAAAATATCCCTAAGCAGATACTATGTTAAACCATCGTTTTAGCAGGATTAGTTGACAACTAGCCTCAAGCAGTGCGACTCAGAAGCAGTGTCTACCTGTAGACCCGGAAAGGTCAGAAAAGCAAGGAGTGGGGAGAATTTGGAGGTCACTAAACACAGTAAATGTCACCATACTTTACTCAAGCTAATTCTCACAATTTCAAATACCAGTGGCTCCCAAACACTGGAATCACCTGGGGAATCTTTAAAAACGCTGACACCTGGCTTCCACCTCATACGTTAACTTAACTGATATGTGGTACCACCTGGGCATCTAGACTTCAAAAGCCCCCAGGTAATTCTCATGTACAGCCATGTTTGGGAGCCACTGACACAGGAAGCACTGCTCTTAATTGCTTTCTGGGATGCTTTGATTTCTTTCAGACATCAGGATCTCCCACGCCAATGTTTCTTGACCATGGCAGCACATTAGAAAAACCTAAGGCAAAAAAAAAAAAAAAGCCAGAAACTCACCAGCTTAAGATTCTGACTTAACTGCTCTAAGGCGCAGTCCAGCATCCCTTACTTCTTTCCATGCCCCAGGTGATGCTAATGGTCATCAAGGTCGAGAACCATGGTGTAAAGCCTAGGAACCGTTCTCTGGAGACTATAATAGGATTGTCCCTGAAGAAGCCAGAAGTGCCATTCTTCCCACTTTGTTCAGGTTGGGACTACCCCCAAAAGGCAGTAACACATTTCCCCAAGGCTGTGGGGAAACTTAAGGGAGGGGGGCAATGGGTGGAATTTACTAAGCCAGGAGCAGCAGAAATGTTAGAATAAGGAAAAGCACTGGTCCCTCTCCTCCCGCCCACGCGCCCCGCCGCCCAACTTTACTGACTGGCATGAGAATTTCCTTAGAATACTTCTTGGAGGTGGCTCAACCTTGGATTTTGTCCCAACACACTGTGACATTTCCTGTCCAATCAGAAACCCTGGCACTGCAAAGAGCAAGGCTGGCAGGCCTGGAGACTCCACTCCCTGTGAGATTCTGTGTCATGAGTTTTTTCCCAGGAGGATTTCTGCACCACCTGGATGTCAATCGTCCTGCTCCGTACCCTCCCGGACCTCGCCCCTCGGCCCCACTCCTCCTTCCTTCCCCCAACGCTCGGCGGAGTTGAGAACCATCTCCTAGAGATACTTGTAAAAGATTCGCTTCAAGTTTTTACATGGGAATCATTCAAGTAAATAATGTCCTTAAAAGACGGACGTCTTCGACGTGGCTTGGAGACGTGGGTGCTACTTTGGTTAAGTGTCTGCTAACCCACTTTGGGGCCCGGCCAGAGCCACGCGTCTCGCACCGGAAAGGAAGTCCGCGGAGACCCACCCCACCGCGCGGCTGCGCCCACTTGGGGCGTGGCTACTGCGCCCCGTTTCTCCCCGCAGAGAACGCGTCCCCTACATCGCTTTGTCTACGCTAAGCTGAGTCAGTTTATGAATGAAGAGTAGCACAGATCGGAGGCACTGATTCTGGAAAAAGTCTTCCTTACGCCGGTCTCATTAACAGATGAGAAAACTCAAGGGGGAAAAGGCTCTGTGACTCCGTCCGGGTTTGCCACAGAACATTTGTGGCTGAGCCCGATTTAGCCGCCCTTGAATTTCCATTCTGTTGCCTGGCAACCGGTTCAGACCAGCTCAGGGCCCAACCCCGGCCCCCAACCCGCACCCTTTCCCTGCCCGTGCAGCTGGAGCCGCACTGATCGAAAGTTCGGCCGTCTGGGGCACTGGCCAAAGGCATGTGAGCGAAGGCACTGGGTGGGTGACCCCAACTGGGCTCGGGGTCGGGCCCCAAACCCGCGCGAGGCCCGCCTGGCCGGGACTGACGCGCCTTCCGCGGTCCTTTCGGGACCTCCTTCTGCATCCCTCCTCCCCCAATTCCGTGAATACCACTTAACGCAATCATGTCAAGTTTCCAGAGTTCTCAGCTGCTCTCGGATTCCCCAGAGTCCCGGTGGGAAAACTGGCACTCAGAGCGTTAAGGATGCAGAACCAAAACAGGAGGGGAAAGTGCTGAAGAGCTTTCTCCTTCCCAGCTGGCTCCACTCGGGCCGGACTTTTGTGCCACAGTCGGGCTGGCGTGGCCCGAGCCGGGCAGCAACGGGAAAAGCGCGGACCGTGCTCCGGCCGCTCACGGAGACGCGCCCGCCAGCGCCGCTCTCGGGACCCAGCGTCCCAGCCCGCCCGCCGCCGCCGCGCTCAGCCCGGGCGCGGGGAGCGCACGTGCCGCCCCCGGCCGCGCAGGTGGTGGGAGGGCAACCGGCCCGTCCCCGCGTCCCCGCCGCGCCAGCCCGGCTCCCCAGCTCCAGGGGCTCCTCCACCCTCTCACTCCCCTCCCCGGGCCCGGGAGACTGGAAAGGGGGGTCGGGGGGGGGGAACGTGCCGGTAGCTACGCTCCCCCAGATCCTCACCCAGGTTCACGAAGCTCATGACCATGTCGGCGTCGTTGAGGAAGGCGCTGTCCTGCGCGCTGGTCAGTGGAGACGCGCCGCCGCCGGGTCCGGGGGCCAGGACGCTCCTGCTGCCGAGGGCCGCCTGCCGGGGCTGGGACGAGCCGGCCCCTCCGCGCGGCCCGGGCCGCCGCCTCTCCTCGTCGGAAGCCCCGTCCTCGTCGTCGGCGGCGGACAGGGCGTTGTACAGGTCCAGCATGAAGAGGGGCGCGGACTTCAGCCGCCCGGGCGGGGGCTCCCCGCGAGGCTGCTGCGGCGGCGGCGGGGGCGGCGGGAGCGCAGGGGGCTGCGGCTGCTGGAGGCCGTGCAGGGGCCGGGGCCGGTGCGGGAGGCCCAGCACGGCGAGGATCTCCTTCTGCATCTCCCGCTTCTCGTGCGTCTTGAGCCTCCGGTAGAGGAAGCCCGAGGAGGAGGTCTGCGGCGGCGGCGGCGGCGGCTCCGCGGGGCCGGGGCGCCCGCCGTCCCCCAGCAGCGCGCCCCCGGCGGCGGGCAGGGACGGGGGCCCGCAGCAGCCGCAGAGCAGTCCCCACCACCAGCACAGCCACGGCGCCCTCCGCCCCAGCATCCCCGCCGGGCCGGGCTGGCCCCGCGGGCCCCGCGAGGCGTGGAGCGGCGGAGCGAGGCCGGAGCGCGGCCGCGGTGGCCCTTGGGCGTGAGGAGCCCCGCCACCTCTCGGCGGGCTCGCTTCCCCTTCCTGGCGCTCAGTCCGTATCGCTCATGGTCGTCTGGGGCGCCCGCAGTTGCCCAGGCTGGAGGGGAGGCGAAGGGGGCGATCGCCGGGAGGGCCGCTGGAGGGGCAGGGGGGGAGCCCCACGCTCCCGCGCAGGTCCCCGGAGGCGCAAGCTCCGGGCCAGGTGCGTCCGAGTCGGGGCCGCGCGGCAGCCGGCGCCCTGGCTCCTGGGCGGGTCACGGCTCAGTCCCTGCGGGGTCCGGCTGCCCGCGCACGTGCGCTGCCTTGCGCCCTCCGGGGCGGCTGGACGGACGGCGGGGCCGCTCACCAGCTGGGGAGGGTGCCCGGCATCATCCCCGCGCACGCCTCTCCCCGGCTTGCACGGCCGCCGTGAAGTTTACCCCGCCGCAGGGCCCCGGCCGTGGCGGACCAGGCGTCCCGAGATGCCCACCTTCTCCGCGAGGCTTACACTTCCTTCTCCGTCTCACGAACTCCGCGCCCCCTCCGCCCTCGGGCACGGCACTGTCGCTCCCCCTCAAGATCTCGGCGCGCCGTTCCACTCCCCAAGCGGAGGCGGTGAGGCTCTTGCTTTCCGTTCCGTGCTCGTTCGGCTGCCCTGCAAACCCCGCTCGCAGAAGGGATGGGAGGGAAGCGGACCCGTGCGCGGAGCGGCGGCGTCGGCGCCGGAATTCGCAGGCTCCCGCCTCTCGGAGCCACGCTCCCCGCAGCGGCCAACGTGGGCTTTCTGGTGCGCGTCTCGCTCAGGTACCGCACTCCAGCCCCCGGGTCTCCCCGCCCTCTTGGTAACGGACAGGCTGGCGGCCAATGAAGAGGCGCGTCTCGCCTGTATTTAAATAGGCCCGCCCCCTTCTTTCACCCTCCCTCTCCCGGGAGGCATCGCCTCCGCCGCGCGTAGGTTTCAAGTACAGAGAATTCTCGGAGGCACCCGAGGAGTGGCGAGGTGGCAAAGGCAAAGAGGTCACCGCTAGGAAGAAAGATCTGATCAACACCCCGATGGGAACCTTTCCCTTTTACGATCCCATAAAAGGCCTAAATTGATGCCTTAACTAAATAAAAGTAAAATCAGCTGTTAAATCAATGCCACCTGAATCAATCGAAGAAGAACAGAAAACCATCACTTTTTCCCATTCCTTCCTTAGTTTCTCTAATTGATGTAACACAGGCGTTGAACTTGCACGTGGCTTCCAAAGGCAGCTGATGGAAGTTGGGGCACACCCTCGGAGAAGCCGTTCCCAAACGCCACAGAGAGGGCCAAATATAAGCCATACCCGTCGTCCTGAGGGCTTGGGCTCCGAGTATTTTGATTTATTTCTTCATTTGGCCTTCGGCTTCGCTTCTTAAGCTAGCACCCAAAAGAAAGAGGGTGTAATCAGAGAGTGTAGTAAAAAAGCGCCCCCCGCCCCCAGCTTCTTGGAAATGTTTCAGAGCTTCTCCAGTTTGTCTGTTAACGTGGCATTTTAATGTACCGAGAGACAATCGAATTTACATGATGCAAGATCAGTAAAACTTGAGGAGAGGTGGTAAAGGTGATTTCAGTAAACGTAGGGGCTTGGCATGTCCCATTCAGGATCACAGGCAGGGCCCTGAAACTCGGGTTGCTGGGAGCATTAGACAAGGTCAAGCATGTAAAACCCGTTATAATTTCATGCCAGGCTCACTTCTCAGTTACAGACACTGCCCCCTCCCCCAAACAACACCACCACCATCTGCCATTCAGCATGCACATTCATTTGCCCTTACCCTATCCAAGAAGGCCCAGTTATTGGTGGTTCCTAGAAAGAAGTTCTCTTAAAACGTCATGATCTTTTACCTGGTGAACGTGTGTGCATTAGAAATCAAAAACTGCAGTGCTGACCTGGCAGTCTTGGTTCACATAGTCCAGGGCATTTGGGAGCCAGACCAACCAAATACCTACAGACTATGGAATTTGTGAACTTATAAGATCATGAGGTTTCTACTGATCCCAGCCTTTTAAGCATTGTTATCTTGTTTCAAAGAGTCTGTGTTGAATGGGTAAGGGTCTTTACCTCCCACCATCCCACCATCCACTGGTTCGCTCTTAGCTGTCGTTCTGTCTTGGTCCAGACGCAGTGGTCTTTAGGACAGACTTGAATTTTACAAACGTCCCATAGCCATTGATCTCAGGCAAAACAGCAGCAACGACACTGAAGGCCAGTCTGTAACCACCTGCAGGGATTCTTTTCATCTGAAAAGAGGAGTACATCACTGCGAGGTCTGGGATCCCAGGCCCCTTAGAATTAGCCTCCATCACTTCTTTCTTCCGTCCGGGACTCGTTACCAGCATAAAATCATTGCAGTGCATAAAATGCCAGCAGCCAAGAGCTCTGATCAGAAGATCTGGAATTTCGGCAGGTATATGTGGGCTTCCTCCCAAGGGCCTCCTCCTTTCCCAAACCTAGTCACACCTTCTTAAGACTTCTAGTGAGACACAAGCAGAGTAAAAGCAGCTCCAGCCCATCAGGGCAGTGGGTAAAGTACTGGAAAACTGTAAAAACCCTGAGCATAGGGCACCTAGGAAGGGCTATGCCATTTAAAACACAAAAGCTGACTGTGACCCATCTTTTCCAGGTGCACCTATTATATATGCATATCTGACCCAGTGGAGAACACGCACAGACACACCGTCTTCCCCTGTTCTTGGATGCTTGGTAAGAGGTAGATGGACCTCTACGACATGGGTCTAAAATGGCCCTTAGTGATTTGTTATCAATTCACATCTGAGCAGCAACCGTGATTCAGGTCAGCCATGGGCTTCCCATCTCAAGCAAGATGGACTCTCAGGCCCTGTTGCATGACAGAAGGAAAAGGGGGTGCCTCCCGATGACAAACACAAGGGCACACGACTCGCTTACGAGCCAGAGGGGAAATATGTGACATGAGTTATGACGATCATAAAGATGGTGACATTCAACCGAGGACCACAGAAGAAGGCGTGCTCTCCTCATGTCCCCACTGCCCCCAACATGTGCACATATTTGTCAGAAAACACTCAGACACGACCTTGGATCCATTAGGGGCAAAGGACATAAAGAGATAGGGTTCTGAAATTTTAATAACTTCAAAATTGGGACCACTGTTTCTTCAAGCCTATCGGAACGCTGAGTAGATAAGGGACCGCTAACCACGACCTCGCCCACTCCCTGCTTTTCTGACCACTCCCCATCACTCACCCCAACAATCCCCAGAAGTCCCGGGACAAGGGGTTGGGCAAAGTCCAGATGTGATTCAGGAGGGAGGGAGTGAGGGAGAGGAACAGATCTGGCTCTGGAGTCTGCTGGGATGTGCGACCAGAGGGAAATCAGAGGGAACTTCGCCCCCTGCAGGACAACAAAATATCACCACCCCTTGCTCTGTGTGCCTGGACAAGCTTCATTAAGTTCCCTGCATGGGCCTCCAAAACATCTGGGTGGAAAGAGGAGGAATTCGGTCAAGAAGCCGGATGTAGAAACCAATCTATATCAAACATCTGGTGCCTTGGCTGACATTTCATGCAGATGGCCTTCAGTTTTCTGGACAAGGTTGCCCGTCCCACTCCCACGCACGAAATGAGGGAGTGAGGAACCCTCACCGTAAAGTGAAGGACTACCCTGTGCCTTTGGTGATATGGGGATAGGGTGAAAATCCTGTACCCAGGTGTCTGTCAATGCACAGGGTAATTCACACGACAAAGCCTTTAAAAGAGGAGTTACCATGTTCCTTTCATATTATGAGGGTTTCTATTTTACATATATGACACACTTGACCAAATCATTTCTATTTTTAAAAGATGCTGTTTATTAATTTGATACATTAAATATTCTATACTCTATGCTTTCCTTTGAATTATCTTATTAGCAATAAACTTTCAACTGACTTTCCTAAAGATGTAAGTGGCTGCTTTTAGAATTAATTTAACATAGAAGTATTATAAGCTATGCTGCTCTTGTGCTTAAAAGCTTGAGGTCTGGTCATCTGGAGTCCTTGGGCAACTCCACTTAAAACACTACATTTTTATCTTTAACGTTCATGTGAGGATTTGAGTATTTCCTAATATGAATTTCTCAATATAATAATTTGCTCCAACTTTCAAAATATCAATTTGGAGTTGCGTGAAAAGTAAATATGGTAAGTAAATGTTTGCAGAGCACTGAGAAACGAAAATCTGAGAGTTAAATAAACATTTTGCTTCTAAAAGCTACACCTGTAAGGCAGCCTTCAAAATACGTGTCTCATCCAAAAGTCTGTGGCAACACTTACATTCACTCACACTTTCCTTTCACTGTCAACTATTCAAAAATGCTGGGCATTCACACTTCAAAATATCATTCGAGCCATCATATTTTCCTACTCATGAAGGACATCTGGTGGCAAAGTGAAAAACTAATACATAAATCTGTTTCCAGAGATTTTTTTCCACACTGTAACCCAAATGGCAAATCTGTTACTGATGTGTGCCTCAGACGATTCTCACCAGCCACAGAATCTTTAGAAACATCCAGAATATTCATTTTTGAAATTTTCATTGGATAACTGACATGGGCAGAGTAAACCTTTTTTTTTTTTTTTTTTTTTTTTTACTGAGTAAAACAATGCTTAACATATTTCTATGACTAGCTCTACAATCCCTGAAGTTTTGTTCCAAGAAATCATTGGACATTTAGCTCCACTGGGCAGTGCCTGAGGCCTCTGAAGTCCACCCCGTCTGTGGTTCCCTCTGGATGTGTCCTGTCCTGGATGTGTCTCTTGTGTGTCAACTAGGAGGTCTCATGAAAATATGATATTATTGTACCGCCAGTCCCCTTAACTAGCAGAGCTGTAACCAGAGGTATGTAGGGGTCAGGAAAACCCACAATGACAGGATAAAATCAGGTTAAAATGAAAATCAAGGCCATCTTTTAAAGAGGAAGAGAAAGTCTGAGAAGATGTATACCAATGGGAAGGCAGATGTTGATACTAATTATCCAGTCTGTATTCATTCATTCATTCGACAAATATTTGAATGCCTAACGTGTGCCAGGCACTGTTCTAGGTTTGGGGATACCAAAGAGTCAGATTTTAATTTTATTTGTTTATTTATTTATTTATGGCTGTGTTGGGTCTTCGTTTCTGTGCGAGAGCTTTCTCTAGTTGCGGCAAGTGGGGGTCACTTTTCAACACGGTGCGCGGGCCTCTCACTATCGCGGCCTCTCTTGTTGCGGAGCACAGGCTCCAGATGCACAGGCTCAGTAATTGTGGCTCACGGGCCTAGTTGCTCCGCGGCATGTGGGATCTTCCCAGACCAGGGCTCGAACCCATGTCCCCTGCATTGGCAGGCAGATTCTCAACCACTGCGCCACCAAGGAAGCCCCCAAAGAGTCGGATTTTAGAGGGGAAGATTGACAATAAACAAAATAACTAAGAAAATATATTTGGGTAAGCAGGATGTTGTCCCCATGATTTTTGCCCCCAGTGTTCCACCTGTGACTATGTTACTCTACATTGTGGAGGGGACTTTGCAGATGGAATTAAGTTTGCTAAGCAGGTGACCTTAAAATAGGAAGATTATCCTGGAGTTATTAAGTGAGCCCAGTGTAATCACAGGGGTCCTAAAAAGCAGAGGAGGGAGACAGATGAGACAGAGCAGTCTGAGAGGGACTGGAGCCACCTTTGCTGACCTGAAAGGTGAAGGGGCCACAAGCCAGGGGATACAGGTGCCTCTAGAAGTGAGAGCAAACCTCAGCCGACAGCCAGAAAGAAACCAGTCTTAATGCTGGATTCTGTCAACAACCTGAATGAGCCTGGATGGAGATTCTCACCCAGAGACTCCAGGTTGGAGCCCCAGGCAGCTGACTCCTTGATTTCAGCCTGGTGGGACCCAGAGCAGAGAAACACAACCTACCAACTTCCGACCAACAGAACTCTGAGATAATAAGTATGTGTCGTTTTAAGCCACTAAAGGTGTGGGATTTCTTTCACAAACAACAGGAAACTAATGCGTATATAGTACGGTAACAAGTGCTGTGGAGAAAAATTAAACAAGAAAGAGGCTGTAGAGAGTGTGGACAGTCAGGAAAGGCTTCACTGAGAAGGCAACACTTGAGTCCACACCCGACAGAGGAAAGAGAACCAGCCCTGAGAATATCTGGGGGAAGAGCTTTCTGGGCAGTGGAAAAACAGTAAGTGCAAAGGCCCTGAGGCAGGTGCATGCCTGATGAGCCTGAGGAAGAGCAAGGAGGCCAGTGAGGTTAGAGCAGAGAAGAGAGGGGAATAATAGTAGAAAATTACATCAGCACCCCACAGAGGGTGGGCACTGGGGGCCAAGGTGGCATGGGATCCTGGGTGTCCTTGTAAAGAATTCACCTTTTAAAAAGCACAAGATGGCACAACAACATGGATACATCTCACAAACATAATGTTGAAGAAAGGACACCAGACACAAAAGAACACATATCGCAACTCCATTTGTACAAAATTCAAAAACAGACTATTCTAGAAGTCAGGTTAGTGGTTACCTTTGGAGAGAAGAGTAGGAGTAATTGATCGAATGAAACCAAGAGGCGTGTTCCTAAGGTTGGTCTATTCCATTCCCTGACTGGTGGTTATAACAGGAGCGGTCGATTTTGATAATTCATTGAGTGGTACACATATCATTTGTACACTTTTTTCATGTGCGTTATATTGCAATAAAAATTTTGATTAAAAAACAATTAAGTAAAGGACTACCACCACCACCAATAAAAAGTGTGAGATGGGGGCTTCCCTGGTGGCACAGTGGTTGAGAACCCGCCTGCCAATGCAGGGGACACAGGTTCGAGCCCTGGTCTGGGAAGATCCCACATGCCGTGGAGCGACTAGGCCTGTGAGCCACAACTACTGATCCTGCGCGTCTGGAGCCTGTGCTCCGCAACAAGAGAGGCCGCGATAGTGAGAGGCCCGCGCACCGCGATGAAGAGTGGCCCCCACTTGCCACAACTAGAGAAAGCCCTCACACAGAAACGAAGACCCAACACAGCCAAAAATAAAATAAATAAATAAAAATAAAATAATTTTTTAAAAAAAAAGTGTGAGATGGGAGGGTCACTGGATGGTTTTGAGCAGAGTGACATGAGTTGACTTAAATTTTAACAGAATCACTCAGGCCACCATGTTGAGAGCAGACTATTGGGTTGCCAGGGCAGAATCAGGGAGGTCAGTTAAGAAAGTCTTGCTAATGCTCAGGCGGGAGATGACGATGGCTCATAGGGGACCTCAGATGGAAGCAGTGGAGAGAGAAGTGGTGGGATTCTGGACACATTTTGAAGGCAGATCCCAATGCCAAGAGGATTCACTAATTGCAGGTAAAAACAACAGCGCCAACTACTTCTCCCCCTGTATAGGGCCAACAAAACACCATCTCCCTCACTGCATAAGGCATGGGGTAGTAGTGTGAATTTGCAGTGGACTGAGGAAAACAAGTGTTCATGCCCTCATGATTGTGGGTTAATACGATGGCGGTGACGAGGCGTGGCCTGAGGGGCTTTAGCCAACCTGTAGTCTCCATCACAAAAGCTGCTCAAAATAAAGAGTGCTTGCTACCCAAGAACAGCTTCAAGACAAGTGCCCTGATAGCCTTCCAACAATATTCCCTATATAGTTATATAATAGCTCCATCTCGGGAATATCAGTCTCTTCCAAGACATGAAGCTTGGCCATTAAGAATTAATTTTAAAAGGACTTCTATAAATGGGGTATCCTGGATGGAATATTGGAGCAGAAAAAAAAGGATAGTAGGGAAAAGAGAATGGAATGTGAATAAAGGGTAGAATTTAGTTAATAACAATGTATCAATATTGGTTCATTAGTTGTGACAAATATACCATAATAATGTAAGATGTTAACAATTGGAGACACTGGGGATGGGAGACAGAGGAACTCTGCACTATCTTTGCAACTTTTCTGTAAATTTTAAATTCTGCTAAAATAAAAGGTTTATTTGAAAGAATGTTCCTATAGCTTTAATCTTAAAATATAATAATTAAAACTTGGCCACCTCCTCTGCTGTAGAAAGTAATACTATGTGTCTTTATTCCACATAGATTTATAATGGCAATGTTTCTAATCACTTTTATCCATCTCTTTCCTCTCTTTTTCTGATTGGGTGAACTCTGCTGGGTGTCCTGCAGCTCACCGACTCTATCCTTTGTTATCTCCACTCTACTAGAGCCCATCTGGGGAGCTTTTTATTTCTGTGATGGTATTCTTTCCATTTGGTTCCTTTTTATATATGTATAACTTCTGTTTCTTTGTTGAGATTTTCTGCTTTTTCATTTGTTTCCAGGGAATTTGTAATTGACTGTTGAAGCGTTTTTAATGACAGCTGCTTTTACATCCTTGATTTGAGTGAGATGAGATCATCTGACGTCTGATTGATCTTGGTAGTGGTGTCAGTGAACGGTCCTTTCTCATTTCAAGTTGGCATTTTCTTGATTCTTTGGAGGGTTTGGGGGGGGGGGTGTTTGCTTTGGGTTTGCTTTGCTTGTTTGTTTTGGTATGTTTTTACTTTGCTCTTGCATCTTGGGCATTCTATTATGTTATGAGTCTCTGGGTCCTACTTAAATCTTTTATCTGGCATCGCCCTGCCTAGGTCTAGCTGGCAAGTCCTGGCCTCCTTTTGTTGGCCGTGGTTCCAATGGCAACTTAATTTTCAGGGGCTTTGCGGTATTCTTATGGTCTGCGTGGTTTGTGCAGTGCTGCTGGGGTTCCTGTCATTCCTGCTGGTGCTGCCTGAAGGGCCAGAGGGTCGTCTCCATATAGACCACCAGGTGTCTCTCCGTGGGGCGGGGGAATGGCAGGGACGAGGAGGCTCTCTGGGAGTCAGCTTTTAAACACCCACACACTGATGATCTACAGTAAAATGCTGGTTCCAGGACGGTTTCCACCAACGACTGCATAAGAGTCGTTTTTGTCGCTGTTGTTGTGATGATATGGAGTCCATGATTTAACTGATTTTAACTTAAATTCCGTACGGTCACAAACACAAATAGAGGTAACTTATTAAAACAGAGGTAACGGTTAAAGATAAATAAGGAAATCAAATTATTAGGTTGGAACCAAATAACCATGAAGGTATCTAAAATCATAACAGAAATCAAGCATTGTATTTCGCTCTGAGGTTCCTAGGAGACAAGACAAAAATGGAAATAGAGGGCTATAAAGTGCTCATAGTTTAATAGAAAAAAATGCAATAGTATCTGGAGAAATTTTTCTTGCATTGAATCCTCAGAGGATTTTTTTTTAATATAGTTTCTTTTAGAAATAACTCCTTCTGCCTGTTGATGACCACATGTTCACTTTTCCTTTGACTGAATAAGCCAGATCCACTCCAATAAGATTCATACAGTATATTCCAGAAGTAAGTAGACAGGGCCGTTTGGGATTTTGTGTGGCATTATTTCTCCGAATCTCATGCAGAGGCTAGGGAATTTACCCTATTAACAAGTGAACTAGGGTGGAGGGCAGAGCAAGGCACAAACAGCTAACTCTTCAGTCATCCTCCAGATATGCAGTCTGTACACCTCACTTCTACCTGGCCAGAAATCGAGACTGTAAGCTCTTTTGTATTCCAGCCCCGGCCACAGTGCCTGGCACATAGTAAGGTGCTAAATCAACATTTGTTTAATGATAGAATTTTATTGGTTAATGGCTTGGGTGGGAAAAGAGAACAATGCATAGGACATTTTCCCATCACATACTTTCTCTACCATGAGAAGATCCCAAAACACAAAAAATTATGTGCATTCATCAATAGCTAAACTAAACTGTAGCCCATGAAAATAAATATTAAATTGTTCACTAATAACCAAAATGTCAGGGCTTTAAAACTACATTATTCTCTTCCTACACAGACATTAGCATGGAATCACCAAAACTAATTTTAGCAGTCACCTCTACTACTTAAATGTGTATATATCACACTCATAAAAATGAGACTTTCATGCAGAAATAAAACTAAAATTTGCCAATACACCTCAGAGTAAAAATGTTATTTAAGGATTAGTAAAACATTTATTTTCCTAGCATGTGAATAGGACACTTGTTCTCATAATTTTCCTTCACGTCCCTCACTAGAACTGAATCTTCTGGCATCTGGAACAGATTCTTTCAGATGCATACATACACCTGTTTCAAATTCAGGCACCCCAGAATCAGTAAAAGAAAGCCCTTCCAGACATCAGTAGAGCAGGGCTCCTGTCAACAATGCACTTTGCTAAGGAAAGAAAGAGGTCTCTCCCTGCCAATAAGGAGGGAGCTGAAGGGAAATTTTGTAAATGTTACTTATATGAAATTAATGAAATGATGTTAGTATCACTTACAGGTTTAGGGAAGTGTGTGTTTCATGTTAAGCCTTTTACCATAATTACCTTAGTTCTAGGTCATTTGCTCTTACTTTTTATCAGAGGAACTCAAAGCACATTCTTTTCAAGACAGCTGTGTTCTAGTTATGCAAGAATCAGTGTTAGAGAGCCTATGTACAATAGAGTGCCTCTGGTCAACCATACCCTATTGTGCACTTAAAAAGTTGTTGAGGGGAGGGTTTCCCTGGTGGCGCAGTGGTTGAGAATCTGCCTGCCGATGCAGGGGACACAGGTTCGAGCCCTGGTCTGGGAAGATTCCACATGCCGCGGAGCAACTAGGCCCGTGAGCCACAACTACTGAGCCTGCGCATCTGGAGCCTGTGCTCCACAACAAGAGAGGCCGCGATAGTGAGAGGCCCGCGCACCACGATGAAGAGTGGCCCCCACTCGCCGCAACTAGAGAAAGCCCTCGCACAGAAACGAAGACCCAACACAGCCATAAATAAATTAATTAATTAATTAAAAAAAAAAAAAAAAGTTGTTGAGGGGAGAGCTCATGTTACGTGTTCTTACGCCAAAAAAGGGAGGGGGGGGACATAAGGAAACTTTTGGAGGAGATGGAAATGTCTTTGACCTTGATTGTGGTGATGATTCCATAGGTGTCTGCATATGTCCAAACTCATCAAATTGCTTACATTAAATATGTGCCACCTGTTGATGGGAATGTATATTGATACAGCCACTATGGAGAACAGTATGGAGGTTCCTTAAAAAGCTAAAAATAGAACCACCATATGACCCAGCAATCCCACTGCTGGGCATGTACCCTGAGAAAACCATAATTCAGAAAGAGACATGGACCACAATGTTCACTGCAGCTCTATTTACAATAGCTAGGACATGGAAGCAACCCAAGTGTCCATCGACAGATGAATGGATAAAGATGTGGCACATATATACAATGGAATATTACTCAGCCATAAAAAGAAATGAAATTGAGTTATTTGTAGTGAGGTAGATGGACCTAGAGTCTGTCATACAGAGTGAAGTAAGTCAGAAAGAGAAAAACAAATACCGTATGCTAACACATATATATAGAATCTAAAAATAAAAATAAAAACGGTTCTGAAGAGCCTAGGGGCAGGACAGGAATAAAGCCACAGACGCAGAGAGTGGACTTAAGGACAAAGGGAGGAGGAAGGGGAAGCTGGGATGAAGTGAGAGAGTAGCATGGACATATATACACTACCAAATGTAAAATAGATAGCTAGTGGGAAGCAACCGCATAGCACAAGGAGATCAGCTCGGTGCTCTGTGACCATCTAGAGAGGTGGGATAGGGAGGGTGGGAGGGAGACGCAAGAGGGAGGGGATATGGGGATATATGTATATGTATAGCTGACTCACTTTGTTATATAGCAGAAACTAACACACCACTGTAAAGCAATTATACTCCAGTAAAGATGTTAAAAAAAAATATGTGCTGCTTTCTGTATATCAATTATACTTCAATAAAGCTGAATTTTAAAAGGTGATCTGAGGTGGAAAAGATAAGTAAGAGACATATCAGACAGGATCTTGAGAAGTTTAGACTTTCAAAGGATAAAGGGACAGCACCAAAGGGTTTTAACCAAGGGAAACACAGTCTGATAAAGTATTTTAAACCATTTAATGGGCTGCTTTGCAGAGCATAAAAGCAGGAAGGCCGGGAGGAGAATAATGCAGTAAGCGAGGGGACAGAAGATGGTGGCTTAGATTACGGTGGAGATAGTGGATGCACTGGACATATATTTGAAGGTAGGAAAATTACAGGACTTGATGATAGATTGGAACGGAGGACTAGTGAAGAAGAGGAATCAAGGATTTATACCTGAGCAAACAAAGTGGCTGATGGCTCCGTTATTGAGATGGGGAATTCTGGAAAAAAATATGTTAGGGAGAGAGAAGTTGGAAAAAGAGAAGTTCTATTACAGAGGTTGTGTTTGAGGCCCTTTTGAGATTTCCAAATGGGGGTACCAAGTAAGCAGTTAGAGAAACCGCTATATCATTCAGAGGAAGCACTGGCTGAGTAAATTAATTTCAGGTTCATCTGGATATAAGTGATATTTAAAACCCCGGGAATGGGTGAGGTTACTTATGGAAGGAGGGAGAGAAGGAAGACAGAAGTGAGCCTGGAAAAGGTTTAGAGCACAAATAGGAGAAAAGCCAACAAGGAGAGCAGATTGACTAGAGAAAACACGTCCCTGTGAACCATGGTGTCATGGAAATCAGGAAAGGAGGCAGGACTGGTCCACCGTGTTGAATGTGGTCAAGGATAGAGGATGTCCCTTGGATGTTACCACATGGACATCACTGGTGACTTTTACAAAAATAATTTCAATGGAGTGAGAGGGGCAGAGGCCTGATGGATTAGAGCCAATGAGTGAATGGGAACTGAGGTGTGGAGGGACCACAGAAACGCAACTTGTTCAAAAGTTTTTTGTAAAAGGGAGCAGAGTAACGAAGTGACAGCTGGCAGAGGACAAGAAGACTAGTGGCCATTTTATTTGTGACAAGGGAGGGCAGGAAGAAGGGCAATTTGTCAGGGATAACAGGAGGAAAGAAGGGGAAAATGGCTGAAGATGAAGAAGGTGTGAGACGTAAGTGACAGAAGATAAAAGACAACGTATCATCTGTTTCCTTAAAGAAGAGGAGGCCATGTCTTCAGGTGAGCATGGAAGCTACAGCAGGCAGATGCTGTGGTGTGAGGATAGGTGAGTTTGTAGAGGCCCCGTACATGGCCCTCAGTGATCCTTGCCTCCTGCTCTTTGTGTACTTGTGGGATCTCCGCCCCTTGAGTGGGGGCCGGACTCACTAAGCTCTGATGAACAGAAAATGGCAGAAGTGATGGGATGTCCCTTCTGAGATGAGGTTATGACGGGACTGTGGTTCCCTCTTGGACACTCACTCTGAAGGAAGCCAGGCGCCATGTTTCGAGCTGCACTGTGGGGAGGCCCACCTTCCAAGGCACGGAAGGCGGCTTCTGCCCAACAGCCAGGATGGACCGAGGCCCTCAGTCCAACAGCCATGAGGATCTGACTCCTGCCAACAACCACATGCGTGAGCTTGCAAGGGATCCTCCTTCAGTCGGTCCTTCGGAGGAGATGGCAGCCCCAACCAGCCCCAAACTCAGGAGAGTCTGAGACCCCCAGGTAAGCTGCACCCAAATTCCTGACCCCCAGAAACTGTGAGATAATCAATGTTGGTTGTTTTCAGTCGCTAAGTTTTGAGGTGATCTGTAGCAACGGAAAACTGATATAGAGAAGAAAGCAAGGAACTAAAATCTTGAACAAAAGAAAGAAAGTTAGAGAACTATGGTTAGGATTGACAGTGTTAAGTAACCAATTTATTAAGAAGCCTCAAACTCAATGGGGTCAAAATGTAAAACATCTTATATTTCTCCAGTCTAATGCATTCAACTGTGCTCTCTCAAATCCCCATTGGCCCTTCCTTAACGCAGATGGGGAAGATTTCATCATTTGTCACTCATTTTCAGTTGAAACGTCCATACAGTGTAACACTTCAATGTCTTTACTAAAATATTAGACTAAAATTTTGAAGGAGCATCCCAAGCCCATTGTTTCATCCACAGTTTGGATAACTAGTCCTCAGAACCTTATGATAATGTTTCACCAAATTTATGGTTACCAAAGGGGAAAGGTGGGGGGAGGGGGGGAGGGATAAATTAGGAGGTTGGGATTAATATATACACACTACTATATATAACATAGATAAACAACAAGGCCCTACTGTATAGCACAGGGAAATCTACTCAGTACTCTGTAATAAACTGTATGGGAAAAGAATCTGAAAGAGAGTAGATACTGTATAACTAAATCACTTTGCTGTACACCTAAAACTAACACAACATTGTAAATCAACTATACTCCAATGTAAAATAAAAAAATTTTTAAAAAGTCATAGCAGGGACTTCCCTGGTGGTCCAGTGGCTAAGACTCCACGCTCCCAATGCAGGGGGTCTGGGTTCGATCCCTGGTCAGGGAACTAGATCCCACATGCCGCAACTAAGACCCAGTGCAGCCAAATAAATAAATTTTAAAAATATGTTTTTAAAAGCCATAGCAAAAAAAAAAAATGTTTCACAAAGGGTATCCCACAGAAATGATAGCTTCTGAGCATATTCTTTAGAATCTGCCAAAACAAAATAAAATCTATACTGTTTTTATTTTCCCTAGAATTCATTTAAAGTATAACTGTAAGGAAAGTGTTTAACTGTATTATAAAAATTGTGCGTTTCCTCATTCTTGATACTCTGCCTTTTAAAACGTGCCCCATTGTAAAATGGGCAGACGTTCACTGTGATTGCCCCATGCATGAACAAACAGCTTCAATCTGCTTACTGATGGACATGAATGTGTCTTAATTTATTATTGGTTTGATGTTGTCTTGATTTGATGATCATTGATTTATATTCAGTATCTTATTTAAAATGTCAACTTCTTTGACAGCTTGTTCTTTTTCCTTTGATATCTCTAATGTTTAAATGGATATTAATATGTTTGCAATGATTTCTTATAGGAGTTAATTCATCAGTGAGACAAATAGTCCACGACGCTAGCCCAAGTTTGCAAAATATCTTGGGTGCCCCTGCTGCTGTTGTGTCAATTTATAATTTAAATGTGTTCAGTATTTAAGAAAGCCTGAGATGGACTGACCTATAGGAACTCTCAAGCACTGGAAGTACTGTTAAAGTATTTTCTTGACTTCTAAAACTCTGTGTGTGTGTGTGTGTGTGTGTGTGTGTGTGCGCGCGCGCATGTGCGCGATTTAAAGCTGTTCTTCTCCCTCAACATCCTCCTTTATCAGTACCTCGAAGGGTGTGGTTAGGTTCTGACACAACTCTTCCTCCTCTCTCTCCGGGGCCTCGCTCCTCCAGGGATAAGGACTCTCTCAAAGAAACAAACAAGAAAGCAGAGGTTTTCCTAAACAATTGACGTCCACCTGGTGGTGGCGATGGGGAGTATCTTTGATCCACTCTGGTTCATCTGATGCTTCTGCCCTCTGCCGATACGGTGGCTTCTATACACCCAGTGCATGGGTTTTGGGGGAGGGGTTGGTGTTCAGGTTTATCCCTGCCTTTGCCATCACTGACCATGTATCTCTTTGGCACCGACAGTGGTCCATGCCCTCAATCACCTCCCCACGTTGGGCATCCCCTCGCTGGCCCAGATGCCTCCTGGAGGGCCCTCCTTCCTGCCTCTCATCTAACTTCCATGCTCCTTATTATTCAGCCATGGAAGCCACTCTTTATTATTCAGCCATGGAGGCCTTTGCCTTTGCCATGTCCCCTGAAGGCCAGAGAGAACTACAGTGAGGCCCCCAACATCCATCTTCTTCACTCAAAGCATGTTAAGCCATGGTCCTTACTCACCCTCCTGGCAAGAGTTAGACAGCCTCTCACCTTAGAAATTTCAGGCAGAGGCGGCACTGGTTTCTATGGATACGTATGCTCCTAACCTCCAGGGACACCTGTCAAGCTCCCCCACGAATCCCTTCACCACGCTCCCCTCTGCTCCTATGGTGACAACAGAGCAAAATAACAGGTTTCCAGCTTCCCGAGCATGAAGCCAAGGAGTGAGACCCAGCCTTCTCTTCTTGTGATTCAGTTATCTCTACAAGTGGCCCTCTTGATGCTCCCCATGTACACTTGGCTTTGTCAGAAACAGCCCCGTCGTCTCCCTGGTGAGGAAGTGAAAAAGCCACGTGTTCCCCAACCAGGCCATTGTCTCCTGACTCCGGTGATTTCCCCTCTCTGCTCTCCTTGGGAGTATGGGGAGAAAGACAGGAGTCGTGGCTGAAGGTTTCAGGGAACCTTCTGCAGCCTTTTTTTTTTTTTTTTTTTTTTTTTTAGATTGGAGTTTATTTATGTATGTATTTATTTATTTTTGGCTGCGTTGGGTCTTCGTTTCTGTGCGAGGGCTTTCTCTAGTTGCGGTGAGCGGGGGCCACTCTTCATCGCGGTGCACGGGCCTCTCACTATCGCGGCCTCTCTTGTTGCGGAGCACAGGCTCCAGACGCGCAGGCTCAGTAGTTGTGGCTCACGGGCCTAGTTGCTCCACGGCATGTGGGATCTTCCCAGACCAGGGCTCGAACCCGTGTCCCCTGCATTGGCAGGCAGATTCTCAACCACTGCGCCACCAGGGAAGCCCTGCAGCCTTTTTAATAATCCTTGATGGAGTGTCTGCTCCTAAATGTGGGCAGTTGCTAGAACTTATTGCTTCTCTGTCCTCCATTTTGGACCCCCAGTTACTGCGCCAGGAAAATAGTAAATGTCTCACTTTGTGTGACAAACAATCATTGGAGGCTATCCCAGGGAAAGGGAACAGCATATACAAAGGCCAAGAAGCAAGAAAGATCACAGTTCCTGATGAGTAAATCCATATGTTTGATTTGCAAGGGCTCTAAAACCTGAGTCAAAAGCTGAGGCTAAAGGTGCAAAAAGAGACCTAATTGTTAAGAGACCTGTATGCCCTTCTAAAGAGTAAAAGTATACACTATAGGTGATAACAGAGTCATGGAAGAGTTTTTTGCAAAGGAGTGACAAGACTCAGTTTGCACATTAGAAGGGTGACTCTGCTGGCAATGTGACAGGTAGATTATGTTGATGTGTGCAGAAACAAGAGGAAAGAAAGGAAGGATGTTGCCATGACTCAGGCGAGAGAGGAGAAGGGCTTGAACTAGATCAATGGCAGCTGTGATGGGGGAAGTGAACAGAGGTGAAAGCATTTAGGATACAGACCAGATCAGTCTTTGTGATTAACCAGAAGTACAGGAAGAGGGTGAAGGTGACATTTACAATGACCCATTGGTTCCTGACTTGAGGAACTTGGTGGATAGCAATGATATTTGCAAAGACAGCGTTCCTCAGAAGAAGAAGATGAGCTCCACTTTGGACGTATTGAGTCTGAGGCCCTCATAGGACATCCACATGGAGCTGCCTAGTTGGACATACAGGAATATTCCTCAGTATCACCTGCCTGGCGACATCAATTTGGAAGATGGAGCCATGAGTGTGAGTGGCATAAGTATAGAATGATAAGAGGACTCGGGACAGAGTTCTAGGGACCACTGACATTTTAGTAGTGCCACGAGGAAGAGGAAACCACCAAAGACACTAGGAATTTACCACTGAGGTAGGTGGGAAACTAGGAGAGAATAGTGCCATATTATTCAATACGGAGGAGATTCCATGGTGAAAACGCTACAGGAGGTGTCAAGTAAGATGGCATTTGAAGTGTTTCCACTGGACGTAACCATCAGAACATCCTTTGAGACCCTAGAGAGTGAACTGCAGAGGGATGGAAGCTGGTGTATAAGGCAAGTCAATGGAAAGTGAAGAAGAAGAGAAGACAGAAGGAGAAGAAGGTCTCCGGGGAAGGAAAGACAAGACAATAAAGGCTGGAGGGGGATGCAGGGTCAGGAAAGGATGTGTGTGTGGGCAAGGAGGTATGCTGGTGGGTCTACTTCGGTTCAGAGAAGGGAGAGGAGAATGACCTTGAGGGTTTACTGCAGTTCTGCCCACTGAGATGACCATGAAGTCTAGAGATGCATTCTTCTAAACTACTCATGGGGCTTACTAAACTTTACTTACCAGCCTCACGAAGTATGTAATACTCCAGTAGAGTTTAGTAGCCAGAAACTAAATTTCCAACATTTAATTCTTTGCCTAAGTCTCTGCTTTTAATCCCAAGAAAAGAAATACAGAGCCAGGAATACCATGTCAGTGATACTGAACACCTGTGAATTCAATCAGTCACTCTGGCAGCATCATATTTACATCCAGCATTTTGATAAAAACTATAAGCATCTTTGAAAGCACACCTACCTGTAAATTATTAATCATCTGAATCAACCAATAACTCTTCCAGTATTCTCCCAAACCTAGATTAGCCCTAAACACTGCTGGAGAAAAATACCCAGTGTGGAGATTGGCATCAAGGTCATACTCATCAGTTTCCCAAGGACACTGCTGGTCAAGCTTTCTCTCCACCTCCACGCAATGCCAAGTTCATACTTCTTCCACCTCCGGCTCCAACTCCCTTTTGCCCTTCACTATGACCTTGCTTCCTGCCTCATAAAGGATGGGGGTAGGAAACCTATTGCAAAGAAATATCTTCATCTTCCTACCAAATCTACAAACCCTCTTCTCCTCCTCCCCCTTTTGTCACAACAAAGGAGGTGTCTCTCCTCCTATCCCAGAATCAGTGCAAAACGCTTCTCATGCACTCTGGTCATATCCCCTTGTGACTCCCCAGGGACTTTGCTCCCTTGATTAGCCAACAGCATGTGTCTATCTCACACACTCAGCAACATCACCACCAATCTCCCTCTCGATGACAGATGACTTTCCTTGTGCCCAAATACTTTAGTATGTTCCACTTTCAAGACCTTCCCTTCGATCCCTGCCCAGCACACACCCTCTCCAGCTTCCTCCCCATCTTTCCCCTTCCTTAGATGGCTATGAAGCTGCCACTTCAACCCACCCCAGCTGGCTTCCACCCCCACCATGCAGGCCTCCATATTGTCAAATCCAGATGTAACCTTGGAAACTTCTCACAGCCATTAACTTGACCTCTACCTTGTTCTTAGCACACTTTCAGCTCTTGGCTTTTATGAAACCTTCCTCTCTTGGCTTTGTCGTTTCCCTCCGTCCAATCCATTCTCCTTGCAGGAGCCATGATGGTTTTACATGTAAACTGTACCCCTGCTCAAATCTTTCAACGGGCCCCCCAGATCCTGCTGACCTCTCCAGCCTCAAAACCTTGCCACTGCCTTCGACACTCACTGCCCTCTGCATCCTTCCATTTCCTGGGAGGTGCCTGTACCTCCCACCTCAGGGACTTGGCAAATTTTGTTCCCTCTATCAGGAATACTCTTCTCTTCCCTACGCCGACCCTTCACCTGGCTAAATCCTACTTTAATGCTTAAATGTCACTTTCTCCCACTCTACACGTAGTCCCCCTGTAATAATCTCTCATGGTGCTCTCTAGGTTTTCTTTATAATATTTATCATAGTTTTAACTATTTATCTATCTGTGCATGATTATTTAATCTAGAGTGTCTTTCTGACAACTCTGTCACCTCCTAGACAGCAGAGCCCATGTGTGTTTTCCTCCCAGAAGTCAGCACTGTTCTAGCTCCCAAGAGCTATTAAACGAATATCTGCTGAATAAAATGAATTATTATTTTGAAATAACTTTGTCCAACTTTAAAATAATCATATTCTCAGTATATTAATTATATCATATTATATGCAAAGAAATTTTTTTCAGAAAAAAATTTCTCCCCTTTCTTGTTACAAGATGGCTCAGTGCAGTGAAAAGCATGTAACACAGCTGAGGACACAGAGAGACAGCCCTGGCACTGCCTCTGAGTCACACTTTTCTCATTTGTAAAATAAGAATAAGAATCACACTTAACTGGTATTAACAGAAATTGTTGTGAGGACTGAAGAAGGGAAAAAATAGGAAAAGTGCTTTGTAAACTGTAAAGTGCTAAATAAAGTTATTAATATGATGCTACAGCTAGGTTGAATTCTTTAGAGAAGGCCTATTTCCTTATTAGTTTTCCTTACAAAGAAATAGGCCAGTTAATTGTTTTTTGTTTTTTGGTTTTGTTTTTGGCTACGACACACTGCTTGTGCGATCTTAGTTCCCTGACCAGGGACTGAACCCACGTCCTCGGCAGTGAAAGCTCAGAGTCCTAACCACTGGACCACCAGGGAATTGCCAAGGGAGTTAATTGTTTAAGTATTGCAAAAATATATAGCTGTTGCCTTGTTCTAGATCACATCTATTTTTTCAATTCACCTAGAAATACACACCACACATTCTGTTGAGAAGAATTCATGGTAAGTCTCTATTTTTTAAAAGGTGCATTTTGGGGGCCTTCTCTGGTGGCACAGTGGTTAAGAATCTGCCTGCCAATGCAGGGGACATGGGCTCCATCCCTGGTCCGGGGAGATCCCACATGCCTCAGAGCAATCCCACATGCCCATGCACCACAACTACTGAGCCTGCGCTCTAGAGCCTGTGCGCCACAACTACTGAGCCCTCGCGCCACAACTACTGAAGGCCGCGCGTGTAGAGCCCGTGCTCCGTAACAAAAGAAGCCACCGCAATGAGAAGCCCACGCACCGCAACGAAGAGTAGCCCCCGCTCGCTGCAACTAGAGAAAGCCCGTGCTTAGCAATGAAGACCCAACGCAGCCAAAAAAAAAGTGAATTTTTGGATTTATAAATTGGATTAGCTTATTGCGATCAGCACGTTGGAATTCACCTACAATTTAACTTATGTTGAAAAAAGCAAGAAATAGGGCCATTAAAAGTCGAATGAACAAAATCTTAAATAAGAGATTCCTTTGTATGGCTAAGCTAACAGGACATCTAGCTCCAAAGTGCAGTGTATCGGGGAAAAGAGGTAGGGCCTGTGTCCTTGCAGGAGTCTTGAGATTCTGTTCTTCTTAAATTTTGAAAGATGGCTACATAAATACGCATCAGCCTCTCTTGTAGAGGAGCTTATATATCAAAATGGTAAAAAACCTAAATAAGTGAATTTTGTAGTTCAGTCACTGATAATCTCAAGAAAATTTCACGTGAGGAAGTCATCCACATCCTCATACCCACCATTTCTGCTTTCTTTCTTTTAAATGGCTCACAGGACAACCAAAGGGGATGGCAGTCGGGGAAGGGCATGGGGAGGTAGGGGCATTTGGACGTTAGACCATGATTTCTATTCTCATGTCAACTTTAAAGGGCATCAACTGTTTCTTTTAAAAATTACGTTCTGTATACATTAATACTAATATATTCTTTCCTAAAAAGGGTATTTACCTAAATCTGACTTTTCAAAATGAAAACTAATTTACTAATTTAGAAAGATTATTCTTCTCCACTATATATTTAGTCAGTTATGCTGAAAGTGCTCTCATAAAGCTGACAAAGTAATTCAATAGACCAGCATAATGGCTATTTTTTTATTTTTTATAAATTTATTTATTTTTAATTTATTTTTGGCTGCACTGGGTCTTCGTTGCTGCGCGCGGGCTTCTTCTAGTTGCAGTGAGCGACTAGAGTTGCAGGGGGCTACTCTTCGTTGAGATGCGCGGGCTTCTCACTGTGGTGGCTTCTCTTGTTGCGGAGCATGGGCTCTAGGTGCGCGGGCTTCAGTAGTTGTGGCTCGCAGGCTCTAGAGCACAGGCTCAGTAGTTGTCACGCACAGGCTTAGTTGCTCCACAGCATGTGGGATCTTCCTGGACCAGGGCTCGAACCCGTGTCCCCTGCATTGGCAGGCGGATGCTTAACCACTGTGCCACCAGGGAAGTCCCATAATGGTTTATTTTTGCTGAATTCTTTTTTCAGTTTTACAAGACTGTAGATCTATAAGCCCTACCGACATCTGCATCTATCATCCTGATGTCTGAAGCATGCTTTGTAACTGCGAAATATGTGATAAAACTGTCAAAAGTCTATGGAGGCAGCTGCATAAATGTTGAAACCAAAGTCAAAGTTCTATTTATTCTGCGACAGTGTAAGAGTTGCACATTTTACAGCATGATGGAAAGTAAAACCCTCACCCCACCTTCTGTTGCCTTTTTTTATTTTTTTATTTTTTTTTACTTATGCTACAGGAATTTCTGTCATGGGCTGAGCATTTACTAAATTGTTCTGTTTCTAAGATGAAATGTTATATATATTTCTTTACTTTTTGTTGAAGTATAATCTACATTCAGAAAAGTGCATACGTCTTGATGCAAATTTGATGAGTTTTCACAGGCTGAGCCCACGTGTGTAGCCAGCACCCAGTTCAAGAAACAACATGACCAGCCTTTAGACCCCCTTCCAGCAACTACTCCTCCCCAGGATAACCACAATCCTGACTTCTAACAGTCTAAGTAGCTTTGCCTGGTTTTGGACTTCACATAAATGGGATCACGCAGGATGCTGACTTGTGTCTGGCTTGTTTTGCTCAACACTGTGGTTTAAACACCTTATTAATGTGTCTATAGTTGCAGGCTAACCTCCACAGCACTGTAGTTCTTATTCAACCATTCAACAAATATTTGTTGAGCTCCTCATGTGTGCCAGGAACAAATGAATCTTCGTTTCTATAGATAACATTTCAGTGCTCATTTGTTGATAGAAAGTCAGTAAAGAAAACTTTAGTTTCCTAACGTGTCTTTCAAAGTGAATTGCTTTGCCAAACTGAATTTCAGCAACTTCCAAAATAATCTCAAAATCATGATACACATAAGGATACAGGCAATACTCTGTTTCTTTTTCAATAGGCACAATGTCCATTTGTATTAATATTCTCCATGTTCACTCAATATTCTCAGTGTTTTCTCTTATGACATTTTGTGATCAAAATAATTTTTTTAAGATTTGTGAATCTGAATTCTTGGGAACAGTCAGTTCTCTGGACCAATTTGTTCTAAAGCAGGTGGTGTGATTCAAGGACATTCTGAACTTAGCTGCAAGTCCCAGTTTTACCACCAGTTAGCTGTGTAACTTTAGGCAAGTTCCTTAACCTCTTTGTGCTACTTTCTGCATCTATAAATAAAATGATAAACCGACAGGATTTCTGCAGAATCTCCTAGTTCCATTTTCTGTAGGGTAAATACTTGAAGACAGTGTATAAAGAGGATTTATACACGTACCACATCCAAGGAATGTCACTGAAATATAATTTCTTTTAAGCTAACACCTTTGCTACTCGAAGAAAAATTCCACAGTTATATTTCCACCTTTTAGACTGACATTCAAGTACCCAAATGCAGAGCTGAGTCTGGTCTCAGTGACAGCAAGCCTAGCATAGCACAGCTTTTGCTATGGAGCGTTTTCTAAGTGGCAGGCCTGAGCGATGACAACGATAGAACACAAAATCTGGGTCTATTTCCCAAAGAGAAAATAGATCAAATGTGTTGCCTTTTCCCTTGGTTCTATAAAACATTTGATTAACGATCTCTCTCACAAATAACAACGACAAAAATAGCACCTTAACATGTTAGTCCTTAGAATTCTTAAGTTTAACCACAAAGCTCAAATTGCAGTAATTTAGTAGATAAGGGACAAGTTCCATCATTTCTTCTGTGTCCCCTTTCCTATGCATCCCCAAAGGGGAAAACCGGGAACGTTCTTCAGGTTTAAGCGGTGATCAATAAAATGAAGCCACACTTCTAAAGGATGTTGATAAACAGACTCATAAATTGTCTACTGGAGTCCATACCTGTTTTGCTCTAAGTTCGTGGCCTCATGTAATTAATATACATGGAGGAAAAAGCAAAACCCAAAACAGAACCAATTGATACGGGCTTTCTGTCACCTCCAAACAGGAAATTACTAACATTTAAATCAAACCCCTATCCTATTTTGGGTTTATTTGAGGGAGAAATACATCAACAAGGATTTTTTTTTTACCTCTGAAAAGTAAGTCATTACTTACGTAAAACAAACACCCCAGAAAGGAAAGCTCCATCATCCTTTGCCTGCAGTGGGATTTGGGGAAGTGTGCTGACGCAGCTCGGGATTTCATGTGCCAGACAGCAGCTGAGCTCCTCTGTATGCAGTTGGTAAATGTGAAAGGTAAACTACAAGAAATGTGGCATAATGACACCGTAAGGGAAAAAAAGTCATTTCTGAGTCCGCTGTTCTTTAAACTCTTTGAATTCTTGCTTCAGCGGCTCTGTTGAGTCACAGCTGTGATCCGTGTTGGCATGAACCAAAAATAACACCACTGGCTGCAAAGGTTACAGGGTTTGGGCCAGCTTTTTATGGCCACACAGCAGTACCTTTCTGTTGAGTGGAAATGTAACATTTAGCTTGTAAGGGAAATCTTTCTCAAGCAGTTGTCTCAGGTCTGCCCAGAGTGCTGTTTCTGCTCTGCTGAAAGCAGATGGCTAATGTATAAAATGCACAGAATTAGAAGGACACACTTATCTTCAAGGGACTTCCTCTGAACCTCCAATCCTGGACAAGACCACTGATGGAGAAAATGAAGTGTGTTCCTTAAGCGACACAAAATCAGTTCTACATCTGACTTTGATTAGAAAACATAAACCCTTTTCAGAATCTTTCCCCTTTCTTCCCCTCCTCCCCCCAAAATGGCACTGCTTCACTTTTTCCAATCATACAGTGATATTTGGAAAGTTCCCTGTGCTTCCATTAAGAAAAATACAGAGAAGGAAAAAAATACATAATAGCCATCTATCATTTTGTATGTGAGGCTTAGTTATAGGATTCCCCCCACAAAAAAAAAAAAAAAAAACACAAACCCAACTGTGCGTTCTTTGAATAATTTAGGTCTGAGAGTGATAAGCCTATTTTGCTCTAAGAAATGACTTGTATATTCAAGGGAATGATTTGTTTTGTAATCTCTTAACAAAGGTTTGTTTTGCCCTGATCTTCCTTTTATCCCTTTTATCATTTATTCAACACATATTTCTTAAACACCTATCATATTCTAGGTGTCCAGATACAGACGTGAGTGATGTCAGCCCTTGTGACAGGGAATCTAGTAGGAAAGAGGGATGTGAATCAAAGAATCACAGAATAAGTTTGGCAAAACCATTGTGATCAGGGCTCTACAGGAGAACATCGCACTCTAGAGCATAATGTCAAGAGAGTTGAACCTAATCAAGGAGGTCAAGAAAGGCATCGCTAAGGAATAGTGGAGCAGAGATAGGAAGAGTGGGGCAGCTCACTGGGAGTGGAGAAGGAGCAAAGAGCAGTCCAGGTGGAGGACCACTGTTCCCCTGGATCATCTGAAGAACTAGAAACAGGGCTGTGTGGAGCCCAGAGGGAGTGCGGATCGAGGGATGGGGCTGGAGAGCCGGCTAGGAAAGAGACCACAAAGGGACTAGTGGCCACTGATAAACATTATCGTCTTTCTCCTAAGACCAGCAGGAAGCCACTGAGGTATAGTTGTGAGTAAGTAGTGGGTGACGTAAGCAGATTTCAGTTTCGTGTTTGTCGTACAAACTCGTGGTTGAGTAAAAAAATCAAAACTCCTGGAGACGCAAAAATGAATCATTGCCTTAATTATTAATTATTGCTCAGACTATCCCTAGCAACACAAGTTTAAGGATAAACTTGGCACATGCCAATTTCCTAGCAGCGACAGATGACGATTCTTCTTTTCATGGTCATAAAAAGTTGACCCAAACCCTGGTAACCTGTGTCATGAGTCATATCAGTTTTGGCCAATCCCAACTCACCTATTTCCAAAACACTGCGGAGATGCTCTGGCAAAACAGGTCCAATGCCCTCAACAGGCCAGTCTATCCAAGTAGCCTCAGTCCTTGGGCATCTCCAGATGGACCATCTGGAGGAAAATGCAAAGGCCAGGGGCAAATCCCAGGAGCTCAGAGTAGTGACTGCTTATCAGGATGGTAGAGCCTTAACTAGAGCTATCCTTCCACAAGGGGTTTTTGTGTTTGGGTTTGTTTTGTGTGAAAGAGCCTTCAGACTTTCTGCAACTAGAAAGCAGTCCTGCTGTGGTGACCCTCCACGTTCTACCTTCCTAAGTGGCGATGCACGGAAACCTACATGATCAACCCACTGCCGGTCCCACGACCCAGAGAAATCCACACCTTGGAAATCGGCTTCCCATGCCTTTCACTCTCTTCCTTGCCTACCTCCTACTAGCTAAGCCTCCCCAGAGTCACAGCCACACACACACACAAATCAGCAAAGTTCTTACAAGGGAAAAGGTGCTTTTTAAGATTTTTCAAAATGTTTTCAAGAACGAGGAGGATGAGATGATAATGAAGCATAGGCAAGGCCCTGCGCTCTCTCCAACCTCCTTGCACAAGTCCGTCCCTGAAGAATAGTCCAAGGCAGCTGTGAAAGTGATACGGACACATGAAGCTGAGCAGACCTGCCATAGCAATGAGTAGAATGCTCTTAGCAGCCCTGGACTTGGATTGAAGGAGCCCACGTCACATGTCAGTACTGGAACAGGGTTGAAGACTCCGGAAAGGGCTTCTCTTCACAGTAAATTCATATAGTCAGGACACGTTACGACTCTCGTGGGCCTTAGGTATTTTTGCCTTCCTGGCCCCTTGGTATAAAGACACATATATTAATATTATATATTAAGACAGATTTTTCAATCTAAAAGTTAATTTGTTTCTTCTGCCTTTAGAAGAAACAAGAACATCTTCGTGGACCCCACTTTTCAGCCCTGACCGTGAGCATTGTGTCCCACGGAGGTGCAGTGACACTCACTGAAGCCTCTGGTGCTCCGTGTTCAGGTGACCCCGGCACGCAGGACACTCCTCCGTGCTCCTGTCCCACTGTGATGATGGCTCTCATGTCCTCACGAGTCCCTGAGCTCTTTGAGGGCAGACACGTATATTGGGCAGGTCTTCCTCCTCACTGATCAAGTGCCCGGCATTTCACAGGGACTTGATGAACATTTAGTGAGTGAGTAAAGGCACTGAGCTGCGGTTAGCGCTTGGCTGAGAGAGGCAACACAGCCACACCTGCTGTGATAGGAAGACACGTGAGCCTGGCCTCAGGGCCCTGCAAGGACCCCCTGGCAGGCGGCTGAAAACACAGGCTCCAGGTTAGACCTCTGGTGGAGGCTCAGGCTGAACTTCACAGTGGAGCAGCTTTGGGCACATTTCTTACCATCCCCAAGACTCGGTTTCTCCACAATTAAAGTGGAGGATCATGGAATTATGGTAAGAATCCAAGGAGATAACAGTGTGGGGAACTTAGCACAGAGCCTGACCTGTATAAAGAACCAGTACAAGAGGGTGTGAAGAAAAAGGAACCCTCCTACACTGTTGATGGGAATGTAAATTGGTGTAGCCACTGTGGAGAACAGTACGGAGGTTCCTTAAAAAAACTGAAAATAGTGACCCAGCAATATATCCGGAGAAAACTCTAATTCGAAAAGATACATGCTCCCCAAAGTTCACAGCAACACTATTCATAACAACCAAGACATGGAAGCAACCTAAGTGTCCATCAACAGATGAATGGATAAAGAAGATGTGGCATATATATATACAATGGAATATTACTCAGCCATAAAATGAATGAAATAATGCCATTTGCAGCAACATGGATAGACCAAGAGGTTATCATACTAAATGAAGAAAGTCAGACAGAGAAAGACAAATATCATATGATATCACTTATATGTGGAATCTAAAAAGATGACACAAATGAACTTCTTTACCAAATAGAAATAAACTCACAGACATAGAAAACAAATTTATGGTTACCAAAGGGAATAGTGGGGAGGGAGGGATAAATTAGGAGTTTGGGATTAACATATACACATTACTATATATAAAATAGGTAAACAGGACTTCCCTGGTGGCACAGTGGTTAAGAATCCACCTGCCAATGCAGGGGACACGGGTTTGAGCCCTGGGCCGGGAAGATCTCACATGCCATGGAGCAACGAAGCCCATGTGCCACAACTACTGAGCCTGCGTTCTAGAGCCCATGCACCACAACTACTGAGCCCGTGTGCCACAACTACTGAAGTCCGTGTGCCTAGAGCCCGTGTTCCGCAACAAGAGAAGCCACCGCAACGAGAAGCCCGCGCACCACAACGAAGACCCAATGCAGCCAAAAATAATTAAATAAATTTATTTAAAAAAAAAAAAAGGTAAACAACAAGGACCTATTGTATAGCACAGGGAACTATATTCAATATCTTGTGATAACCTATAATGGAAAAGAATCTGAAAAAGAATATACATGTGTGTGTATATATATGTGTATATATATATATATATATATATATATATATATATTTAACTGAATCACTTTGCTGTATACCTGAAACTAACACAACATTGTAAATTAACTATAGTTCAATTTAAAAAAAAACAAACAGTACAGGTTAAATATTATTGTCATTTAGCCTGAATCTCTTCATCTGCATAATAGGAATGAATATATCTGTTATGGGGTCATTGTGAAAATAAAGTGAGATAACAAAGGCTGAAGAGCTTTCTTAATTGCATTGTAGTGAGAAAGTATTAAGACAGTGGAATGCATTCGAAGACCTGAATCTGCATCCCAGCTCCAAAACTTACGAGGTAAAAGGCTTTCAGCAAAGTATTTACCTTACCAGTCTCCTCTATTCACCCTCATAATGGGGGTAATGCCCATCTCAGAATGTGGCTTTAGAGATGAAACGATAACACGAATGTGGAAAAAAAAGAGCTTTGTAAAGTCCACGGTGCTATAAAAATACTTACTGCCCGGCTCTCCTGATTGGTAACAAGTATCCAAACCAATAAATCCACAGTTTAGGCTTAACAATGGCCCTCATTGATCTCAGCCTTTTTCCTCCTAATTCTTTCCGGTCCCCCTTCTTTTCCCCTCCTCTGCTTTCAGATTCCTTTGGGTTTTAGCGTTACTTCCTTAATCAGATCTGCCTTGGAGTTTACTCACGTTCTTAACTCCTTAAACTTTGGCTAAAACCCATTGCCACCTTAAGGTCCGGCAAATGACCTCGCTGCGGTGGAAAGTTTGAAATCACTCGAGGTGAAACCCTCTGAAATGTCTCCCTTCTCAAGGCGAACAACCGCAGTCTGTATTAAATGAGATAACAAAAGGCACCGTCTTCTATTCAATTCCTTTTCCCTGCAATAGACACAGATGGATCTCCTGCCCGTTTATAAGGCTATTGTTCTAGGTTGAGGAGGAAGTTGTAAAACAATAAAACAGGAGCAAAAGAATAAAGCTCTCTGATAGGTTTATCCCCAAAGGTAAGGTCCAAACAATCCCTCCCTTCAATAGACAGATCTAAGCCCCCAGAAGAGTCATGTCTGACTTTGCTCTCAGGCCTCAGACCTCGCCACCCCAGCTGCTGACTCACGCTCCCAGAGGAAAGGGCGGGGCTGCGAAGAGCAAACAGAGAGCAGGACACCTGCGTCTGAGGACCTGGGGATCGTAGCATCTCGGGCAGGCGGCTGCCCAGCCGCCGCAGGGATCGTCAGGATGGAGAGGTGGTCTTGACGGAGATCCCTGAGGACCAGCTCGCGTTAATATTGCCAGTTTTTTGCTTCAAACACTAGAAAAGTCTGCCTGTGAGTCAGCAAATATCTCCTTTTGGTTTTATGGTGAAGAGTAGAATTTCCTCAAATTTCTGAAGTTACTTAGAAGAAAGGATCCTCCTTTCTTACCCGTGCCACTGCTTCTTCCCCCACCCCCACCCCGACACCTCTACCTCCACACTCCAGACCTGAGAATCCCGGGGGAGTGGAAGCCGGTTAACTGGGAGGTGTCCCCCTCCTACGGGCATCTCCCCATCGACTGTAACCGCTACCAGGAGCGCCCTGGAGAACAAACATCATCCAGAGCTTAAAATCCCCCTTCTAGTGGGGACTTCGGGGCGGCCCTCTTAGCCTGGCATCTCTAAGGACCATCGGCCCTGCCAGGCACCCCATCGCCCCTCACCCCACACAGGTGGGTCCAGGGGTCTTACCTGGACCAGTGCGTCCTGCTTACCTCAGAGCACATGCCTGACCCGAGCTTGCCCACGTAGATCCTCTTAGGAATGAGGGATTGGAGATCAGAGGCTGCAAGTCGGTTTCTGTTTACGTGACAAGATGGAGGGATGCGAATATACCAGAGTTGAGAGAGGGCCATCTTCTGCCATCTGCACTGATGCACGGGACCTGACAGTCTATAAACAATAAAGCCCCGTGAGAAGATGAGCCAAAGAGAGGGTGGGAGAGAGAGAGAAATGAGAAGAGAAGAGAGGAAGTGACAGTTGTGGTGACTGATGGCTCCTGGTGCCTGACTCCCGTCCCCTCTGTCCCCACACCCCTCTGCTTCCCTGTCCCCAGGTTCCATGAGACACGCCTGTATCCATTAATTAACTCCCACCCTTTATTCAAGCTAGCTCGGGTTGATTTCTGCCATTTGCAACTCCAATAGACCTCAGCGTTGCCTCCTTACACGCATTTTCATTTTCTTGGCAACTATGTCGGTTTGCTTTCTGTCACCTACATTTCCTCAGTGCCACATACATGCTTTAAGGGACTGTAATCTCAGAACAATACTTATGACACAGGCTTAAGTTAACCAACAGCTGCAGGTTTAGGAGTGGACCCAACAGCCGTTGAGGCCAAGGAGAGGTGAGGGGTGGTCTTCTGGGGGCTTCCAGAATGACCCCCTCACTCACTTCTGTAGTCCTGATGAAGAAGTAGGCAGACCAGGGAGATGTTGACGGCCATGTTATAACCACACAGGGGACACCACAGACGACTAAATGGAAAGATGGAAAAGAAGCCTTGTTTCAGACGACATCACTGAGCTGCCAAATCAAACCATTCCCAGCGTCTACCCTCTCTCAGACTATCCATTGACATGGTCCCATAAATCCCTTTAACTAAACATCTTAACTAAAATTCCCAAGACACTACTCAAATGTACATTCTTCCACTGCAATAATCCCAAACTCCCTCAGTATATTCTGGGAGAATAAAAAGGAAAACAGGAAAAGAGGGCTTGACTGGAAAATCAGAGTCTTCCAAGATACCAGCCGTCCTCTGCGACCAATTACCAATGGAACCTTAGGCAACTGTGTACCTTCTTTGAGCCCAGGACCTCATTTGCAGAGCGAAAAGGATTAGACTTCCAACGCTAAAATTCTATGATTTTAATTGTAGACCCTAAGCTCCAATTTACTGAGTCCTATGGGGGTAGTTTATAATTACAGATGTGAATCGCTCCACACTCTCAAATTCAGCAACTAACAACAACAACAAAACATTTTATTTGCATTAAAACTCTCAGCACGAAGCAAGAAACCCAGGGTTAGAATTCTAATATGGAGAGGTAGAAAGAGGAAATGAGAGAATACAATTGCAGAATCATCTGGCTGAGCCCTGTTCACAAAGGTCAATCCTTGGAGTATTTGGGATGTTCATAACCAAGGAAGCCATGGTGTGATGGCCCTGCTGGTGACACGCAGCCCAGCGGGGGGACATCCTTCACTTGAGCTGTGTGGAGGCGGAGCCTACAACAATGGAAAGAGCGACTAGTCCGTCAGGCTTTGTAAGAAGGATCTAAGGGTGTAATATTTAATTTAGGCTTTGAATTAGTTGGAGAACACATTGAACTCTTAAAAGTTAGTATTTGTTACTGATATTATTTTTCAAGACCTTTTTTTTTTTTTTGGTCAGAGATTGTTTTGTTTCTCCCTTCCGTGGCGTGGTTACTGCTAAGAAAATAAAACCTGTCCCAACCCAGAAACTCAGAACTGATACTCCAGCTTCTCTCACTGGAAAGAATAACAAAAACAGAACCAGTATAATTGACTTCCACCACAAAGGGCACATGCAAGATTATGCGTGCACACACACACACTCACACAAATTCATAAAGAATCTTGGACCCAATCGTGCAGGAATCAAGCTGGAACCAGACCTGCCATATGGATTTACTTTTACTGGAGGTTTCCAAATATTCAATTTTAGAGCAGACCTCGGTACCATATTTTTCAAGAAATCTCTTCTCCCCACAACTTTAAATATAGCTGTGCCAAAGTCAAGCATGATCTCAAAAGAACAAAGCAAGAAAAGTTCATAGATCATCTTTTGGTAAAGTACCAAGGAGGTATCATATGACAGGATCAGTATATCAGGCCAATTTTAAGACTGATGTCTACCCATACTAGGGAAAATAATACTGGAGAAAAATATAATTCTAGAGATCATAAGAAACAATATGGTGTGCGAACCAAGTGCCTTTAGATTAGCTTTAAAAAAAAAAAAAAAAAAAACATGGTTAGTTTGTTTGGCCAAAAATGTATTTCAAACAAAAAATATTTCACCATTTTCTCAACTCACAGACTCCAAATTTGAGAACTATAAGAAATCATAGTAATTACCCAATCCAGTCTCCTCATTGTTAACTGGCCTATCTATACTTAGTTATGTAGAAAACTAGTTTGGAATAAGAATAAGCCTATTAAGAGTGCAATATTCAATACAGCATGATTTTGTTTACGTGAAGTTCAGAAACAGGCAAAACTCATCTATAGTGTTAGAAGTCAGAATATTGGTTCCTTCTGGGAGAGAGGAAGGGGGTAGAGGGGCCTCTGGTCATGCTGTTTCTCTTGATCTGGGTGGTGGTTAGTTAAGCGCATGAGAGTTACGACATGTATAATCAAGCTGTATGTTTATAATTTGTGCATTTTTATATGTATGTTATACATCAACCTAGAAGTTTATTTCCAATAAAAGAGCCCGGGTAACCAAATCTAAGTCAAAAAACAGACAAAAAGATGTCATTTTATTTTTGATGCAACGGTTAATTTAGAATCACATTAGCTTTTTACTCACCTTTTTAACTGACGTACAAATTCCCTGTTTTTGGTGCACACTTCTATGAGTGGAACAAATGCATGAAGTCAGACCCCAATTTCAAGATGCAGGACAGTTCTCTCACCCCCAAAGACCTCCCCAAGCTGCCCCTTTGTAGTCACCCCTCCCCACACGTTCAACTCCCAGCAGCCACTGATCTGTTCCTATAATTTTTGCATTTTCCAGCATGTCATATAATTAGAACCACACAAAATGTAGTCTTCTGAGTCTGGCTTCTTTCACTTAGCAAAAAGCATTTGACATTCATCCACACTGTTATGTGAACCAGTAATTTGCTCCCTATTATTCCATTCTGAGTAATATTCCAGTACTTGGATGTACCATGGTTTGTTTATCCATTCACCAGTCAAAAGACATCTGGGTTGTTTCCAGTTTTGGGTATTCATGGACAAAATTTTACATGAACAAAAGTTTCCAGTTCTCTTGGGTCAATACCTAGGAGTGGGATTGCTGGATTATATGGTAAGTATATGTTTAACTTTATAAAAAACTGTCAAATTTTTTTCCCCGAAGTGTGAATGCAAGCACTTAATATTGTCTTTTTTAAGAAGCCATTCTAATTGGTGAAAAGCTCATCATCACAGAAAATACTTGCCCAAGATTCTGCTAATAGTACACATAGTAAGTGTAAAATTTAGGAAGAGATAGTATACATTAATATAATTCTGGAGGCCAATTGAAAGTATTCTACATTCTTAAAAATAATGAACTATCTTTTCTATCTGAATTTCTTTAATATTTGATATTGAGTATCTTATATTCATTGGCCATTTGTATTTCTTTCATGGGAATGGCCTGTTTAGGCAATTTGCTCATTTTTATGTTAGTATTTTAAAAGCTAATTTGAAAGAGCACTCTGTGTTTTATGGAAATCAGACTGTCAATTTTGTTGTAAATAAGTTTGTGCTTTTACTTTGTTTATGAAGTTTGCTGCTACAAAAACATTTTCCTTTTTTTTTTAAGGAATTCCTTTATTTTTTATTATTTATTTATTTATTTTTGGCTGTGTTGGGTCTTCGTTTCTGTGCGAGGGCTTTCTCTAGTTGCAGCAAGCGGGGGCCCCTCTTCATCGCGGTGCGTGGGCCTCTCACTATCGCGGCCTCTCTTGTTGCGGAGCACAGGCTCCAGACGCGCAGGCTCAGTAGTTGTGGCTCACGGGCCTAGTTGTTCCGCTGCATGTGGGATCTTCCCAGACCAGGGCTCGAACCCGTGTCCCCTGCATTGGCAGGCAGATTCTCAACCACTGTGCCACCAGGGAAGCCCCAAAAACATTTTCTTAAGTTTAGAGTCAAACTTATAGAAAGCTCTTTTCCACTCAAAGATTATTTTTAAATCTTCACCAATGTTTTCTATGATTTGTTTACTTCATTTTCTTCCGTGTAAAATCTATCTAGAATTAATTTGGGGGTGACAAGGATCTCAACCTACTGAGATAATTAAGTAAAAGAAATTAAAATCTGCCAGTAAATGTGGGAAAAAAATTTCTTAAGATTAATAAACTTCTTTCCAGAAGTGATTTTTTAAATTTAGGTTTCTCTAGTACTTTTGTTTGATATCCCACTCCAGCTTTATAACCTTTTGAGAGTTTTACTTTTTTCAACTTTCATTAAAACTGAATGTGATAGAGACTTCTTGGGGAAATGGGCTACCAAAATCTGCTCTTAACTTAAATATCTGGAATGTAAATGTAAATTTAAATGACATAACTTGATCTTGAATGGCTAAACAGGACAGCGGCCACCATTTATTTTAAAAACTTCATGGGAAAAATGTAAATTCAAATGGCAATAGTTTGATCCCAGTAAATGTAAATTCAAATGCATAATGTTATCCTAAATAAGTAAGAATATTCCCATCATTATCTGTTAAGCAATGCCTATTTCCCCTCCACTGACTTGAGCTACCTCTTTTATTATATAATAAATTCTCATTTGTTCTTGGATTTATTTCTAGATTTCCCCATGATTTTTCCTAAATCAGTCTATGAAATGGACACTTTTACAGTTTCATCATATTGTTTTTAAACATGAAAGAGACTAAACTTCAAATTTTTTTGTATTTTACTGTGAAAAGTAACAGATACAGAAAAGTGAATAAAATATGTAAAAACATTTAAATAAATAGTTATAAAGAGAACACCTGGGTAAACACCACCCAGGTCAAGAAGTAGAACTAAAATTTATTATTTTCACAGGGCTTCCTTGGTGGCGCAGTTGTTAAGAATCCACCTGCCAACGCAGGGGACACGGGTTCGAGCCCTGGTCCGGGAAGATCCCACATGTTGCGGAGCAACTAAGCCCGTGTGCCACAGCTACTGAGCCTGTACTCTTGAGCCCGCAAGCCACAACTACTGAAGCCCGTGCACCTAGAGCCCGTGCTCTACAACAAAAGAAGCCACCGCAATGAGAAGCCCGCGCACCGCAATGAAGAGTAGCCCCCGCTCGCCACAACTAGAGAAAGCCCGCGCACGGCAACAAAGACCCAATGCAGCCGAAAATAAACAAATAAATAAATAAATAATTTTAATTCATTATTTTCAGTTGTCTCCCGCAAACTACCTATTTAAAATAAGAATTACCAGCTGGTTCTGATGGTTTGACAATCATATTTTCAGTCATTTAGTAAAAATTTGGATGTAAATTGATAGTGGAACTACCAAAGCTCCAGTAAATAAGAAGTGCTCGGTTAATTCTGTTATGTTTATAAGTAAATGGGGTTTAAACTGCCTTATAATTTCATATTGTACAACACAATATTTTTTCCTTATTATATAAAAAGATTTTTCTGAGTATATCAATTTTGTAAAAAAGAAGATTTAAACTTAAGAAGGACCCCTTTTCAGACGTTCAGAAGCATTTGATAATTTATAAACAATTGGCCTGCATTGTCCAACATGGCAGCTACCAGCCACAGGTAGCTACTTAAACTTAAGTTACTTAAGATTAAATAAAATTAAAAACTCAGTGTTTCAGTCGCACCAGCCACATTTCAAATGCTCAAGAGCCATGTGTGTCTAAGTGGGTACCCCAAGTGTTCAGCACAGATACAGAACATTTTCATCATCACAGAATATTCTGTTGGATGGCTCTGGTCTAGACCCTTCTTGGCTTCCACAAATGATCTGGGGGGTCTAAAACTCTAATTTGAGTTATCTTTAAAACATACAAGATATACAGTCAAAATAAACATAGGAAACAGAGATCAGAAATTACAGAGAGAGAAAAAGAAATGTACTAGGAATGGGTGATATACAATGGAGCACTAAATCTTGTTCTAACCTTGTTTAGCCAAAGCTGAACAAATAAACAAAACATTCAATGAATCATATAGTTCTCATTCGGCAGAAGGAAGCATATGCTTTTATTTGGCAAGACATACTGTTTCCTGGCGATAATATCTGGCCAGAAAATATTATGGGGAAACTTCCATCAGTGTAACCCACGGGTGGCTGGACTGTTTAGGTGGCTGGACTGTTTAGGTGGCCTCTGCTTACCCCACACACCTTGAAGTTGACTCATCACATCAAAGAAGTAGCAAAAATCATCAGTAGCAAAAATCATCAGTAAGTGGTGTCGATTTTCCTGAAGATTTCACGAGCGGATGAAGGAAAGGATTATGTCACCTAGCACAGGGCAAAGTCTCATCCAACTTTGTGCTAGCTCTCTCTGCCCTTGTCTGTCCCAAGGCCTCTTCTCTGGCCACCCTTCGGCTAAGTTTTCTTTTCCTCCCCTCCCTCCATTCCCGTACTCCTCACTCACAGCCTCTAAAAAATCATCTTTATTGGTCCCAGCAATTCAGCTCATGCCTTTCCACGTATACCTTGCTCAGCAAAGCAAAAGCTTAGTGAGGACCCAAATGGTGACCCACAGTAACCCCTCCAGCCCACTTCACAGGAGCTCTCCCTTTACCTTGCCACATAGGAAATACTGAGCCACCATTTTAAATACCTTGAACAGCAACTTTGAAGGGGGAAAAAAAAAAAAGAGCTGAGGCTGTGGCATTAAATTATAATTTAGTCAAAGCAGTTCTTTCGAGAATTAAATTAATTTGGTCCAGGTATTTTGGTTTCTGCTAAACTTTGTAGACTTCAAGGCAAAACAGAAAAACAAATAAATAGACATACATACAAGAAATACCATGCTTTCCTGGGGCAGAGGGAAGCATACGAGTTCTTATTGGGAGGACATTCTCTCATTCTCTTTTCTAGCACTACAGCTGGTGACATCTGGGACTCAAGGAAAATGACTTTCCCAATCACAGAGATCATTAAGAAAAAGATCTGCGATTCTAGCAGATGTCTGTCTAAACAATCCCATTACAGCGCCATGTCTCCCTCGTCAACCACAACATGGGGGAGAGTAAGGGAAGCAAAAGGTCATCATGGTAGCTCCCAAATCTGGCCCTGTCTTAGGATCCAGTTAGCCAACGTTGGTCGCCATAATGAATTCCCCCAGAGTGGCAGCCCTCTGTTGACAACACACACTTCAGAAGAAGGAGCGTAAAAGATATGGTCCCTCTGCCTCCCGCCCTTCTTTGCAGACAGAAATTAATCAGAAGTCTATTTAGACATTGAAATCATAGAATCATAGACCTGGGAAAGACTCCAGATCAAGTCCTGTACACTTACTGCTCCATTATAGATGAGGTCACAAGGGTCCAGAGAAGTTAGGTGTTTTGTGTAAGATCACTAGCAAGTTAGGGGCAGAACCAGAAGAACACAAGGTTGCCTGTAGCTCTAATTATTTAAATCAGAGGCCACAAATCATTGGCCCGTACTGTGCTTTTAATGTTTTGATTGTTTGCTAAAATTTTAAAGTTGGGAAATTGTTATCCCGTAAGTCTGCATTTCTGACTTGAAAAAAAACATCAAAAGATTTGCTAACACAGAATTATGGCTGCCTTCTTTAGGTGAGCTATGAGCCCCTCAGTTCATAACTGGTACATTCCCCCCGACCCCAAGCAGGCAGTAAGCTCCCCATGTTCCAGATCCATGTCGGATGTATTTTGTAACCCCAGTAAAAGGGTCTAGACTATGATTGGTACTTAAGGCACATTAACTTTTGAATGAGTGATGCATGGATGCTGGGTTGCCATTTCGGTATAGAGGGTCATGAGAAGAGGCACAGTCTTCTGGTTCACGGTTCTGCTCTCCATCCTGAGTTGCTAGCTTGCTGGGTGACACTGACACCCATGAAGACCACCTGGTAGCCTGCCCACCTCGTGGGTCCCTGCCCACCTCAGCTCCAGCCATCTTCCACTCTACTTCCACACTCCCCATGGTCACATGCAGAACCTTGGAATTCCTTTGAAGCATGAAATGGCCAACATCTCCTTTCTCTGACCCAACCTCCTGTCTTGTTCGCTCTGTCACCCCCTTGCTTCCACCAAAACAGGGACACAGCATCAGCTCTCTGTCACTTTCTTGTCACCCAGCCTCCATGCTCCATGTCACAGAATCTCAAAATGTTTTTCAGATTCAAAAGGAATATTGTGGTCTAATAATTTCAGAGCACTTTTCACAAACATTTTTAGGGCCCAAAATGTGTAATTCAGCAACTTTAAACAAATGCCCTACTTTGCGGAGGTTTTTGGTCTGCCTTTTATCTTTGTTTGGGGTTTTTTTCCCTCCCTTGCGCATCGTAATTTCTTCTTTGTTGAGCATAAGGTTTGCATTGTGGTGTGTGTGTGTGTGTGTGTTTTAATTATCCACCAGATAAAGCAATATGTTAACTGTACTGAAAATTTTGGGTTTATCATTCCTAGGGCCACTGTTTAGAAGAATGTAACTACCAGCAACTGAGCTTTTCCCTTCCCACTGTAGAAGCATCACATTCAAACATACAGAAAAGTTAGAAAGTTGGCCTTAGAGGCAAAGATACCAACCACAGGGGGATAACATAGAATTCTGCCATATAGTGAATATGATATTTCCAAATGAGTAAAAGGCCACAAGTGGGAAAGAGTGAGAGCCAAAAAAAATCCAAATTTCATTAAAATAACGGTTGCCGACAAAGCTGAATTACCTTTGACAGTCACACTTGCATGAAAACATCTGTTTTGACATGTGTGTCAAGAGATCCAAACATCTAAAACTGGAGAATGAATGAGCCATTGTTTAGTCTGCAAAAGGGCAGGATTGTGTAAATGAAGATACAATTGGGAAAAAAATAAGGTACAGAAAAGAAAGGTTCCAATAGAAACCTTCTAATAAAAACACAAACACATGCACAGAAACTTCGACAAAGGTGGATGAGAGAGCAAAAGTCCTGAGGAAGAAAGCAGCAAAATGAGAAAGGGCCTTTCAGTGGCTGAAGGGTCTAAAACAAAATTGGAAGGAGGAGGGGTTCAGTTACGCAGATACAGTTGGGAGGGAGGGATCTTTGCAGGAGTGATCAGGGGTCGGCGGCCTCCAGATCCCCCCGCTCAGTGTCCCAGCAAAGGCCACTCCCAGAGACATATCCAGTGAGACACAATGCAAGTCCTCAGCCCCTTTATCCAGGATTGTTGCCCTCCGCCCTCACTGTACGAAATTTCTGGGGCTGCCACTTCGAGGAGGCATAGCAAACACTAGGAGTTGCTTAAACAAACAATCCAAAAAGATGGGCAGGCAGGTTGAAAAGAAGGAAAGAAAACAAGAGATGGGATGCCTCAGAGAATCATCTTCCTGATATAATAACAATGATCACTTAATTAGCATGATTAAGATGAAGAGCTAAAAATAAAGATTTCAGCCTCATTGGTTTTGCCATCTCAGCCAGCCAAAAAATTTTAAAAGCAATTAAGTCAACCATCAAAGCCAGAGGGACCCTGCTTCTGCCGTTTCCAACGCCGCCTTATGATGTGATGTATCCTTATGGGGAAAAGAAAGAACCAGCCACAGCCACTCCCTTCAGAGCTATTTCATCCAGACATGAACCAAACCACTGCGGAACAGCCCCAAAATATAGCAACGGGAGATCAGCCAGGAGGAAAGCCGAATTCGCCCACCGTGGGCTGCATCAAGTGCAGGCTTGGAAAGCTACTTTCAGAGGAGACCCTAGCAAAACAGGCAAGCAGCTTCAGAAGCACTGAGTCTGGGTACCAAAGACGGCCCACACCCACACTGATTCACCAGTGGTCATTTTTCACGACGCGTTCTGGTAGCCGCGGGTGAAGGTAAGATGGCTCTGCTACCGCCAGCCGTCCCCAAGGCCTTACCTCCTGAGTGGCTCTGCTCCCTCCACCCCTCCTCTCTGTTTTCTGATTTATCTGTCACTTAACATCCTCTCGCATCCTCGCTCAGGAACGTTCGGAGTCAATTCAGTGCAGTCTCTGTGCTCTGCATTCAAGGCCCTCTGCAAATGGTCTATGCCTACCGCTTCTATCTGACCTGTTTTTCTATACATACCCTGCAATCCTGCTCAAGAGACACGTGCTCTTTCCCGAACACTCTCTGAGTTTCCCTCCTCCGTGAAGCTCTCCCCCATCTCTGGTGATAATGTGAATTCACTACACTTTGAGCCTCCATCCCTCTTTCCTTCTTTCAACACACCACTGCTTCCCTAGTTCCAAAACATCACCATCCCAAGAAGAAAGGCTTCCTTCAAGAGTTCTGGAACTTTCCGGGATTTACTTCCACCCTTTCTGCGGGTCTGTTCCTGACGTCAAGGGCAGGCCTTCACACTCTCAGACTTGTATACCTCCAGCACCTAGTGTGGTGCCTTGTACATAGTGTGTACTTAGTAAATATTTATTTGAATATTTATGGTTGAACTGGATTGAATTGTAAAATACGGTTTATGTAGTTCAAGCTTTGGGTACCCAGAAGCTAGTTTCATAGAATCAGAACTTTAATGCCAGAAAGAATCGAAAGACCATCTAGCGACCCTACAGATGAGGAAACTGAGACCTGGGGAGATTTTTAATTTGCCCAAGGACACACAATCAAAAACAAAAACCTGAGACTGAGAACAATCCCCCAGGACTTAATTCTGACAATCGCGTGGGATATTAAGGCACAACATTGATATGTTAATTTTAGAACATCTCTTGAGGAAATCATCTGATTTCCCAGCCGCCTATTAAGAGCCTGCTGTATCCCAAGCACTGTGCTAAATATGCAGGGGAGGGGACCATTGCCTTATAAGTATGTAAATGAAAATAGTTATTATTGTCTTTAGAAAGGCGGAAAGTAGGCTGTCATTCAGCAGAGATCCCACACAGTAAGGCTACATGGAACCAGAGAGACTCTGACTCCCTGTGTGTTTTAACTCATCATAGTTCCTCTGTACATGTACATTTCTCTTCTGTTTCCCCATCTGTCCTCATCTGTGCCTTCCCAAAGACAAGCCTTCGTTTTAAGTCCACGCCGATACTGCGGTCCCCCTTCCTTTTTAACTACTCGAGTATCACTCCTGGCTGCAGCTGCATTCACTGTAGCCTGTGTCTTTAACGCGGATGTTACATAAGACTCAAATTTCTGACATTACGAGGTTTCTGATGGGTCATTTTAATCTAGGAGATACACACCACTTCCCAAGATTCCAAAGGAAGGAAAGAAAAAGAGGGTATGTACAATGATTTGAACAAGTTTAACTCCTAATTTGGTCCTTCTTCTCCACCCCCGCTCTGGGCTTTTTAATCTTCTCTTTCCTTTTTTTTTTTTGGTTTAAATTTATTTATTTATTTATTTTTGGCTGTGTTGGGTCTTCGTTTCTGTGCGAGGGCTTTCTCTGTTGCGGCAAGTGGGGGCCACTCTTCATCGCGGTGTGCGGGCCTCTCACTATCGCGGCCTCTCTTGTTGCGGAGCACAGGCTCCAGACGCGCAGGCTCAGCAGTTGTGGCTCACGGGCCCAGTTGCTCCACGGCATGTGGGATCTTCCCAGACCAGGGCTCGAACCCGTGTCCCCTGCATCGGCAGGCAGATTCTCAACCACTGCGCCACCAGGGAAGCCCCCCTTTCCTTTTTAATCTTTTCAAACTCACTGTCCTCTAACGTAACACAGAAAAGAATGGATGCTTCTTAAGATGTATCCTAGATAAGACATGGAAATAAGCCTCTGTTACATGCACTTCTTTACGGCTTCTCACTTCTGTTTCATTTTAATTCCTTCGACAGACATGAATGATTTTAGACATGTCACCAGGACTGCTCCCTAAGCAGCCTTACTTCTTTACAGGACCTCTTTCCTTCTGTGCGTGTTGTTTAGGAGCTAATACCTCACGCAGTACAAATCACCTTCATAAAGCTGACATTTTATTCTTTGCATGAGACTTCTGGTTCAAATACCCAACCATTTTCCAAGCATGGAACATCACACAGAGCGTCAGAACTCCAGCCAAGCCTGGGCGGAGAGGGGTAGGTCAGAGGAGTCTCCGTCATATTTTAAATTTTCATTTCTTCCACTGGCTTGTGTCCTAAATGCTATTTAACAGTAGTTAGTGCCAATTTCCTTTGTTTCCGGGAATGTATCTCATGCATACCTAACATGAATGTAATTCCTTATCAGAGTTGAAAGAAGAGTTTGCACGAAGTATGAACAATCCTCCCCGTAGATTTAAGGGTGAACCGTCTTGGTTTTATCACTGGATTATGGGTTCTCCTGACTAAGAGTGTTTTGGCTGCTCTGCCCTCAAGCAGAGAATGCAAATGTGGGACCTGCTGTAAAGGATTTACAGAAAATAGGAGAAGGCTGAGGATGGCCACAGATAAATCAACAAGAAACATCAGATTCCTTCACCAACTGGGTTAGTGTCTCTCAAAGAACATTCTGTGGGTGTATAATTCCAAATATTTTAGATGCAAATTAGTAAATACTGTCTGTTTTCCTTTGCTCAGAAAATATATCTCTGTTAGTCAGTGTTCTCCAGAGAAACAGAACCCATGGGGTATGTACACACACACACACACACACAGATTTATTTTAAGGAATTGGCTCATGCAACTCTGGGGGCTGGTAAGTCTGATATTTGCAGGGCAGGGCAGCAGGCTGGAGACCCAGGGAAGAGCTGATGTGGCAGCTTGAGTCCGATGGTCTCTGGAGGCATAATTCCTTTTTCCTCAGGGGACCACAGTCCTTTTCTTCTAAGGCCTTCTACTGATTGGAGTAGGCCCACCCACATGATGGCGGGTATCCGCTTTATTCAGCGTCTACTGATTGAAATGGTGAACTCATCTGAAAAATACCTTCACCGCAACATCTGGACTGGTGTTTGACCAAACATCTGGGTACCATGGCCTAGCCAAGTTGACACATAAAATTAACCATTGCACTGTCACATGTTCAGTCTGAGGTTTTCTACAAGAAAATTAAAACATTATGATATTTTGTGCAGTATCTTCTAGTTTTCCAAGTACTTTATCATTTTGGTCTTAAAGACATTATGCCATGAAAATTTTACAATTGGGACCACTTAAATATTGGAAAGAATAGGCCCTTTTTCAAAAGTGTAAGTCCTTTGTCTGGAATTTGTAATACAGCAATTGCAACAATTAATGTAAAAATGGTTTGATTTCACCTACTTAACCCATCATATGCCTGTGAAGTATACAGCTGGTGGTTCTCTTTGGGGTACACCTCACTGTCACCATTTGTAACACTGTGTCTATGGGAAAATACTTTCAAAACTGTAAATCAAAATACCAGTGATATCCTCCCTCCGGCGATGAACAGAAATGGGAAGAGTGATTATGTTCTTGGATCCCAATAGCTTATTTTTTCTCCACATTTACATAATCATCAAAAACTATCACTCTACTGTTTTTTTAAGATGATTTTTGGCTGCGTTGGGTCTTCGTTGCTGCGCGCTGGCTTTCTCTAGTTGCGTCGAGCAGAGGCTACTCTTCGCTGCGGTGCATGGGCTTCTCATTGTGGTGGCTTCTCTTGTTGCGGAGCACGGGCCCTAGGCACGCAGGCTCAGTAGTTGTGGCTCGCGGGCTCTAGAGCACAGGCTCGGTAGTTGTGGCGCACGGGCTTAGTTGCTCCGCGGCATGTGGGATCTTCCCCGACCAGGGCTCGAACCCGTGTGCTCTGCATTGGCAGGCGGATTCTTAACCACTGCGCCACCAGGGAAGCCCCACTCTACATTTTTATTAGCTGATATTCTCTAACCCAAACAATCCCTGGTACCCAGGTGATCATTCCAGAGAACAAAGAAAACGTGTTCGAGAGAGAGAGTCCCTTCTATACTTGGTCCCATACAAAGGTTGTTTATTAAGAGAGGGCCAGCTCATCTAGATAAAAGTATAAGTGTCGTTTTAAGGGCTCAAATAACAGCATTCAGTTGTGATGTGAAAATCAGAGTTAATTTTTTTTCTGTGACTATACAAAAGCATGGAAATAAGAGTAGAAAATCTGAACCGTGCAATGGGAAAAAAAGCTCACAAATCCCAACTATGTGCTAACACAGTTACTCTGTTACTGAGATGCAGCCATAAATAAAAGCGCTCCCAAGCTGATAAGGGCAGCAGATACAATGCCGTGCATTTACCAGATCTTGTTTTATTTTCCTCCTCCTGGCCCATGTCTCCCAGCCTCCTAGCAGTTGGGTGAGCTGTCGGAAGTTCATGCCCGGTGATGACCCACCTGCCCTCACCCCCCAGCAGGACTGGCCACCATCTTGTCCCCTCTTCTGGCAGTCTCACAGACCACACATTTAAGATTGCAGTGTCACGAGATCAAAGGATCCTGGAACCCTGAGACACTGCTTGATAAGGAGCCACCCAAGAAAGCCATCTGACCAGCATGATGTGAGCAAGAAAAATCCTTTGTGGTGTAAAGCCACTGACACCCGCGGTTTATTTATTAGACATCATGACCTACCCTAGCCCCATAGAATACGTTACCTAAGTCTTGCGACCTGACAATAGAAAACAGCATTTCTTAAAGCAAGTAGCATATGCTAAAGAAGACTTGTCCTGTGGAACACTATTCAGAGAACAAGAAATAGCATAATGGATTATGTAAACTGCTCAAAGCCTGTTTTCCACACGTGTAAACGTTCAGCTGTTTCCTGTATTGGCCAAACTTCCTGCGTGGCATTCGAGTCCCTCCCATGGCCTGGCCATTTCCTCCTTTTCTAGGCTCATCTCCTCCTTGTTTCTCATCTTATTTCTGGAAACACCACGCCGCCTGTGCTCCTCGCACAGCCTCTGCCGTTTCACGACGCTGCTCTCTCTTTCCCTCCTGCCGGGACCATTTTCCCAGACATCTTTAACTAGTTACCTGTCAAGTTTCCACAGGAGAAACAGAACCACGGGAGTGACACGGAACAGGGGGTTTTAGTCCCACAAACAACCAGCGGGAGCCTGTTAAACGGTGTCCTCAGGGCTGTTGTTTCTGCGTTCCATGCCGAGGCTGAAGTCCGCGGGGCGGGCAGGTGGGAGGGAAAGGTGGAGTGCAGTGTGGCTTCCCTGGGAGCCCGGGAGGCTGAGGGGGCCCAGGCCGGCCTCTCACGTCGATGGCACGGTGATGCCGTCGGGCAGGCTGGCGCCCTTCTTCACAGAGCCGAACACAGCCCCGGTCCAGGGGTCAGAGGGGCTGAAGGAGGCAGGCCAGTGGCAGCGGAAGTCCCTGCGGGCCTGGCTGCTGTCTCATCCCCGCAAGGTAAGTCCACAGACCTGCGCCCGCAGGTGAGCTCCAGCCGGCCCTGCGTCGACCTCTGGACACAGACACGGCTGCGGCTCCTCTCCCGCCTTCCAGACCCCCCGCAAGGGTCTCCTGTGGTCGGTCCTAACCCAGGACCCCGCAGGAAAGGGGATTCTGGGGAGAGCACTTCCAGCTTAGCCAAGTGGACCAATACGAGGTCACCACACGGGCTAAGTTCTACTCATTTTTTAAAAACTGAAGTATAGTTGATTTACGATATTACGTTAGTTTCAGGTGTACAGCAGAGTGATTCAGTTACACCCATATGTGTGCATGTGTATATATATATATACACACACATAAATATATACATCTATCTATTCTTTTTCAGATTCTTTTCCATTATAGGTTATTACCAGATATTGACTATAGTTCCCTGTGCTCTACAGTAGGTCCGTGTTGTTTACCTGTTTTATATATAGTAGTGTGTATCTGTTAATCCCAAACTCCAAATTTCTCCCTCCCCCTCCTTTCCCCTTTGGGAACCATAAGTTTGTTTTCTTTGTCTGTGCGTCTGTTTCTGTTTTGTGAATAAGTTCATTTGTATCATTTTTTTTTTAGATTCCACAGGTAAGCGATATCGTATGATATTTGTCTTTGTCTGACTTACTTCACTTAGTGTGATCATCTCTAGGTCCATCCATGTTGCTGCAGATGGCATTCATTCATTCTTTCTCATGGCTGAGTCGTGTTCCGTTGTGTATATATATATATTTACACCACATCTTCTTTATCCATTCATCTGTTGATAAACAGTTAGGTTGCTCTCATGTCTTGGCTATTGTAAACAGTGCTGCTATAAACACTGGGGTGCGTGTTCAACTTCTACTCAACTTTTAAGACACAACCGAGGCAGCGCCTTCCGGGGGAAGTCCTCCTCAGCTCCCACACAACCGGGGCAGCGCCTTCCGGGGGAGTCCTCCTCAGCTCCCACACAACCGGGGCAGCGCCTTCCGGGGGAGTCCTCCTCAGCTCCCACACAACCGAGGCAGCGCCTTCCGGGGGAGTCCTCCTCAGCTCCCACACAACCGAGGCAGCGCCTTCCGGGGGAGTCCTCCTCAGCTCCCACACAACCGGGGCAGCGCCTTCCGGGGGAGTCCTCCTCAGCTCCCACACAACCGAGGCAGCGCCTTCCGGGGGAGTCCTCCTCAGCTCCCACACAACCGGGGCAGCGCCTTCCGGGGGAGTCCTCCTCAGCTCCCACACAACCGGGGCAGCGCCTTCCGGGGGAGTCCTCCTCAGCTCCCACACAACCGGGGCAGCGCCTTCCGGGGGAGTCCTCCTCAGCTCCCACACAACCGGGGCAGCGCCTTCCGGGGGAGTCCTCCTCAGCTCCCACACAACCGGGGCAGTGCCTTCCGGGGGAGTCCTCCTCAGCTCCCACACAACCGGGGCAGCGCCTTCCGGGGGAGTCCTCCTCAGCTCCCACACAACCGAGGCAGCGCCTTCCGGGGGAGTCCTCCTCAGCTCCCACACAACCGGGGCAGCGCCTTCCGGGGGAGTCCTCCTCAGCTCCCACACAACCGGGGCAGCGCCTTCTGGGGGAGTCCTCCTCAGCTCCCACACAACCGGGGCAGCGCCTTCTGGGGGAGTCCTCCTCAGCTCCCAGGTTCGCTCAGTGCCCTGCCTTTCAGATCATTCTATGCATCCCGCCATCACAGCACCTCACATACGCAGGTACTTAACTTACTATCTAACGAGCCTTTCTCTTCGGATGGATTGTAAGGTCCCTAAGGGCAGGGGCCGTGTGTGCCATTGCTCTGTCCCGAGTTCTGACACAGAGTTGGTCCTCAGTGACTGTGCTCCAGACCATTGCCATTCCTGCTGCCAATAATTTATTCCCACCCGTCCTCAAACTAGGATCCCAGTTAGAAACACAGGAGAAGGGCAGGAAAACTCCCTCCTGCCTAGCGCTCCAGGCTCAAGGCAGGCGCGCCCCAGCTCAGGCTGACCCAGGAGGGTCACGCAAGGAGCTGCCCCCTAACTGGGGGGCGGGGCACGGGTGAGTCTAGAATAGGAGATAACAGTCATCAGACATTTCTTAGGTGGCAGGCATTACTCCAAACGCCTCACACGCTTGGACCCATTTTGATTTGAGTTCTGTAAGGTAGGCATGATTACCCCCGAGGGGGATACACAGCTGGTAAGTAATCTGCCCACAGCTGGTCCAAGTCACAGCTGGATTCGTCCAACCCCACGTGCAGCTTATTCCACTGCCCCCCCTGCGTTTCCTCCCCACTCCAGCTTGGGGACTGCAGGTGGTTGGCATGGCCCCGCGTGACTCAGAGGGGCCTTAAACGAGAAGAGAAAGAAGTGGCACCATCAGCTGGTGCTGTAAAAAGGCCTGAGGTGCCCATAAATGGTCCTCCCTGAACTGGTCCCACCCTCCTCCCCCCTGCAGAGGCCCAAGGGCGGGCCGGGGCTGGAGTTCAACACCACCTCCCTCCTCCCACACGCCGTCCTCCACACCCCGGGGCTGCTCCGGCCCCAGCCTTCCACCCGCTCCCCTGCAGCTTCTTCCTTCTGCCCACATCTTTTCCTGACTCTGGTGATCTTGGTGGCCCTGCCGCTGAGGGTTGCCCAGGATAATCTTGTTTGAAATAGAGCCCTCCAGGGAGTGGGTCACAGGCTGGGGTTTACCCGAAATCCCCACCACCCCTCGGCTGGCCTGATTCTATTCCCAGGCTCTCCAACTGTGACTACATGGTGTTTCACATTACTTGGCTTTAGGAACAAAGCATGATCCCTTTGGGAGGATCACGGAGGGCAGCACGGTGAGGTGGCCTTTGGACTCAGACCAGCCTGAGTGCAAGTTCCGGTCACGTCCCTTTCTACGTGATCTCAGGCGAGCTGCTTAGCCGGTCTGGGCCGCCCTTTCCCCATCTCCAAAGTGAAGACGGTGACCACTCTTGGGTGGTTGGGAGGGTCAGTGGGTAGGAGGCCTGGGAACCACTCAGCACAGAGCGGGGCACACAGCAGTCGCAGCCATGGGGACCGTCCTATCGGGAGACGCGGAAGGAAGTGGCTGCACTTAGAGCAGGTTCATGGCTCTTTTTTTTCTTTTTTTTTTTAAGTACTAACAGATTATTTTTTATATTTATTTATGGCTGTGTTGGGTCTTCGTTTCTGTGCGAGGGCTTTCTCTGTTGCAGCAAGTGGGGGCCACTCTTCATCGCGGTGCGCGGGCCTCTTACTGTCGCGGCCTCTCTTGTTGTGGAGCACAGGCTCCAGACGCGCAGGCTCAGTAATCGTGGCTCACGGGCCCAGTTGCTCCGCGGCATGTGGGATCTTCCCAGACCAGGGCTCGAACCCGTGTACTCTGCATTGGCAGGCAGATTCTCAACCACTGCACCACCAGGGAAGCCCCCATGGTTCTTTTTTTTATGTTTTTTTTTAGTTGAAGTCGAGTTGATTTACAATGTTGTGCTAATTTCTGCTGTACAGCAAAGTGACTCAGTTATACACATATATACATTATTATTACTATTATTTTTTAGTTTGGGGTTTAGTAGATGCAAACTATTACATTTAGAACGGATAAACAACAATGTCTACTGTACAGCACAGGGAACTATATCCAATCTCCTGGGATAAACCATAATAGAAAAGAATATATATTTTAAAAAAAGTTCATGGTTCTTGTAGCCCTCAATTGCTCAGCCCACAGAGGACTCAGAACAATGCAGCTCAGATAAAACCATTCCCATCTCTCCATGAAAAAAGCAAACACTGCTTCTCTCCTTGATCATTCCCTGGAATACCTACAGTGTGCCCACCCCCCGTGTCCCGAGCTGGATGTGAGGAGACATCGAAAAGACAGCAAAGATGTATTTCCTGGCTTCAAGGAGCTTTCCATCTAAGTATTTCGTAAAAGGAAAATATTTGGATCGTGTGAATAAGGGGTTAATGGCGGATCTCTCTGCCTTTATGCTGTTGCTACTTCGCAGCAGTAAATTCTCATCTGAACTGCACTTGACCCTGTGCACACAATCATGTTATTCATATTCTTATAAACAGAGGGTACAGTATGTATAATTTCCTAGATTTCTGGGAGGAGATGTATCATAACTAAACTCCAACTTTTCCTTTGGAGAACCAGTCCCATTTGTTTCTGGTTAGCTTCAAAGCAGAAACTAAGTTTTTCCTTTTATGTGTCAGTAACTTGAGTGAAATTTGTCACTTGTTTTTATGAAAAATTCTTTGCCCTTGCCTTCGTTTCTTTAAAAAAACAAACAAACAAACAAAAAACCACCCACAACAACTCACACTTCCTCCACGATACAAGGCACTTGAAATGCAGTGACAGAAGGCTGATGTCATTTCTAGTCATGGAAACTAACAGGAGTCCCACGGAATGGCCTGACCCCGTCTGTCCGACGAGAGTCTATTTTCAAGTGTCTACTGTGGAAGCAAGACCACTGGTGACATCTTGTTCCAATTTAAGCAAGGTTGAGCTGTGGGCCAGCGCCTTCAAATCATAACCAGCCCAGAAATTACCTCCTACCAAAAAACCACAAGGGTTAGACTCTGTAAGAATCAGTCCTAGAAAAGTTGGAACTCTCCAATCCGAGCATATTTCTGAAGCCATCCAGTCAAGAACAGCGTTTTCCTTTTCTTTAGCTGGGAGATGTCTTGTTTGTCCTGGGATGAATTACCAGCGTGGCTGGGGGTGATGAAGAGTAGCTTTATTTTGCCTTAAAACAAACTGACTACTCTTTCACCACTTTGCTGTGAGCCAGAGCTATTTAGAAGATGCTCAACCTATTTTTACCTTTCTATAGACCTATTTAATAGAGATACCATGTCATTAGCAAATTCTCAAAAAACATGAGCTGACACACCGTCTCAGAAATGACTCAAAGTCAACAGGATGTCTCTCTAGGAGCACGGCTCTCCCAGGGGAAAACTTCCGCTGGCCTGCATTTTCCATCCCAGGCATGCCTCAGTTCACCCAGAGGACCACGAACACTGTGACATTTTAGGTAGGTTCCCTGTCTGCATCCCAAACCCCAAACATTATTATACACACCGTGGCTTTGAACTCTTGGTTTATTTAATGCCTTTAAGTTCAAGTGACCAACGAGAAAGGAAAGAAATAGGAGTGGCCCTGAGACGATTCAAATAGGCGGGTGCGCCCAGGATAAATGAGCAGTCAGTTCAAATCTAGGATCCAGGGGCATAACACATGTGTCACCATGGAGATGATGAAAGGGACTGAGGAGGGAGAGAGAGCGCTGAGGGCGGGGGTCAGCAGTGGCCACCTGGACCGCTCTTGCAACAGAGATGGGCGATATTGGTCATAGGCAACCATCTGGCTGTACAGACCAGCTGAGATGGTCACTGGTGTTACGACCTGAATTGTGTCCTGCTCCCACCCAAAGAAATTCATATGTTGAAGTTCTAACCCCCAGTACTTATGAATGAGACTGTGTTTGGAGGTAGGACCTTTAAAGACATATTTAAGTTAAAGTGAGGTCATTGACAGGTGTCCTTCTAAAAAGAGATTAGGACACAGACACATGCACAGAGGGGAGACCATGTGAGGACACACACAGAAGATGGCCATCTGTAAGCCAAGGAGGGAGGCCTGGAACCGATTTTTCCCTCACAGCCTCAGAAAGAACCAACCCTGCCCGCACCTTGATCTTAGACGTCCAGCCTCCAGAACTGGGAGACAATAAATTTCTGTTGTTTCAGACACCCAGCCTGGTATTTTGTTCCAGAAAGAACAGCAGCCCTAGCAAACAAATACAACTATCGACTAGGATCTGTAAAATCAAATTATTCTGGAATTTCTGCCAAACTTCATATATTTTCAAAATTTTCTCAAATTAAGCAAATTCAGAAAAGCCTTTCTTTGGGATTTTAAAATTAGGAAAAGTAATAGCCTTTGAGAAGCGTTCAAGACCACAGTCTCGAATCTATTCCTATTTTCCTCACTCTTTCCTTGTCAAACCCTGGGTGTCTCCCACCTCTCTCTCCCCAGGTCCTTTTACATCCCTGGTCACCTGGCTTCATCCCCCCACCACCAATAGCATGTCTAAGCCACTTATTTTTTTTAAGTGTTGACAGGATGCAGAACAATGGGAATTACATCCATTACTTTTTTTTATTGAAGTGAAGTTGACTTCTAATATGGTGTTAGCTTCAGGCGTACAGCACAGTGATTCAGTTATACATACATAGATATATTTTTTCAGATAGATAGATAGGGGAATCACTGTGCTGTACGCCTGAAACTAACACCATATTGGAAATCAACTATACTTAAATTTATTTAATTAATTTATTTATCTATTTATTTTTGGCTGCGTTGGGTCTTCGTTGCTGCATGCAGTCTTTCTCTAGTTGCGGCGAGCGGGGGCTACTCTTTGTTGCGGTGCGCAGGCTTCGCATTGCGGTGGCTTCTCTTGTTGCAGAGCACGGGTTCTAGGCACGAGGGCTCAGTAGTTGTGGCACATGTCCGCGGCATGTGGGATCTTCCCGGACCAGGGCTCGAACCCGTGTCCCTTCCAAGGGCAGGCGGGTTCTTAACACTGCGCCACCAGGGAAGTCCCAACTATACTTAAATTAAAAAAAAAAAAAGATGTCCAGTGCCATATAAAACTCCACACTTCACTGAAGGCAGAACTTCTCCCTGTCCAGCTCAGCCTGCTGCAGCCTGGCCACTCACCTTGGGAAGGGAGAGTGTCCTCAGTCTTTCTCCAGCTGGTCCTTCTACTTTGCCTCCCCTGCTCTTTCGATTCCTCGGGGGACAAAGCAGGATGAGAGAGAAGGGAAGGACGAGACTGGCCCCAGTTGCCCAGTCCTATCTTGAGCCGGTCCGGGATCAACCTGGGCTTGGCAGATGTTAAAGCTCCTTCTTCCTTTCATAGAACATTACGTTAGTTCTCCAGAAACCACCCCATCCCTCCCCATTTCTGGAACATTCCCACCTCTATCTTCTTTGAGATAAAAGTGTGTCCCCTCCTCCAGCTGGCCAGTTATGCCTCCTTCCCCATGGATGCATACCCCCAGCTTCCTTTGCTAGCCTCTTCAGGCCTCTGCGTAGCCCTCTTGGGCAGTGTATTAGTTTCCTAGGGCTGCTGTAACAGAGTGCCATAGACTGGGTGGCTTAAACAACAGACATTTATTGTCACATTTCTTTCTTTTGTTTAAAATAAATTTATTTATTTATTTTTGGCTGCGTTGGGTCTTCATTGCTGTGCAGGGGCTTTCTCTAGTCGCAGCGAGCAGGGGCTATTCTTTGTCATGCAGCATAGGCTCTAGGCGGGCGGGCTTCAGTAGCTGTGGCGCACGGGCCTAGTTGCTCCACGGCCTGTGGGATCATCCCGGACCAGGGCTCGAACCCATGTCCCCTCCAAGGGCAGGCGGATTCTTAACCACTGTGTCACCGGGGAAGTCCCTATTGTCACATTTCTAAAGGCTAGAAGTCCCAGATCAAGATGGCAGCAGAGCTGGTTTCTTTTGAGGTCTCTTTTCTTGTATTATAGACTAAATTGCATCCCCCTGCCCCGCAAAATTCATAGGTTGAAGCCCTAACCCCCAATGTGACTGTATTTGGAGATGGGACCTTTAGGAAGGTAATTAGGGTTTAGAGGAGGTTATAAGGGTGGGGCTCTAATCTGGTAGGATTAGTGTCTTTGTAAGAAAAGGAAGAGACATCAGAGTGTCCCTCCCATCCCCCATCTGCCCCCCCTCACGTGAAGGAAATGCCACGTGAGGACACAGAGAGAAGGCAGACGTCTGCAAACCAGGAAGAGAGCTCTCACCAGATACCAACACTGCTGGTACCCTAATCATGGATTTCTAGTCTCCAGAACTGTGAAAAAAATAAGTGTCTGTTGTTTAAGCCTCCTAGTCTGTGGTATTTTATTATGGCAGTCCAAGCAGACGAATACACTTTTGCTTGTAGATGGCCGTCCTCTCTGTGGATCTCCACATGGTCTGTCCTCTGTACAGACACAAGTCTGTGTGCTAGTCCCTCCTCTTATAAGGACACCAGTTAGATTAGATTAGGGCCCACCCTAATGACCTCATTTTAACTTAATTACCTCTTTAAAGACCTTATGTCCAAATACAGTCCCATTCTGAGGTCCTGGGGGTTAATACTTCATTATATGAATTTAGGGGGACGCAATTCAGCCCATCACAGACAACATCTAAGAACCCACGGGAACTATCATGAGACACGGTACACATCTGCTCCATGGAACTCTTTGCCCCTGAGGGTCCAGGCCATTCCCAACCATGGTCTCACATCCTTTAGATTTTTTTAGTCATGAATCACACGTCAGTCTACCAGGTCCCTTAAGCTCCAGGAGTTAAATATCTACCTCCTTGAGGGGTCCCATTAAAGCCTCCCTTCCTTGGGCTGGAAGTGAAGGAAAGTGGGAAAGGCACGCCCATCACTTCCTCATGGGATGAGAGTAGAAATCACAGGACACTAACCACTCTCTCCAAAACCCTGTGGCCTCAAACCTCCTGGATCCTTGCTTTTTATACTCTTGGGTATATGAGGGACCAAAGGTTGCAAAACTGATTTTCTGACAACTCTTTTTCAAGTCCTACATAAGTGATTTTTACTTTGGCTTGTGGGAGTAGTTGGCATTGATTACCATGGTGCATTAGGTGAATATGAAACAGACATAGCTCAACTTTAACATCCTTGTGTACCTGTTGCTGTAGATGATAAGGGACTGAGTTTTTCACGTATAAAGTGCCCAAGTAGGGCAGCTCTAGGCCCATCAGGATGTCAGCCCAGTTCTCTGCAATTCTCTTAGCTCTGCCCTCTTCCATGCGTTGGCTTCATCCTCAGACAGGTAGGTAGCAAGGTGACTATAGCAAGCACAGACATCGTCTACAGACAGGACAGAGGCTACGAATCTTTTTACACCAGTGGCCCCTGGGAACATCTTGTCAAGTCCACGGACCAGAATCGGGATACATGTCCTCACTGAGACCAGTCAGCGGAAAGCGGAGTGTGTTTGCTATGAACATCTTAGTCTGCTCAGGATTTGTACCTCCTGAGTGTGTCCAGAGTGGAAAAGGGAGCAGCTCTACCCGCCCCCATCACCACCGCCCGGATCCAAACCCAAGGAGAGTCCATGACAGCCCACAGCAGCGCTAACCGAGTGAGATGCTTCCTGCCCTTACATCTTCTCCCTCCGCCACTTCAAACCCTGAAGCAGCCAAAAGAGTGGGGGGGAACACCAGCCAGTATTATTTTTAAGATATACAAATGGGAGTCCGGTAACCACACAAATTGAGATGGGAATTTGAAGTTGGATCACCTGCTGTCCAGCTGCCAATGGGGACCTCATCAAGGACAGTGGCTGGAGCCCAGATCGCCCCAGGTAGGAGGGAGCAGCTGAATTACTGCAACTTGCATCTGAGGCGAACTTGGATGGTGTACCAGTGAAATCGAACACGTCAGTGGGTGTGATATATCAGGTGTGTACTCAGCCTGTATATATGAATGTACATTTTTAATAGATGCTTTTCCTAGGGAAGTATAAATTGCAAAACCAACCTCAGAAGAGGGGGGGAAAGGTAACAGTCTAATTACCATAGAAAGAATTAAGACATCTATCAAGAAGCTAACGACGCCCCCCGAACACACACACACACACACACACTCACTCTGAGAAAGCTCACATGGCCTCGCAGAGGCCTAAGCCTATAAGGGCTAAATAACCCCCAAATCTATTTAAACTTTTCTAGAGCACAGAAAAATAAGAAAACATCCCAATTCTTTTTTATGAAGCTGCCATACCTTCATACAAAAACCTGTCAAAGATAGTAACAGAAGAAAACTCCAGATCAGTCACCCTTAGGAATAGCAAAGAAAAGATCGACATTGGGAAATCTATTAATATAAGCTACACAGGATATCACTACAAAACATAAGCAAATCAACTGAAAAGTATTATACAAGAAAATGAAGTATAACGTGACTAGATACATATAAACAGTGGCCAGTCAGAAAAAGAAGAAAAAAATTATATTTATAAAAGTACCATGAAATACAGAAGAAACCCATTGCCTAACTCAAGTCCACAAAGATTTACTCTTTTCTTCTAAGAGATTTATAGTTTTAGGTCTGAATTATAGATGTAAAAGGTCTTTATAAAATTTTTTTTACAAAGTAAGAGTTGAATAAATGATAAAATATATGCTGTTTTTAGATGCGAATCCTCAATTTTATTAAATAGCAATTCTCCCCAAATTAATCTATACATTTACCATAATTTTGAGGAAAAAATCAATAAGATTTCTTCAAAAAACAAGAAAAATTGAATTCTACATGATCTCCAGTTGGTTGTAATGCATTCACTTTAATGTGCTGCTGGGTTCCTTTTGGTAATACTTTAGAATTTTTGCATTGATACTGATCAAGAAATATAGAGGAAATAGTGACTAGAGGACAATGAAGTTGGATTATTATTACCAAGTTTAATTGACATCGGGGAAAAAAATAAAAAGCTGAGAATAATTAAAACTGGCCAATAAAAGTTAAGGGTGACCAGGACAATTAAACGGGGGAATGAACAGCTTTTTCAGGAACACTCCTACACTGTTGGTGGGAATGTAAACTGGTGCAGCCAGTATGAAGAATAGTATGGAGGTTCCTTAAAAAACTAAAAACAGAGTCACCGTATGATCCAGCAATCCCACTCCTGGGTATATATTGGGAAAAGATGAAAACTCTAATTAGAAAAGATACATGCACCCCAATGTTCATAATACCACCATTTACAATAGCTAAGACATGGATGCAACCTAAGTGTCATCGACAGGTGAATGGATAAAGGAGATGTGGTATATATACACAATGGACTATTACTCAGCCATACAGAAGAATGAAATGATGCCATTTGGAGCAACATGGATGGACCCAGCGATGATCATACTATGTGAAGTCAGAGAAAGATAAATATCATATGATATCACTTATATGAGGAATCTAAAAAATAATACAGATGAACTTATTTACAAAACAGAAACAGACTCACAGACATAGAAAACAAACTTATGGTTACCAAAAGGAAAGGGAGGGCGGGATAAATTAGGGGTATGGGATTAACAGATACACACCACTGCATATAAAATAGATAAACAACAAGGACCTACTGTATAGCACAAGAAACTATATTCAGTATCTTGTAATAACCTATAATGGAAATGGATCCGAAAAAAATACATATATATATATAACTGAATCACTTTGCTGTACACCTGAAACTAACACAATATTGTAAATCAACTATACTTTCAATTAAAAAAAAATACATGCAGAAAAATAAAGTTGAACTCTGACTCCACACTATACACAAAAATTAACTCAGAATGGAACATAGACTTAAACATAAGACCTAAAACTAGGTGAACTTGACCTGTGATAAGACAGACCTGCCTCTTCATTTTCTCTTATATGTAACACTCATTATCCCTGCCTCCCACATGGCTTCTCTCAAGAAACTACAGGAAAGTGTGCTCCCCCTACACATGGGAGCCAACGCAGGAAGCAAGGGATCCAGCAAAGGAAAGAGCTGAAAGGAAGCTCCACATGACATTGCAAAATGGGCCTGCAGAGTGACCAGTTCATTCTGGAGCTGGAGGATAGAGGTATCCAAGAGAGACATCTCCAGGAAAGAAAAAAAATATGGAATCAAACACCTGACATGTTTGAGTATCTTTAGAACATACTGGACTTTCACAACTGCAATAGCGGGTCGGAGCCACAGGTCCCCAGGAAACTAAGCCAATGAATAGATGACCAGATGAGACAATTAATAACATCTAAGAAACCAAAACATTTCATAAGAAAGAAAATAGACCCTGAGTTCACTCTTTGGCTGGGCTGTGAACAGTATTTAACCTGGTTCTCATGGTGCAAACACGGGATACTGATTTAACAAAAAAACCGAAGGTGTTGGGAATATAGGGAAAGACACAAGTCTGGGTGTGGGGAGGGCGATGTAAGAGAGCTAACTCCTCACTTTCTTCAGTAGGAGGCCAAAGGGTGACATCTAAAATTGGAAAGTCAAAGAGAGAAATAGGATAAACGGATTATTTTGACATATGGAAATAAACACCATGCGAAAGAACTGAAAGAAGTCACATCCCTCTGGCAAGAGGAAAGCCAAGTAGGGAAAAGCAGAGCAAAGAGCCACTGGTTCTTTCTGGTTGCAAATTGTGTAGAACTGTTGGACTTCTTAAAACTATGTGCATGTGTTACTTTAAAATAATAAATATTATTTTTTTCAAAGTAAGGGAACCCCATAAATCCTTGATTGATTGATTGATTGATTGACAGATTGGTCCAACATAAGCCAATGGATTATTTGATTTTCAATAAAAAGTGCCAGGAATAAGGAGTGGATTCGAGCTATTAAATAAACTCAAAGCTTGTCTCATCCTGAGTTAACCACAATCTCCACTGGCCCTCACCCAGCTGAGATGCAGAAATAAGCCAAATTCAGTGCCACATGTCATTGCTGAGACCCCCAAAGCTGCTGCACCAGAGCGCTGGCACTTAGTTTATTTATTTAGAGAAGTCTTGAATTCACCCAAATTCAGAAAAATGGTTTTTTTTTTTCAACTTTTATTAGGCAAATGTTCAAACATGCACAGGAGTGGAAAGAACTCCTATCTACCCATCTGCCACCTTCAACAATTACCGACATTCTATCTATTTATTTTATTTGCCCCACTCCCGCCCTGCCCCATTTATTTTGTCTGGAATATTTTAAAGCAAACCCCAGACCTTATGGCATTTTACTCGTAAACAATCCCGTATGCATCTCCAGCTGACAGGACCTTTTTATTTCTTTTTCACATAGTCACCATGCCATTATCACACCTAATAAAATTAACAATAATGCCTTGATATCATCTAGTAGGCTGACTATAATTAAAGTTTGCTGATTGCCTAAAGGGTGTGATTTTGCAGTTGTTTTGTTTGAATCAGGGTTCAAATAAGGTCCACACATTGCATTTGATTGCTATGCCTCTTAATGCTGTTTTATTCTCTAACACCTCCTCTCTGTTTGTTTTTGTTTTTTGTTTTTTCTGTCTGTCTTGGTCACTGTTTTTTGTTTTTTTTTTAATTTGTATTAGAGTATAGTTGATTTACAATGTTGCATTAGTTTCTGCTGTACAGCAAAATGTATCAGTCATACATACACATATATGCACTCTTCTTTAGATTCTTTTCCCATATAGGTCATTACAGAGTACAGAGAAGAGTTCCCTGTGCTATACAGTAGGTCCTTATTAGTTATCCATTTTATACACAGTAGTGTGTATTTGTCAATCTCAGTCTCCTAATTTATGCCCCTCCTCTGCTTTCCCCCCTGGTAACGATAAGTTTGTTTTCTACATCTGTGACTCTATTTCTGTTTTGTAAATAAGTTCATTTGTACCATTTTTTTAGATTCCACATATAAGCAATATCATATGATATTTGTCTTTCTCTGTCTGACTTAACTTCACTCCGTATGACAATCTCTAGGCCCATCCATGCTGTTGCAAATGGCATTATTCCGTTCTTTTTTATGGCTGAGTGATATTCCATTGTATATATGTGCCACAACTACTTTATCCATTCCTCTGTCGGTGGACATTTAGGTTTCTTCCATCTCTGTTTATTTTTAATGTCTCTGATGAGGAAACAAGGTCATTTATCCTGTAGAATGTCGTGCATTCCAGATCCAGCTAATTGCTGCTTTGTGCTGTTTAACTTGTTCCTCTAGCTGTTGTGTTTCCTGTAAGTTAGTTGTCTGGTCTAAATGTTTGAAGAGATTCAGGATCAATTTTTGGACAGAAATATTTGCTGAGTGATGCTGTGTGCTTATCATACCACATCACAAGGTTCAGAATTCTGGTTGCCCCACTTTGAGAACGGCCCAGACTGGTTATTAGATTCACAGAGTGTCAGCCCGAACTCTCCAGCATGAAGTTCTTCACCAACTTTTCAGCTAAAGACTTTAGTATCTGTAATATATTGTCTCCAAAGATCACCACCAGTAATTCCTCCCACCTCTGGCCCCAGAATTGTGGGAACAGGTACGTGTGTCTGTCCGGGTTCAGAATTGCTGTGGAAGAGTGACTGCCACGTGGTTCCCCTTCTTCTCTCTTTCAACCAGGGGTGCCCACTGCCGACCTGCCGTTGCATGTTGGGCATATGGAGTGGAGATAACTTATCTTCTTAGTTCATAGTTCCCAGGTCAGTAGGAGTTGCACTTGAGGACCTGGTTTAGATCACAAAATCCTAGACTTTGAGATGATGACAAAATGGACACATTCGGGGGAGACTGAGTGTATTTTGCACGTGGAAGGGATGTAAACTATTGTGGCTAAGAGGCAGACAGTGTTAAACTGTTCCCAAGGCTGGCCATGCCTCTCATCAGTGCTGGAGTCTGTTTCCTATCCCTCTGCACCTGCACTTTGTTTTTTGCTTCAACCAATAGAAGGCAGCAGAGGTGACACTGTGTCCCTTGTGGGTTTAGTCCTTAAGAGACCCGCCAGCTTTGACAGCTTCTGTCCCCACCCTCGTGGAAACCAACCACCATGTGAAGAAGCTTGGGACAGTCTGTGAATAATGAGAATCACCTGGAGGATACTCAAGGCTCCCTGGTGACAGCCCCCAATGTCAGCGGGGACATCTTGGACATTCCAGCCCTGACTGAGTTCCCAGAAGAATGTAGCTACATTAGTGACCCCAGCTGCCCCACAGGATGGTGGTTTGTCATGCATCAGCAGATAGTTGAGATCAATGACGATAGAGAGATAGATAGATAGATAGGGACATCAATCCATTGATGACTATTGCCTGGACTCATTAAGGGTTGCAAAATGGGATTTCCTAATTTCTTCTTCATTGAGTAACTGGAAATCTGCTGAAAAAGGAGACGTTTTCCCCAACAAAAATTTACTTTCCCTGAGAGGATAAATATAAGAAAGGGAGGACAAACACTTGATGCTTCCCTTTACTTTTGAATTTTCATTGTGCCCCATAATTCCAATTGACCTTTGAAGTTTGTGGGCTTTTTGCTTTTACTGTTTTCATTTTTTTTAGTATCATTATTAGCCCTTGGATATTTATAAGTTTAACCTATTTCAATCCTTTGCAGTTATTAGCCTTACTGATACTCAAATTGTCCCTTCTTTGGCCCATGGCAGCCCCCTCCAGTTGGATCTGTGTCCTCGTGACCTGACCCCATTTGTCTTGATAGCTTCCTTTCCTTCTGGCATAACAAGATGCCCCAGGTTCACCATATACATTTCCTGCCCCAGACCTGGAGTCGGCCATTTCTCCAAGGAGTTCTAGTTCCTTTAGTGGGAAGTGGAACCTATTTATTCTTAATTTACATTCCATCCCAAGAAACCTAGAAATTAGATTTCCCAGCCCCAGATGCTTACAAATATTACATTAGAAATGGGCTGCTAAATCTTGTATTCAACATCTAAAATTTATGTGATCAGGAGAAACATACTTAACCCCCTATGGGTCAGTTTTTCTCATTTGTAAAGTTAGGGTAACGATAGTACCTAACTCATTTTTGATAAGTACTGGCTGCTATTATTATTGTTGTTGTTGTTACTAATTTATCCTATTTAAGGAGAGCTTATCACTCAGGATTTTCACAGGTATTTGAACATTCTGTGCATTTAACATGTTCTTTTAATTAACTGCCACAACTTTATTTGCATATGCCTTTATTTGCATATAGATATCTGTGGACCGTATGTACAGTTCCTCTGTGTATGGTTTTACATACATCTTGTTATACCTTCTGTTTTGCTTACGTTTTTAATTCATCATGTTTCTGAGATTTATTATACATATATAAGTGGACCTAGTTCATTTCTTTCTGAGTTCCAGAAATATTTATAGGCATGTAGCTTCTTTTTTATGTTCTCCCTTTGATGTCCATTTAGGTTGATTTAGCCTTTTGCCTTTCCCAACAAAGCTATGACGAACAACTTTATATTCCTTTGTGTACCTATGTGAAGGTTTCTCGGAGATGTGTACATAGAAATAGGATGACCTACTTGGAGGATATATGTGGTCTCGATTTCATTTAACCCTGCCACATTGAGTATCTCTTGGAATGCTCTTTTGCTAGTCTAGGTTAAACTGATAAACTTCTGGTCTTAACAATTTGCCTGTTTTTCCTTTTGGGATGTCTGCCTCTTGCAGATGGTAGGAATTCCTTATTTATTCTCAATATGAATCCTCTGTCAGTTATGTACATTAAGAAGCACTGACGTATGCCATTATTAGCACAGTGTTAAGGCAGACTGCCGTGGCTCAAACACTTGGCTCCCCCAAGGTCACTAGCTTTGTGACTTTGCTCAAATTCCTTAACCCTTCTGAGGTTCAGTTTCCTCATCTATAAATTGGGATGGTAACAGTGACCTCCCTCATGGAGAACTAGGAGGACTAAATGAGTCAAAGCATGCAAACCACTTAGAACGGAATCTGCACAAAGAAAGGACTCAGTTGTCTTTTGGAAATTTTAATATGCCGACAAACATTTCAGACATATACAGACATTTTCACTAATTTTTTTTAACTCTGTTCTAATCATTTGATCCTACCCTTACACTCATTCAACTCCCCTCACGCTCCCTGATGGAATTTTATGTTCTTTGGGTCAAGAACCATGTCTTGGTAGATTTTTGTTTCCAAGTGCTTAATAAACAGCCTATCCCAAAAAAAAAAAAAAAAAAAGAAAAGAAATGGGCTGCTAGAGACATACACTCATGGCTGTGAGAGGGAAAGCTAATAGCCTATTAATAGGAGAGAAAACTGGAAAAAAATTATGAAAGGCAGACATAAGAACTCAAAAATTTCAGCAATCTGGCCCAGCTCCAAACTTGCATTCTCCAAAAGGAGATCTTCGGTGTTCCCATTTGAAGCTAATCTCGTCTTCCAGCCTTTCCTTACATTTTATTTATATCTCTATTATAATATTTATCAAGTTGTTCTTGTTTAGGTCTGTTTGTCTAGATTAGTATCCCAGACGCCCATTCGAATCACCTAAGGAGCTGTTTATTTTTAAAAATAAAATGAAAAATAAAAATATTCTAATTGAGATATCATTGGCATATAACATTGTATTAGCTTTAGGTGCTCGCCATGGTGATTTGATGTATGTATATATCGCGAAAGGATTACCAGAATAAATCTAGTTAACATCCATCACCACACATAGTTATAATTTTTTTCTTGTAAGGAGAACTTTGAAGATCTATTCTCTTAGCAACTTTCAAATATACAGGACAGGATTATTAACTGTAGTCACCACGCTGTGCGTTACATCCCCAGGACTTATTTATCTGATATCTGGAAGTTTGTACCTTTTGACCCCTTCTCCCATTTCATGCAGCCCCACACCTTCTGCCTCTGGCAATTGCCAGTCTATTCTCTGTGACTATCAGTTGGGTTTTTTTTTGTTTTTTGTTTTTAGATTCCACATATAGGTGAGCTCATACAGTTAAAAAATAAAATAATAAATAATAATAAATAAATAATAAAATAAAATTTAAAAATGTTATATGGGTCCCACACCCAGTGAGTCATATTTAACTGGTCTGGGATGGGGTCATCTATATATTCTATTTTTTTTAAATATGTTTATTTATTTATTTTTGACTTTGTTGTCTTTGTTTGTCTTCATTGCCGCGCGCGGGCTTTCTCTAGTTGCGGTGAGCCGGGGCTACTCTTCGTTGCGGTGCGCATGCTTCTTATTGTGGTGGCCTCTCATTGCGGAGCACGGGCTCTAGGCACGCGGGCTTCAGTAGTTGTGGCACGAGGGCTCAGTAGTTGTGGTGCATGGGCTTAGTTGCTCCTCGGCATGTGGGATCTTCCTGGACCAGGGCTTGAGCCCGTGTCCCCTGCACTGACAGGCAGATTCTTAACCACTGCGCCACCAGGGAAGTCCCCTCTATATACTCTTAAAACTTGCCAAATGATTCTGATAGACAGCCAGGGCTGAGAGTCACTGGTCTAGCCTGTAACCCTGGAAGGGTGGAGACCTGCTAAGTCATCCTGTATCTCCCAGTACCACGTTACCCAGAACTGCCATTCAATAAATGCTTGTTGTGAGTAGGAATCTTGAATCAAAAATGGTTAATCAGGGGGCTTCCCTGGTGGCGCAGTGGTTGAGAGTCTGCCTGCCAATACAGGGGACATGGGTTCGAGCCCTGGTCTGGGAAGATCTCACATGCCGCGGAGCAACTAGGCCCGTGAGCCACAACTACTGAGCCTGCACTCTAGAGCCTGTGCTCTGCAACAAGAGAGGCCGCGACAGTGGGAAGGCCCACGCACTGCGATGAAGAGTGGCCTCCGCTCGCCACAACTAGAGAAAGCCCTCGCACAGAAACGAAGACCCAACACAGCCAAAAATAAATAAATAAATTAATTAATTAATTTTTAAAAAAAAAGAGGTTAATCAGGGAATTCCCTGGTGGTCCAGTGGTTAGGACTCTGTCTTCCACTGCCAGGGGCCTGGGTTCAGTCCCTGGTTGGGGAAGTAAGCATCCTGCAAGCTGCATGGCGCAGCCAAAACAAAACAAAAAGATGGTTAATCATTTTCAAGATAACAAATTGGAGAATGTGTCCCATCCCATCCCCTCAAAGGACTGGACCCAGAGCCGTCTGAGAAATTTGGCTATTCAGAGCAATGTGTTCAGATGTGTTCAGATAGCTCAGGTTTTCAGTTATTTGGGAAAAAATTACTGTACTGTATCGCTGAAGCCTTTATCCCAAAACATTAAATCTCCAGTTAGAAGGGTAGTTTAGAAAGACTCCCATAGGTGTGGTGTTGGGATCCACATGTAGACAGTATAAAGTGGGAGGTGTGATAATGTGGCTTGAGGATGAAGCTACCGTGATGTGACTAATGACCAACAGTAGGTTTTCTGAGCCATGGTGATCGTCATGGTGACATGTAATCCCAGCTGCCCCTGAATGTGGCTCATTGGAACTCCTGGTGGGAAGGGAATAAATGTAACTTGTGCAACACACATTTTTGTATTCCCTCAGCACTTAGCAGTGTGTTAGACATAGGACATAATAAATAAGTGTTAAATCTTTTAGAAAGGAACTGCGCATGTGCCTTCTTGTATGAGGACTGTATCTAACCTCAGTGAGGACCACATATTTTGACTGTTCTCATTAACATGATACAGCTACAAAGGCATTGAAAATATGATCCTTTCTATTTTAGGCATAACAAAGAACTACAATTTTCTCTAAAAATAACCTAGATTGGAATTTTCTTCCACCCATGAGAGCGCTATGTTTATGAACACACAGTCCCAAGACCTGTGTCAACAACATTCTAAAACAATGCTTCACTTTGATAATCACATATAATAAGCATTTGGTTCCTTAAGCTTTCATTAGTTTTGGAAATTTTTCTTATCCTAACAAAGCGAGGATCTTTTTTTTCCCCATAGAACACAACCCGTCTGATCAACAGCAGTCCAGTCCTGGGTGCCTACAGAGGGACAAAATGTAAATTATGGAGAATAGCACCCCATGCCCTGAAACTGGCCCAGGCCAAGAGGGTACAAGACTCCAGCATAAGTTCCATACATATCAGACCTGCTCCTGAAAACAGCCCTATTTTCAACACATATATATATATATTTCCAATCCCTAGATGCAGAATAGCTTATGATAAACTCTAGAGCTAAAGTAAAGCCTTGAAATGAAATTAAGCAGCTGTGGTCTTTTAGGAGAATTTTCTGGAGCTATTCTGTGTGTGGATCAAGAACATGACCAATCTGTGGAGATGTAACTTGGTGCAGCCACTATGGAGGTTCCTCAAAAAACTAAAAATAGAGTTGCCATGTGATCCAGCAATCCCACTCCTGGGCATATATCCAGACAAAACTATAATTCAAAAAGATACATGCACCCCTATGTTCATAGCAGCACTATTTACAATAGCCAAGACTGGAAACAACTTAAATGTCCATCAACAAATGAATGGATAAAGAGATGTGGTGCATATATACAAGGTAATACTACTCAGCCATGAAAAAGAATGAAATAATGCCATTTGCAGCAACATGGATGCAACTAGGATTATCATACTAAGTGAAGTCAGAAAAAGAAAGGCAAACATTATATGATATCACTTATATGTGGAATCTAAAATATGACACAAATGAACTTATCTGTGAAACAGAAACAGACTTACAGACATAGAGAACAGATGTGTGGTTGCCACGGGGGAGGGAGGGTGGGGGAAGGATGTATTAGGAGTTTGGGATTAGCAGATGCAAACTATTATATATAGAATGGTCCTACTGTATAGCACAGGGAGCTGTATTCAATATCCTATGATAAACCATAATGGAAAAGAATATGAAAAAGAATATATATATATATATATATATGTGTGTGTGTGTATATATATATATATATATATATAACTGAGTCACTTTGTTGTACAGCAGAAATTAACACATTGTAAGTCAACTATACGTCAATAAAATAAATTAAAAAAGAAAAGAACTTGACCAATCTAGAGTCCAAGTCACATGATGCAGAATGAGCTACTTCTAAGTGGAGAACGAGGGCTTTATTTATCAGTTATCTATCCTTCAGGAATCCTCAGGAAGGTGAGCATAGATTTGCCATGTGACTCCCAGACACTCTCTTAAAAGCACGTCCTTATTCCTAGTGCCCTTCAACCAGGTGAGGTGTTTGACAGGTATAGGAGCCGTCACATTACCTGGTAGGGTGGGGCTCAGGATGCCATACCTCCTGCAGTGTACAGGACAATCCCTCACACCAAAGAACTGTCTTACCTAGTTACTGGTAGCACCTCCTCTGAGCTTAATAATTAAGTTGCTTAATTACTGAGTTGGAAATTAAGACATTAAGACCCCCACTGCTTATTTGCCTCTTCTGCTGTAGGCAGGTTGTGATCATCTATTTACTACATTATTGAACAGACAGCCAAGCCCATCTGGAAAAAGGAGAGAACAATATATTTATCCCCCAAGGAGAGGATCACCCATTGGTGGGGCCTACTCATCAGTATCTGTCTTTAGCTGAGGCCACAGTTTAGCATTTAGAGACATTTAGGGGATATAACACTTAACGCCACCTTCTACTCAGCCCATAGTCTGAATTTGAGGATGGCGATAAGAAAATCTAGAAATCAGCTTCAGCAAAACTATGCCAACAAAAAGAAAATCAAACCAAAAGCAAGTCCAGCACTAGGCAAATGTAATGGAGACAGTCTGGAAAATTATCAGATGAATAAATGACTGAATACAACGACTATTTACATGAAAAATATTTTTGGTAATGAAGGAAATTGGTCTAAATTCTCTTCTATGGTTGATAGTTACTAAATTGTTCTGCTTATGAGGCAGAAGTTCTTGGTTTTTTGGTACTTTCAGTTTGTACCTAAAAATAAAAATGAGCGCCTATAAAATCAAATGGAATTGCTGTCAAGAAGATACAACCCGAAGTGAAAGTCTTGAGATGCAGTGCTTTTGAGAGACTTGCCTCTGGTGGAATCCTACACTGTTTTCACCTGGTTCAGGCACAAATGAGGAGGAATGCCCCCAGGACAGCCTTTAGGTGGGAAACACAATCCAGAATCCCAGCTAAATTCTGGGCTTTAAGGCAGTGCCCCAAATGTAAAGAGGTGAGGTGCATTTTGACTAAAGTACTAGAAGTCTAAGAATGTTATAAAAGTCTGCCCAAAATATGTAAACAAACACATCTTCGTGTATTAATCGCATATTTGTTGAGTCCTCCTGCATACCTATGCTAGGATGCCAATAGAACTAGAGGTTTTTTCCCAGCATGCATTCTGATTCCATCGAGCTGAACAAAAGGATAAGGAATGGAGGATGGGTAGCGACAGAGCAGACTGGCAGAAAACAGGAGTGAACGGACCAAGCAGGATGCAGGTGGATTGACTGCTTCCATAATACAAATCATCCTTGGAAACAGTCTTCCAGTTCTCAGTAAAGCAGGTGGTTTAGGTATGTCCATAGGAAAGCCAGCAACATCTCCTGTTTTCTAGCACCTATGCTTTGAACAGCTTCTTGGTGCCCTAAAGGGTGTCCTTCAGCTCTTCTTGGTTGGCCTAAGAGATTCTGTGTTACAGAGAATCTCTTTCTGATTCTGTGTCTATCATAAATACAGCTGTTGAAATACTCTTCCAGGATATGTTTGAGGACATGGTGGAATTTGGATAATACTTTTCAGGACCAGGATATAAACTGCAGGCCATAATAAGATGGCTGGGATGCTCTATGAGGCAGAATCTATTATCTGTGTACAAGAGGCTGTGCCTGAAATGAATGGAGACCCAGCACAGGGTACTTCCATCTTTGGAAGTGTCTGACGTTACTAAATACTCTGTGGGTCCAGGAAGCAGCATGGAGTCCACGTGCATGTTTCCCAACAGAGTTCAGGAATCAGGAATGAAGCTGGCTCTCTGGGTCTTCCATTGTCCTGGGTAAAAATGTCACAGTTATTGTAACAAAGGGCATCATCCTAGACACAGAGCTTCCAGAAATCTCTGCAGACCATGATCACTATTTTGCAGAGTAGGGTCATAGCGGAAATGCAACTCAGAAGTTTGGGCTCTCCTTTTTCTGGATATGTTAACTGGTTATTTTGGCAGAACAAGGCCTTCCTAAATGCTGAATCCTTTGGGGGAAATAGAAGAATATTCTCAGGACTTGAAATAGTTTGGTTAAATGCCTAAAATTGGTGATGGGGGTTAAGGCTGTCTTGGATTAAAGGGGCCTCTGCCCCTTCTTACTCCCTCTTTAGAAGGGACAGAGAAAGACAGAAAGGGAGTGATTTAATGCTACAGGAGATACCATATACTTCTACTTCATGACAAGGTTCGTTTTTTTTTTTTTTTTTTACTAAAGACAAAACATCTCTCATGGCAGGATGTAGTTGCTTTCACTCTTACTGAGGCCATTTAAAAGCAAAAATATTCAAACAATTAAGCAAAGATACAGCCAAGCGGCTGTGTCTACTACTTCAGCAGTGGCATCTGGGAAGGTTTGGCTAGCAGTGAGAGGTCATCTGAGTAGGAGGTGGCCCAGCAGGTCTGCACAAGGGAAGATCTCGCTTTAACACACACACACACACACACACACACACACACTCTCTCTCTCTCTCTCTCTCTCTCTCTCTCTCTCTCTCTCTCTCTCTCTCTCGGTCTATTTCCTGTCTGCTGTCCCACTGGCCATTTACCTAAGGCAGTCTCTACACCGCAAAGTTAAGTTATCACAGACTTGTAGTTCAGACGCCTCAAGACCCAAAACAATTGGAGGAATGATCCCATCAGTTAACAGATTTCACATCCACTCCCCTCCCACACTTATCTCAAGGAAAAGACAGCAACAGATATATCTGGTTGGCAAGCCAACTGTCAACCAAGTTAGCCTCCAAAATTTTTTTTTAATTTACTGATTAATGATTCTACACATAGGCATACACAATTATCTATAGACTCTGAGAAGAGATACCCATTACATGATTGTTTTCCTGGAGGAAGGAGCCTAAGGAAAAAGTCCTCAGGTTATGTCCCTACATTCTGATGTGGCCCCTCTTGACCTGGTTTCCAGCCTATATTAGCACAGATTCGATTTGGAATTCAGATAGGTCAAGGATTAGACCTAGCTTCCAGCCTATATTCACACAGATTCGATTTGGAATTCAGACAGGTCAAGGATTAGGCTGACCTCATCCACTGTAAGCGTTAGCTGTCCTGGCTTGTCTCAGGTTCTCGAGAAGAGGGTAGTCAGGTTCCATGTTCACTGAGTTCTGGATCCATCCAAGTTTGCGTCTTGGCTGCTTAAACTTCTTTGATATTTAGAAAGGTCTCACATCCCACTGGCAAGTTCACCTTGGTCAAACCAGCTTTGAGAAGTAGGTGTAGGAGCGGAGAGAAGTTGTTCCGGAGTCCTCTTATGAAGAGCTACTGCACCACTGTGGTATTGGAGACGTCAATTCGCTGATATGGAAGAGTTACATTGGAAGAAGCTAATCCCAAGGTAGGGGTGAGCAGCTTCTTCTCTTCCTCCTGCTGATTTAAAGAGGTCTGTTATTGGAGAAACTTGAAGGGAAGAAATGTGAAGTGGGTCATGTAGCTGACACTCGTGGTACACCACGCCACATCCTTTGTCCACCTAGCTTTGGCTCATCTGTGATGAACGGGTCTGTGCATACAGCCAACATCCCACATCCAGCGCAATTTCTCAGAGCCCCTCTACTTTGCTGGCTTTGAGTTTTCTCTAAAACTATGGAAATCTTCTCCAAAATAGTTTCAGCTATTCGCAATCTATATGTATGCTGGCTTTAAGACTCCTAGGGTCAGCCTTCAAATAACTGGGAACCGAGGCCAGCGTGTAAATGGCACAGACTCCCCAACTCCTGGTGGGACAATTTTGAGTTGCATTTCACACAATTCATCAGAGGTCCCCAGTGGGATCGACCCTTCCTGTCTCACTTTCCCCACTCCCTCATTTCTGCTTCCAGGAATCACCTCCCGAATCAACTACGTGCACCCGAGCAAGTCCTTGGCTCTGGCTCTCCTTCCGGGCATCACCTTCAGGGCATCTCCAGGAGTGTGGCATTTGTTCAGGGTATCAGTTGAGACTCCTCCAGTTGAAATCGGCAGGGAATCCAACAAAATGTATATATATATATATATATATATTTTTAAATAAATTTATTTACTTATTTTCGGCTGTGTTGGGTCTTTGTTGCTGCGCACGGGCTTTCTCTAATTGCAACGAGCGGGGGCTACTCTTCATTGCAGTGCGTGGGCTTCTCATTGCGGTGGCTTCTCTTGTTGCGGGGCATGGGCTCTAGGCACGCAGGCTTCAGTAGTTGTGGCACACGGGCTTAGTTGCTCCGCAGCATGTGAGATCTTCCCGGACCAGGGCTCGAACCCGTGTCCCCTGCATTGGCAGGCGGATTCTTAACCACTGCCCCACCAGGGAAGTCCCCAAAATGTATATTTTGATAGATTGGAATGTATTGGCTCATTTACCTGAAAAATCTAAGGCTAGAGTTGATTTCAGGTACCGTGATGTAGAGATTTAAAATATGACATCAAGATACAGAATCGCTATCTTTTTGCTGTGTTCTGCTGTCCTCCGTATGTTGGCTTTATCCTCAAATAAACTCTCCCTCTGTGGTCAGAAGGGGGCTATAGCAGTTCCAGACTTTCTCTTATTTAAGCTTCAATTCCAGCTAGAAACAGCAGGAATATCTTTCCCAGAGATTCCAGAAGTCTCACTGTGTTTCTTTGGCTTTGCCTGGGTCATGTGCAGATGGGGAATTGGATGCCCCAACTCTACATGTGGATATGTAATCAAGGGAATGGGGAAGGGATGACCTCCCAGAGGGAAATCACATATGGCTGTCAGAATAAAGGTAAATGGTTGCTGAGTGGCAAAAAAACAACTGAAATCCATTACAGTCCACTCCTCTGGGCTGACCAGAATGCGCGCGTGTGCACAGCCCCACACACGCATGCACACACACACACACACCCTTCCTCCCATACTTTGTAAAGTCGCCACGTCTACTTAAAATACATTCACCACTTCTCCAAAAGAAGATCATCTAAATCTAATCCATCACCAAGCCTAGAATCTCTGGAAGATATGCAGTCTTATCAGTCAAGGCAAATTGTCATGCCTCGTAATCTGATAGTCTACAGCTAAATGATCATTTTAGCAACCCCTGACACACTCAATACTATACAAAGGTGGGGAGAGAACAAGATAACTGCCGTGAAACCACCCTTTGAGAAAGGCAAGAATTGGAAATAACTCAGTGTTCACCAATCTAAAGCACATGTCATGTCCTGGTACTGGACTTGGATCCTCGGTTAGCCCGTCGGGATAGCCCTGGGAAACCCTTCTTCACCTATGTTCTTCCATGGCCCATGCTTTCTCCCTCCTTTTTTTTATGGAAGTATAGTTAATTTACAATGTTGTGTTCGTGTCAAGTGTATATCAAAGTGATTCAGTTATACATATACATATATATATATATATTCTTTTTCAGATTCTTTTCCATTATAGGTTATTACAAGATATTGAGTATAATTCCCTGTGCTCTACAGTAGGTCCTTGTTGTTTACCTATTTTATGTATAGTAGTGTGTGTATGTGAATCCTGAACTCCTAATTTGTCTCTCCCCCCACCCCCTACTATCCCCTTGATAACCATAAGTTTGTTTTCTATGTCTGTGAGTCTATTTCTGTTTTATAAATAAGTTCATTTGTATCATTTTTTTAGATTTCACAAATAAGGGATATCATATGGTATTTGTCTTTCTCTGTCTGACTTCACTTCCTATGATAACCTCTAGGTCTGTCCATGTTGCTGCAAATGGCATTATTTCATTGTTTTTTATGGCTGAGTAATATTCCATTGTGTATATGTACCACACCTTCTTTATCCATTCCTCTGTTGATGGACACTTAGATTGCTTCCATGTGTCTTGGCTATTGTGAATAGTGCTGCTGTGAACACTGGGGTGCATGTATCTTTTTTTTTTTTTTTTTAATAAATGGTCTTATATTCATTCCTTCTTTTCATTTATTTATTTATTTTTGGCCGTGTTGGGCCTTCATTTCTGTGCGAGGGCTTTCTCTAGTTGCGGCAAGCGGGGGCCACTCTTCATCGCGGTGCGTGGGCCTCTCACTATCGCGGCCTCTCTTGTTACGGAGCACAGGCTCCAGACGCACAGGCTCAGTAGTTGTGGCTCACGGGCCCAGTTGCTCCGCAGCATGTGGGATCGTCCCAGACCAGGGCGCAAACCCGCGTCACCTGCATTGGCAGGCAGACTCTCAACCACTGTGCCACCAGGGAAGCCCGTGCATGTGTCTTTTAGAGCTTTGTCTCTCTTGGAAGATCTCCTTGCCTGTTACTGTCCGTAGTCACATCTGAGAAGGTCTTAAGAGGTAAAGCCTGACTCAAAGGCTACACCCTATCAACTCACTTCTTAGTGACATGAATTTAGGTCTGGGGAGTATCTTCAAAATTAAGCAATCACAAACTGTACTTGGACTAAGCTTGTATTTTTATTGTAAGCCCTCACTGTAGACCACAAAAAAAGGAACCAGCACACTCCGACACCTGGAACTCTTCCTACCAAATCTCCTGGTGTTACCCTTAGTTGTCCGTGGTGTGAGGGTCAGCACACAGCAGGCAAAAATGTGATCAGCATTCACTACCACTTAACAAGTACTGACACCTTTACAACCTTGGATAGAGGATTCCTTATGACTTCCACTCAACATTAACTCAGCCAATTCCCTGTTCAAGAACCTGCTACTTGCTAATTCTTGCTCCTGGTACTAATTTATCTATCGCTCATTTATTCAACAAATATTTCTTGAGTACCTATTATGTGCCAACCATTTGTTCTCAGTTCCACGGATACAGTGGTAAATCAGGCAGACAAGATGCCTGCTTACACGGAATATATAGTTAGAATTCAATCAGTTCCAAAAGGCCAAAAATCCAACCCAAATAGCGTACGCCAAAAAAAAAAAAAAAAAAAATGTAATTTATTAGCTAAGATAACTGAAAAGTTCAGGGGTAGTAGTGGCCTCAAGCATAGCTTTATGTAAATGCCAGACAGTGTTGCCAGGACCCAGTTTCTCTTCATCACACAGTTACTGGCCATAGCCTATTCTGTGTTTTGGCCTTATTTTCAGACAGTCTCTCTCTTCCTGATCACAAGATGTCTACAGAAGATCTAGACTGTATATCTTCCAGGCTTTCAGCCCAATAGGATTTCATTTTATTTACTCTGATTGAGTCATATTGGGTCCCTGGCCAGGGAACTGAGACACCCTGATTGGCCAGACTTGAGTCATATGTTCTGTACCTCAAAGAAGCCAAAACCACCAAAAGTAGATGGAATGAAAGTGGATTACGGGTGGTTCCCCAGAGCAGTACTGGGGTGTGGTTATCAGAGAAGAGTGAATGGATGCTGAATGGCAGAACCCCTCCACCAGGTCCAGAGGAGTGTGGATGTCCTGACTCATGTACACATCCGACCCAGGGTCTCCGCGAGTTGACCAGGAGTTGGTGGTGCTCCATCCAGCTGAGAAATATCTGAATCAGTGATTCCTAAGAGGCCAGGAAGTACATGAAGTTCAAGTCCCAATTCTGGAAGTTGTTGAAAGAAGGTATGGGCATTGCATATGCCAAAGAGCCCGCCAACTATCCTGAGCTTGTCTGCAGAGTCCTCTCCACTCATCACTCCCTGAGACCTGGGTGAGGTTATGTGTCCCTAAGATTCAGTTTTACAAAGGCTTGGGCTCCTCCAAATTGCTCCAGAAGATTGGAGATTGGAGGGGAGGGGAGAAGGAAGGCTGTAATTCCATATTACCCGACTTCTCAAACTTACTGCCAAGAATTACTCAAAGCTAGAGAATACCAGGATAACAAGATATGGATATGACACATCTTTTCATAAAATATATTTTGCTCAATAAAAAATAATTTAAAACATGACTTATATAATAAACAGATGTATAATGGAATAGAATGCAAAACTTACATTCATTTTTAGATCAACCATAACACTTCAAAGACATTTTCAAGCTTGCTGTGAATACTCAAAGGAAAATAACTTGCATAATGGAGAGAGAGAAAAAAACAAAACAAAACAAAAAAAACCTCTTTTCCCCAGACAGAGATTAGGAAGCATGATCCTTATCTAAGAAGTTAATCCAGCCTCTCTAAGCAGAAAATTCAGCGTACTGGCAAGGTCTTTTTAGTAGCCAAGGGAGCAGCCCCTGAGTATGGCTGAGTAATGGCCCTGTTTATTATCCCCAGCAGACTCCCTGGGAAACAATTTGAAATCCAAAGTGAACTTATTCCTTTGTGAATAAGTAGGCCTTGCAATTACAGAACCATGAGGAAAGTATTAATCTCTTTCTGCTAGGCAATCAGGAAAATAAATATGCACTTTCACAACTCACACCGGTGGCAGGGCATAAAGAAGAACAGCCTTGGAGAGTCTGCCAGGACTGTCTCATAGAAGACTCTGACACAGGATATTGTGAAGCAATGGTATCAAAGTCTATCGCCTGGGCAAGTCTGGGGGCTTGGAGTAGCAAAGACCCAGAGTCCCTAGGATGCTATTTCCAGACTGACTTACTAAGACTTTGGGAGAGTACTGCTAGGAGGAGAAAGGTGTATTCTGGGGCATAACAATCCCTGTGATTGGGTTTCCCAAACAGCAGGCAGAGAGTCGAGGTGGAGCTTGGAGGAAGGAGGCACAGGGCACAGAGGGCTGGGGGCAGGGAGGGCAGAAACTGGGTGCCTCAGAACAGAGCCCCCTGCTGGACGCTGACTACCTTGCACGCTTGTCCTTAGACCACGGGCAACGTCAGCATACGGTTTGCAAGTGTCTTCACTATATGTTGCCATTCCCTTTCGTTTTCCCCAGTCCTGCAATAAAAGTTGATCTGCCCAGATAGCAACGTGTGAAAGGCTGTAAAGAGAAGCTCCACAGAGCTACAAAGAGGGGTGTGAGGCCTGTCTTACTAGAGTAGAAACAGATGGAGAAACGAGGTGGCCGCCCAGCTCCCAATTCCCACTGTGATCATGTTGGCCCTCCCTTCTTCTTTGGGAATGTTGCTTTGCTCTAACAGGTGGTCCACATGTGAGCTGCAGGGTGCCACCCCCATGTCACATGAGTCCAAGGGGAGCTCTGGCCCAGGGTGCAAGCCAGGTCAATCAGAAATCTCACCCAGTTTTGATCAGCAGAAGCTAGAAGAAGCCCTTTCCTCTCAGAGGGAAAAGAGGGGAAGATGTGTGTGAGAGCGGCAGCCATGATTCTAACCCTAAGGAGAAAAACAATTTAGGAGAATGAAGGGATGCAGGAAGAAGGAGGGGAAAGAGGGAGCCCTCGTTCGGGGCATCCCTGCTCTTTCTACCATTTGCTTATATGAGTCAATGTATTCCACCTTTTCCTAGGCTGGTTGGTATTGGGTAATTATCTCTTAAAAGCAAAGATCCTGTTCAATCAGTGTCCTTTACACAACATGCACACATGCATGCTTACATACACACACACTCATGCACACTGCAGATAATGGGTGTCTGAGACCAATGGTGAAGTAATTAGAGCCTAAAGTAGAAAAGATGGCAACATAGCTTTAAGAAGTCAGATGAACACCTTGGGAACAGATAGGAGACATCCATCCCTCTTTCCCAAATATTAGGAAGGGAAGAGACTTTTTAAAGATGGGAAAATTGACAGCTTAGGTCTGCAGGTTCCAGAGCCAGAACTAGAATGCAAGCTTTGGGACATCTAGACTAGAACTCTTTCTACAACATCAAGTGGACTCCACAAGTTAAAAGGAATTTTGAATGGTAATAAAAATGTGTGTTTATAGTAATAATTTCTCCAAAAAATGATAACAATCATTAAAATCTACCTCAGGCTAACTTTTACATCTAAGGCTTCAGAGTAGATTTGGAGTTTTACAACATGGAATTATCATCTAAGTAAACTCTGACATTCCTGAGAAGTTGCTTAGAAGAATCACCTCTCAAATATTAAAACCAAGATACCGATCTTTTCCTGAATGTTTCCCAGGAAATCAGAGCTCAGATTCTATTACAGAAGAAAGGTAACTAAGGGAGGCTACTATGGATTGAGTTATGCCCCTCCCCAAATTTGTATGTTGAAACCGTGACCCCCAACATGATGGTATCTGGAAATGGGGCCTTTGGGAGGTAATTATGGTTAGAGGAGGTTATGAGGGTGGAGCCCTCATGATGGGATTAGTGCCCTTGTAAGAAGAGGAAGAGATCTCTGTCTCCCTCTCTCTCTCTCTCTCTCTTTCTGCAGTCTAAGGACATCCCAACAAGGCAGCCGTCTGCAAGCCAAGAAGAGAGTTCTCGTCAGGAACTGAATTGGCTGGCACTTGGATTTTGGACTTCCAGCCTCCAGAACTGCAAGGTAGAAATGTCTGTTGTTTACGCCACCAGTCTGTGGGACTTTGTTCTGGTAGCCGAGCTGACAAACACAGAGGCCAAGATCACAGCTACTGCAACCCCATGTCCCAGGTTTCCTAATTTCCCGTCTGGATTTCCAGGAGGCTATCCCATTGTCAGGTAAGGCCCCAGTCTACATGCCCCCTCTTCTTTGTTTCAGAAAGGAAACAGAAATAGATTGTCCCTGAGGGTCTGGATGTGGTAACCTAGGAAGGTCCTTATAGAACCCTGAGACACATCTGGTATAGAACCTTGAGTCCTCAGTGGCCTTCTTACTAATAATTCTTTACCTAGTTAATAACTTGAGCAGTTAGATTTTTTTTAAAATATGAAACATTGCTATAGACAAGATCCATTTTCATGGGAAAGGAAAAATCTATAAAATTAGAGCCACAACCTCCCAGTTCAGAGAGCTCCTGGTCACCGGCCTTTTCAGAACCTGTCAAAATACTACCTTATATACCAAAAGGATGTTTTTTATTCTATTGTGGAGAAGTGGGAGGTTGATTTTTTTAAAAAAGGATTAAGTACTAAAACATGAACAAATCACTTTAGTCAAAAATCTTTTTTTTAAGACATGAAATACTTAGAACGGTATGGGTAGCCTGCTCTGCTAGCTTATAGCTTGAGTCACTCTCCTGACCTTGAGTGCTCGTTTTGAAGTGCAAAAATTATTTCTGAAAATTGATTGTAAACACAAGCAACAGAGAGGTAATGAACCATGAAAGTAATTCATTAAAAGAGTTCCCACTTAGTTGCACGTTTCCTACAGTAAAACACTTTTAGAAAATTGCTCACATTATAGACTCAGATGCACTATTAGTTAAATCTTAATTTAAAAAAATTACAAGCAAGTACAGTTACCCTAAGATGCTGGCCTCAGTGCAGTGTCCCATGCCCATCCATGAGAGCTAGTTTTCTGAAAGCCTAGGGTGTGGTTTAATTTGGAGAAATGCTAAGGCAAAAATAAGATGGGAAGGGAGAAACTGTAAGTAAATATATGAATGCCATTATAATAATATTTTATACTCACAAAATGTAAGCATAACAACAACATAGGAAGTAAATAAATTACCAGTGATATTTTTTATTGTGGCAAAAAAACACATAACATGAGATCTACCCTCTTAACCAATTTTTAAGTGTACAGTACAGTATTTTTTTTTTAAGTCTTTATAGAATTTGTTACAATATTGCTTCTGTTTTATGCTTTGGTTTTTTGGCTACGAGGCATGTGGGATCTTCACTCCCCAGCCAGGGATCAAACCTGCACCCCCCAACCCCCTGCCCACATTGGAAGGCGAAGTCTTAGCCACTGGACCGCCAGAGAAGTCCCAGTACAGTATTGTTTACTACAGGCATAATAGTAGTCCAGCAGATCTGCAGAACATTTTGTTTTGCAAATCTGAAACTCTGTACCCACTGAACAGCAACTTCCCATTTCCCTCTCCCCACAGCCCCTGGAAACCACCATTCTACTTTCTGTCTCTGAATTTTATTACTTTAGGAAATCATATAAGTGGAATCACACACTATTTATCCTTTTGTAACTGGCTTATTTAACTTAGCATAATGTTCTCAAGGTTCATGCATGTTGTAGCATGTGTCAGAATTTCCTTCCTTTTTAAGGCTGAATAATATTCCAATGTGGGTATACACCAGAATTTTTTTTTATCCATTCATCTGCAGATGGACATTTACGTTGTTTCCACCTCTTGGCTATTGTGAATAATACTGCAATAAACATGGGAATGAACTATGTTTCCCAGATCCTGATTTCAATTCTTTTGGAGAAATACCCAGAAGTGGGATCACTGGATCATATGGTAGTTCTGTCTGTAACTTACCAATGATATTGTATACATATGAAATCTTCATTTATGGTTTTCTGCTCTTAAGTTTCATTTATCATGCTCTTAATCTTTCACAATCTCCCTTCTTCTGGTTTTAGTAAAATACTTGTTTTTTTTATTATAGATAATGAGCATGCAAAGTTTTTTTCCTTTTTTGTAACTAATGTTACAACATGGAATTTTTCATTCTTGCTGTGATTCTACAGACACAGAGTAACTTGGATGTTTGAGAAGATTTGTATAGCCCTTATTCCCCCTCAGCATGGGTGAGTGGGTGTTTCTTCATATCCTTTCCCGCTGCCTGGAGTTACACAATTTGACCTGCCCAGCAACCTTTCAAGGCAAATCAGGAGCTGTCAGCAGCTCTGATTAATACCTCACTCAGCTCCCCACTACCAAAGACAGGAGAATTTGTTTCAAGTCCCAATTACATGTTCCTCACCTTCCTTTCTTTCTCCCAAGTTTTAGTGGAAACTTCCTGATCTTTCATTCACTTTATCTTCCTTTTCTACTCCCAACTTCCCAATTTTGTCCTTTTCTAACTCATAAACATGAGAAACAAAGTTCTTGCAGTTGAAAAAATGGTCCGCAGTAGTAAACCCCTGTGTGATGCAATAGTGGTGAGGAAGGAATTACTCCTCTCCTCTGAAACCATATTTTAAAGAGGTCGATTGAAATGTGGAAGCAGTGGCAGCTAGGGGGCTCCACAAGCATCCGTATAGCCTACTTATTAGGGGTTAACTCTATTGTAAAGATCTCGAGAACCCATTGATAACAGAGGTGCAGAAATTGTGCAGATTATATTCACCAAAGATGGCCACAACGGTATCTCGCATCCCACACCATTTACTTTCAATTGACTTTGACATTCCTCCCACAGAGAGGTGGCGGTCCATGTTTACAACCCATAACATGGGCAGGTTCATCACTCTAGTGAAAGGGGTGTTGTGTGTGACTTTAGAGACTAGGTCATAAGAGGTGGTAAAGATTCCCCCGGTTCCCTTGGGACACTTGCTTCCGGAGGTCTGAGTGACCATGTCAACCGTCTATCGGCTCTAAGGCCACCATGCTAGAAGGAAGCCCACACTAGCCCATGCAGAGCGACCAGAGGCAGCATCTCTGAGAGTGAATAAAGAGAGATGTCTGGCCAGTCCCAGCTGTTCCAGCTTCAGCCCCTGCCTGACCTCAGCCACCTGCGAGCCTGGAGTCAGAACCACCCGGCCATCCCTTCCTGAATTCCTGACCCACAGAACCCACAAAAGATAAGCCACTGAATTTGGGGATGATTTGTCACACAGCAATAGATAACTGATACAGAATTATTTATCTTTTCTCTTTCTCCTTTTAAAATATTCTCTTACGTAGTCTTTTTCAAAATTGAGTATGGAATGGACTTTATGTTCACTCAAGTAATTTTTATTAGAAAGATACTTAGGGCCTTCCCTGGTGGCACAGTGGGTAAGAATCCGCCTGCCAGTGCAGGGGACACGGGTTCGAGCCCTGGTCTGGGAAGATCCCACATGCTGCAGGGCAACTGGGCCTGCGTGCACCACAACTACTGAGCTTGCGCTCTAGAGCCCGCGAGCCACAACTACTGAGCCCGTGCGCCACAACTACTGAAGCTCGCACGCCTAGAGCCCGTGCTCCGCAACAAGAGAAGCCACTGCAGTGAGAAGCCCGCACACCGCAACGAAGAGTAGCCCCCGCTCGCCGCAACTAGAGAAAGCCCGCACGCAGCAACAAAGACCCAATGCAGCCAAAAATAAATAAATAAATAAATAAATAATTTTATTAAAAAAAAAAAAAGGTACTTAGATATGTATTGTAAGGGTTAAAACAGCTGACCCTGGAGACAGTTCTGCTGGACTGGAAATCTAGGTGCCACTAATTAACCACAGGACCTTGGGCAACTTACTAAATAGGGTGACAACTGTGATTACTTCTGCCCTCATCTCCATGTCAGCAGGCGTCCTTCGTGTATCGACCACAGAGTTTGTGCGGAACTACACCTCCCCCAGCTCCATGGGTAGATTTTGGTGGATCTATGGAGCCAATTGTGATAATTGCATCCCCTGGCACGTAACTACCTCAAGCCTAAACCAATCAGCGCAGGATTCTCCTGGCCACAGAGATTAGTTGGAAGCAACCCAATCACAGCAAAGCCAGCAGAAGTGGTGAAAGTGATTCTTTCTCCCCAAATGCAAATGAGGAAACATGTGGCCCTGGCAGAAGAAGGCAGCCCTCTTGTGATCCTGACAGAAGCCAACCAGCAAATGAAGCTGACACACAGAAAGGGCTGAGCCAAAGTAATTACAGAGACACTGAGCCAGAGCCCTAACCAAACCATACCTGAAGCTCACGCTACCTCTGGACTTTGCAATTACGTGAGTTGACAAATCTCTATTGTTATTTTAGAAATTTTGAGGTGAGTCTTCTGTTACTTAAGCTTTACCCTTCTGTGCCTCAGTTTCCTCATATACAATATGGAGATAATAGTAGTAACTTCTTCACTGATTTGTGGGGAGCAAAGGCAATAATTCATGCAGTTTTTTGATTAGTGCCTGGCACAAAGAAACGCGCTTAATAAAGTAATATATATGTAAACATAAAGCTAGGACTAAAGTGATGCAATTTTATAGTGATGCAAGTTTATAATTTATAGTTCTTATGTAACTATAAATTAAAAACAAGTTTATAAATTAAATTTGAACAAGCAGAGGCACTGAACTTATGTGGCAGTGCTCGATCTAGGATATGCTAATACTCTCTTATAATGTCATAGAAATTAAAATAGAAAATATAAAATCTTCATCGAGAACTCATGAGTCTCCTAGAATACACATGACTCTAACAGAAACCAAAATGTCAATTCAGTACACATCCAGGACATTCCTACTGAATGAAGAAGCATAACAAATGTGATTTGAAATCGTTTCTAGGGAAATTAAACCAGTTGAGTTTTTAAATTTCTATCCAGAAATCCCCTAAATCAAAATGTCACCATTCAGAACAGAAAAAGCCTCAAAAAATGAACTTCAAAACACCGATTGATAGAAAATCCAGTTTCATGCTACATCTACCAACGGAAAAAGAGTTGTTATAATCCTTAAATAGAGTTTGTTATATTAATCAATTTAACACCATTTTCCTTAGTGAGAGAGGAAATAATACTGGCCCTTTCGATTTTTTCACAGTTTCATAATAAGCCATTACATTCAGAGTACCACCTGGCAAACACAATCCAGTTAAAGGCAGCTGAAATTCAATGACATGCCCGTGGTTCCAGAGCCAGGAGTTATTCCTGCTGACTAAATCATGTTGATTTTGTTTATTTTATTGTCTGTGTGCTATATACTAAGGCTTGAGCAGCTGGTAAATTGTGTAACTTAAGATATTTTTTATCCTATTTACAAAGCTGCATTCTACTGTGTTCTTTTCTTTCCCCCAACTATAGCTGTACTTGTTATGAGAATTCTCATGGTGAAAACTCCCAGTTAAAGACAATTGTGATATGGATTAGGCTTACATTTGATGGGAGACCAACCTCACCCATCACTCTTCTGTCAACACTGTAATGGAGAAGGAGTTATTTGATCAACCGGGAGCACTGGACGGAAAGAGATGGGGCCTGGGGTACAAGTAAGATACTGTTTTGGCAGCAGGTCCTGGCTTGAGCCAAGGCTGCATGACCAGGAAGATTCAGACCTGCACAGTTCATAGACTGGTAGCGCCTGTCCCTTGAAACTTTATTTGCAGGGGGGCTGAGACTTAGCAAAAAGCACAGAGACTTAGGCAGACAGGTAACCTGGCACTAGTCAAATCTGGGCCTCTCGGAGGTGTCTGTGACTCCCTTCTGGAGAGAGGAGAAATGTTTACAGGAATCCTTCTTTCTGGGTTTTTCTTACAGTGCAATCCACAGGACTGGATTTCATCCAGATGCATCAGGAAAATGCCTGAATTCTCTGCCTGTTTCCTGGGTGTCAGCCATGCCTGTCCCAGCTATTTGTTGCCATATAAATAAACTACCCAAAATGTAGTGGCTCAAAACCTCAATTATCACTCACAATTTTGTGAGTCAGGAATTTGGGCAGGATTCAGTTGGGCAATTCTTTTGCTCCTTGTGCTGTTGCCTGGGGTCACTAGCGGCTGTTCAGCTGGTGGCTGGTCTGGAGAGTCTACGAAGGCTTCTCTCATATGCCTGGTGTCTTGATAGAAAAATCTGGAAGTTTGGGCTCAGCTGGATCCCTCTCCCTCCCCATGGAGTCCCAGGGCCTTTCCATGTGGTCCTTCCTACAGGCTGGTGGGACTTCTTACCTGGCAGCTCAGCCCTCTAAGAGACCAGAGTGGAAGCGGCAATACTCCCAAAGCCTAGACCTGGGAGTTGCCGTGGTTCCCTATCGTACTCGGTTGTGGGAGCAGCCGCAGGGCAGCCCAGATTCAAGGAGAGGGGAAGGAGATTGTGCCTCTCAATAGAGGTCCCGAAGAAATGGCAGCCATCACAATACTCTCCCTCCGCTGAACAAGACTTGGAGCTGTATGAAGACTGAGGCACCAAGCAAATCTTAGCTCAAGGTTACCCAGGATGGAATGAAAATTGAAGTAGAGCTCATTCCTGAGAAGCCAGGGTGGTTGGCCTCGGCCAGAGCCCATGTCTATGGATCTCACTGGGATGGTCTAAACAATCAAAACTACAGTGAGGTACCACCTCACACTGGTCAGAATGGCCATCATCGAAAAGTCTACAAATAGTAAATGGAGAGGATGTGGAGAAAAGGGAACCCTCCTACACTGCTGGTGGGAATGTAAGTTGGTGCAGCCACTGTGGAGAATAGTATGGAAGTTCCTTAAAAAACTAAAAATAGAACTACCATATGATGCAGCAATCCCACTCCTAAACATATATCTGGAAAAGATGAAAACTTTAATTCAAAAAGATACATGCACCCCAATGTTCACTGTGGCACTATTTACAATAGCCAAGACATGGAAGCAGCCTAAGTGTCCATCTACAGATAAATGGATAAAGAAGATGTGAGATATATATATATAGATATATATATATGGCATACACACACACACACACACACACACACTCACAATGGAATAATACTCAGCCATAAAAAAGAATGAAATATGCCATTTGCAGCAACATGGATGGATCTAGAGATTATCATACAAAGTGAAGTAAGTTAGACAGAGAAAGACAAATATCGTATGATATCACTTATATGTGGAATCTAAAAAAAATGATACAAATGAACTTATTTACAAAACAGAAATAGACTCACACAGAAAACAAAATTATGGTTACCAAAGGGAAAAGCGGGAGAGGGATAAATTAGGAATTTTGAATTAACACATACTACTATATATAAAATAAACAACAAAGACCTACTGTATAGCATAAGGAAGTATACTCAATATCTTGTAATAACCTATATAATGGAAAATAATCTATCTATCTGAATCACTTTGCTGTACACCTGAATCACTGCATATCAACTATACTTTAATTAAAAATTAAAAATAATAAAAAATAAATGGGGGCTTCCCTGGTGGCGCAGTGGTTGAGAATCTGCCTGCCAATGCAGGGGCCACGGGTTCGAGCCCTGGTCTGGGAAGATCCCACATGCCGCGGAGCAACTGGGCCCGTGAGCCACAACTACTGAGCCTGCGCGTCTGGAGCCTGTGCTCCACAACAAGAGAGGCCGCGACAGTGAGAGGCCCGCGCACCGCGATGAGGAGTGGCCCCCGCTCGCCGCAACTGGAGAGAGCCCTCGCACAGAAACGAAGACCCGACACAGCCATAAATAAATAAATAAATAAATAAATAATAAAAAATTTAAAAAAAAACCAATTCTTAGGAAATTTTTTTTTTTAATTTTATTTATTTATTTTATTTATGGCTGTGTTGGGTCTTCGTTTCTGTGCGAGGGCTTTCTCTAGTTGTGGCGAGCGGGGGCCCCTCTTCATCGCGGTGCGCGGGCCTCTCACTGTCGCGGCCTCTCTTGTTGCGGAGCACAGGCTCCAGACGCGCAGGCTCAGTAATTGTGGCTCACGGGCCCAGCTGTTCTGCGGCATGTGGGATCTTCCCAGACCAGGGCTCGAACCCGTGTCCCCTGCATCGGCAGGCAGACTCTCAACCACTGCGCCACCAGGGAAGCCCAATTCTTAGGAATTTTTTTAAAAAATAAATAAATAAAAATAAAAATAAATGATCAGCTAGGTCTTATCCTTGTGCTGCATCTGTCATTTTCCACTGCTCATTCAAATTTTCTCTGAGTTAAATCATGGCTCTCTCCTGGAGTCTTTCATCCTTTAGAGGCTTAACCAGTGGAACAGGTCTCTAGTGTCTTCTAAAAAGCTTCACAAATATTCAAAAAAGATTTAATGAGGCCTCATTAGAAAGGCAGATTTTTTTGACCACAAAAAAAAAAAAGAGAGAACTTCATGTTTGAAAAATATTTAAATACTGGGTCAGCTTCTGCAGAGCGCTTCAAAGAAAGAATGTTATGTCTAAGTCAGAATCTGAACATAAAAGTTCGAAAGATAACATGATAATGCTCACTTGGCAACTCCATCTTCCTGATGGAAATGCAAACAGGCAAAGGCAGAGCCTTTTTTTCAAAATGGATTGTAAACGCTAGGCCCTACCGCCATGCTAATTTGAAGATTATTTTATTACTGTGTACTTTTCAAGGCTAAATTGGAAACATCTGTCTTCCTGAGAACTAACAGGAAAAAGATTACAACTGAGGATGAGATGGCAAAGTCCATTTTAATTGCCTCATGCTGAAGATGGGAGCATCTCCGGGTGCAGGAAGCATCTCCTTTCATGCACCCCAGTATTTCATGAACTATAGCTAAGAACATACCACAAGTACATAATGCGTCCAGGCTCCTATTTATGAAACGTAAGTTAATTCTCTAAGTTGCTTTTTAAAAGAAAAAATTTTCCCGAAAGCATCTGGAACCAGATGACCACAGGCGTTCCTGACCTGCATGTTCAAGTTAATCATGTTCTATTCCCTCCATATCTAGATGCTCTGATTCTGATCTGCTTCCTCATTGTCTTGAATCACAGGAAGGTGTGTCTTTTCCCAGGATCACCTTCTCCAATAGTCCTCAAGGTCCTCGTGAGAATTACGCATGTAACCAGATTGTTCCCTAGGCTTTCTCTCTGGGTTCCAAGTAAGCTCACCTATAGTCAGGGCTGCTGCTTGCACTCTCTAGACCCTCCCATCCAGGATCTGCTGCCCTCTCCATCCTTCTGCCCCCTCCATCCTTCTGCCCCACCACTGGGGCGTCCCCCACTGCGATGTCTCTGCCTCCCCAGCCCCGAGTGACACTGATCTTGGAAGCCCTCACCTCCTACTGCCCAGAAGCCTTCCACACCTCCAGCCTCTGAGGATGTCCTTCTCAGATCTCGGGGAAATGCTTCCTAATCCTCACCACCCTCAGACAGACTTCCCACACCAGAACTGCTGAGCTCCTAAATTGGATACAGTTGTTTTCTTTATAGTGGAGCCCTTTTCTTCCCAGCAGGCACAGGCACCAGAAGTTGGGGTGAGGGCTGCTGGAGGGGGAGCCACTAGGTGGAGAACTGGTCAGGCACAGCCTCACCCTATAACTGGAACCACTGTAGCTTGGTCAGTCGAACTGTGCCACTCAACCTGTCAACTCTTCCAGCCTTCCTTCTCACCCATTGTTGATCTTTTTTTCTCAGTAGCCAAGATATCCTTCCTAGAAATATGGCTTCCTTTAGGGACTCCCCAGTCAAGAATGGCCATTAGACTCATGGAAGGAGACCCCTGCCTTGAGCCCCATGTTTTAGGGATTCTGCTTTAGCTTTCTAGGTGTGTTCCATCTCATAGGGCGAAGCGTCCACAGGCCCAAGGGAACATCCTCACCCGGAGACCATGGTCTTCCATGCTCCAGGCACCCAGGATCCTGGAATCCCTGCCTGAATGGCCCCAAGAGCACTTCTAGAGTCTGCACACCCTCTTATCTGGGGTCTGTTCTCCCAAGGGCAGGCTGCACCTCCAGGACATGAAGCCTAGACCTGGGAGGTGGCCCAGGGGCAATTGTTTGGGGGATTCTGAGGAAGAGCTTAGGAGAGAGGCCTAGAGTGTCCACACACGTAAACTTGAATCTTCTTGCTCCATCACAGCTGGAGCTGATGTGCACACAGAAGACAGGCAGATCCCAGGCCGGGGACTTTTCCCCTCACTGCATTTCCCTCACTGTAAGCCTAGGGAAAAGGGCTTTAGTGGGACCACTTAGAAAACATCATGTGTGTCCCCTGCTTGGGGTACCCAGAGGACCAATGTCCGACTCATGCCTGATAAGTCTAAACAGGGCAGGATGGGGTGGTTCCTGAACTGTGGGCAGAGGCAAGGACAGGCTGCTGCTGGGTTTGGTCTTAGCAACCTCGTAAGGAATGTGTAATGGGCAAAGGATGGGCCATGAGATCAAGCTGGGGAGGGACTGTCTTAGATCCTGCCCTAAAAGGGCTTCCCCAGAGCTGCAAGGGGACCCTAACAGAAAGAGACCAGAATATTACAATTAGAAACAGGCCTTGCATAAATGGTGATGTGTACGTGACAGGTGAGAAATAACCCTATTTTCTCTCTCATCCCCATGACCTGCGCTGGGAGAATCCAGTGAAGGGGGGAGCTGCCAGCCCACAGCTCTTACTCACCAGGCCTCTCCCCCAACCCCTGAGGCTTCCCTGCCTGTAGGCCGCCCTTCACCCCCTGCTAAAACTGGCCAACGATCACTGAGTCTCAGACTCAGCTACTCACAGACCGGGTCAGAAGTACCTGCAACCCCTCAGTGTCTGGTTTCTACATTTAAAAATTATCCAAGTCACAAATATATTCTCCTACAAAATCAACAATTCAAAGATTTATAGAGTAAGAAATGAAAAGTCTCCCTACACCTGCAGCCCAGTCACATGTCCCTTAGCAGATGCGACCTCTAAGAAGGGTCTGTGCATTTCTTCCAGTTTGTCCTCATCCATGCATTTACATACACACAACATAAACACACACACACACCACACATACACAAAACAACACACGCACAGTTTGTGTATTTCATAAATGGGATTCCACTGCCACCTATTCATTTCATCTTACAATATGTCTTGGCGTTCCTTGTAAGGATGTCCTATGATTTATTGATTTAATCAGTCCTATTCTGAATGCAGGTTGTAGAGCAAGTGGTATAGAGCACACTCTCGCCAGCCCACCAGGAGTCAGATCACATCACAATTCCGCCTCCTGGTAGCTGTGGGACCTCAAATAAACTGCTTCTTCACCCTGTGTGTCTCAGGCCCTTCATCTGTATAATGGGGATAATAAAAGCACGTACAAGGGTGTCACAGAAGATTAAGTGAGTTCGTTTATGTAAAGTGCCTAGAAAAGTACCAGCCCACAGAAGGCCTTGTACAAGTATTAGCCATTATTCACAGTATAGCTATATTTCCAATTTTGCAATGATAATATTTTAGCAAACAACTTGTAGACAGTTCCGTGTGAGTATTTCTATGGGACAGATTTCTCTTCCTAGAAGTGGAATTGCTCTATTAAAAAGCATACACATATTAATTTTGCTCAACCCTACTAAACTGTGTCTCCAAAAGGGAGAAAATATGTGTGAGAGTGTGTATTTATTTGCACCTGCACCAGTACTGGGTGTCATCTCTGAGACTCTGGCAACCCATGGGTTGAAGTGGTGTTGTGATGTTTTATTTGCACTCTGCTGGTTACCATTAAGGGTGAGAATCCTTTCACAGATTTGTTTCACAAATTTGTCCCACCCCGTCCCCTTTCTCTTCTTCTGTGAATCCACCAGCCATGGTTTTTGCCTGTTTTGTCACTGCATTACTTTTCTTTTTCTTATTGATTTGTAGTTGCTTTCTCTATATCATGGCTATTAGCCATTTGTGATTATATATGTTACAAAGATTTTTCACCCAGTAAGTCATCTGCCTATTATTAGTTTGTCATGCAAAAGTATCAAATTTTTGGCGGTCAATTCTGAAAATCTTTTCCTTTGGCATTTTGTGTCTTGCTTAGAAAGGCTTTTTCCCACCCTAACGTCATGGAAAACAGTCCGCATTGCTGGAGGATAATTCGTACCAAGGAAATAATGAAAAAAGGTTTGGGTTGAAATTTTATCTGGAAAAAAAAAGAAATTAAATAATTGTTTTTATATTATATCTAGCAACATTTCCATTACAATTTCAACTTCAGCTAGTTTTCAAAATGAACTAGAAATAAATCAAGCTTTTACAGAGGGTGATAATTTTTCAGATAAAATTCTATGATTATGTTAACATAGTCTCCATTTTTTACAGAACGGTCATTTTTACAAAAATATTTGCAGGTGTCATCAACTCTCCCAAAGGTTTCTCTGCATCCTTTCATGTCTAAATCATCCCATTTTGAAGAATCTATCCTGATTTTCTTGTAAACTTCCCCGTCTCCTTTCCTTAACTGGTTCCACGCTTCCAGAGTCTTGTTTGCTGACAGCTTTGCACGAGATCTGAGCACTGAGCCGCCAACATTTTCACCAACTTCATGAAAAATTCTACCCCTTTGGCCAGATTTGCATTGTCATTATGCAGTCTGTTTATTTTGGCACGGAAGTTTTGAGTGTTTATAACACCAGACTCTAATCAGAGATCTTTGGTATCTGGGACAGATGTTTGAGCAGAGGAAGACTTTACTGTGGCCAATTCATTACTTACTATTTTCAGCATGTGTATAGTTTTGCTTTCTGGGGAACTCTATAACTTCAGGAACTCAGATCAGGAGTCCTGGGACAACGACGACTCCTTAGCCTGCCATGCCATTTAATTCACCCAATACCAAGGGTGTGTGCTGAGCGCTATTTTAGACACAGTGAATAAGGTCCTGTGTTAGTCAGGGTTGTCCAAAGAAACTGAACCAATAAGATACATACAATATTTATATTAAATATAAATATATTTATTATGAGAAGTTGGTTCATGTGATTATGGAAGCTGAGAAGTCCCCTGATCTGCTCTATGTAAATTGGAGGCCCGGGAAAGCCAGAGGTGGATTTCCAGCCTGGGTCTGAAGGGTGCGAGCCCCAGTCGGAGGGAAGGAGAAGACACATGTCCCAGCCCTGCAGTCAGGCAGAAAGAGTGAATTCTCCCTTCTTCCACCTAAGTGTTCTACTCAGGCCCTCACAGGTTGGGTGATGCCCCCCACGTGGGGAGGACCATCGGCTTTACTCAGTCCTCTGATTCCAGTGCTAACCTCTCCTGGAAACACCCTCACAGACACACCCAGACATGTTTAACCAGCTATCTGGGCATCCCATGGCCCAGTCAGGTTGACATGTAAAGTTACCCATCGCAACACCTTTGGTAGTTGTATTTCCTATAGCTGCAGCATTTATCCCCTTTTCTACCGAAGAACTGGACACACTGAACAACCACCCTCTTAACCTCCCCCCTCCATCCCCTTCACACACACACATACACCAACACCACCTGGCCCACCTCCTCCTAATCGTTCCCATGAGAACCTCAAAAGGTTGTTTCCAGAAACACCAGGGACAAACCAAAATGAATACCTGTGAGAAAGTTAAACCCTGGTCTGGGCGAGAGGAAAGTTCAGAAGTGAATGACATAAGGAACACACGGCCTCATCCTCTCACCTGACAAATGGTGGATGGCGTCAAGCTGGGAAGAAGACGGACCCCGCTGTCTTCCAGATCTAGAACTCCATAACTCAGCATCGGGCTGTCTTGAGCCAGGACTGACTCGTGTTAGCCCAAGCTCCCCAATATATTATGTGAAACAACTGTGTCAGAGCCTCTGACAATGCCAGACACTATGGTGAGGGAAGAAGATGAAAAGACCGTGGTCCATGCTCTCAACGATATTCCAGTAGAGTTGGAGAACAGGTAACATTACAGCAAAGGCCGTGAGGGTCGCTCCTGAGTGTGTGAGGGTGGGGTGGTGTATTCACATTGGGCTCCGTGGGGTCCCAGAGGCTCCAGGAAGGTTTCCACGAGGCCACCACAAGAAGAGCCGGGCTCTGGGCTGCCCCCCACCTACCCGGACATTGATGGGAGCAACTGCTTTTATCAGGTTTACATTTGGGGTGTGATTAAAGATGTTATTTAAAGAAAAGATTGCTTTTAAAGATTAAAAACCTGTGATCTAGAGCAAGGGTCAGCCTGGGGGCCAAATCTGGCCCATCCTCTATTTTTATAAATAAAATTAAATCGGAACCCAGCCGTGTTCATGCATCCATCGCCCATGACTGCTTTGTGCTCCAAGAGCTGAGGGGAGTCGTTGAGACAGAAACCGTATGGCCCACAAAGCCTAAAATATTTACCCTCTGGCCTTTTACAGAAAAAGGTTGCCAATCCCTGATTTAGAGGAAAGACATCTGGAGTCGGACCAGCTCAGATAACTGTTCATCCATGGAGGCAGTGAGTCACGAGGCAGAGGCAGGACAGGCCCCAGTGGCCAGATCTCCCTCCCATGATCCCCCAACATCACCATTAAAGTTTCATTCCCTCAGCCACCAACTGCAGTGCAAATCCGTCTACCCTCCCCAGGGACGCTGGGCAAGTGGCCTCTGTGCCCTCCTGCCCCAGCCGCGCTGTCCTCGAGGCGATTCACGGTGTGGAAAGGAAGCATGGCTTCAGGGTCTCTTCTGCAGCCTGGCACCTAGTTTTGCATTTTTTTCTTAAAGAGGGCTCCAAAAACATGGAATCTGCTGCCAGCTCTCTTCAATACATTCCAGGTAGTACCTGCCCTGTCCGGCAGAGCCTTTGACTCTCACCCCTTTAGACCTGTTGAGTTCACGGACAGTGAGCTCTCCACCCGCCTCCCCCGTAGGGCAGGCCCCTCCCTGCCAACCAGACCCCTTATTGGGGAAGGGGGATCTTCCCCCACTGATGACTGAGGCTAGGTGGGTGTGATGATTCATCTTGTGTGTCCGCTTGGCTGGGCTGTGGTACCCAGACATTTGGTCAGACATTATTCTGGATGTTTCTGTGAGGGTGTTTTGTGGGTCAGTTTAACATTTAAATTCATAGAGTTTGAGGAAAGCAGATTGCCCTTCCTAGTGCGGACGGCCCTCATCTCATTAAAGGCCCACATAGAACAAATGCCTTCCTCCCCTGAGCAAGAAGGAATTCTGCCAGCAGACACCCTTGGACTTGAACTGCAGCCTCAGCTCCTCCCTGGGGGTCCTGCCTGCCAGCCCACCCTGCAGATTCTGGACTTGCCAGCCTCCATGATGGTGTGAGTCAATGCCTTAAAATACAATACGTCTCTCTACATAGATATCTCGATGCGTATCTCTCTACACACATCCTGTTGGCTCCGTTTCTCTGGAGAACGCTGACTGATCCCATGGGTAAACCAGGCCTGGTCTTCCTGTTCATCCACACAGGTTCAATTCGGGGCAGGAAGTGGGAGGTCCAGAACATTCTCTGACCTGGCATTTCAGGGCCAGGCACTTTGAGGGTCACTGGGTACTTGCATTGTTACCATTAATAAAATCAATGCTTAGACCCCATTTGGACCCCTTAAGTCTGTTCTCTGTCAAATAGAGAGGGGAAAGGGACCAGCAGTTGGCACCCTTAACCTTCAACATTTATCACAGTCAGTTTAAAAGGGATCTGAAATTCATTCAGTCAAAGGTGTAAATGATCTTCTGGAAAAACAAAATCTTTTTTTTTTTCCAGAGACATCTGAATTCCCAAAGGAACAACTTTTACTGGTTTTCCTAGTGGTTTTATTTTCTTCCTCATACTTCTGTGAATTTTCCATATATTCTTCAATTAGTAGGTGTCTTTTTTGTGTTGGAAAAATAAAATTTAAATATAAACTTAGGACTTCCCTGGTGGCGGGGTGGTTAAGAATCCGCCTGCCAATGCAGGGGACACGGGTTCGAGCCCTGGTCCGGGAAGATCTCACACGCCGCAGAGCAACTAAGCCCATGCACCACAAATACTGAGCCTGTGCTCTAGAGCCCGCAAACCACAACTACTGAGCCCACATGCCACAACTACCGAGTCCATGTGCCACAACTACTGAAGCCCACGTGCCTAGAGCCTGTGCTCCACAATGAGAAGCCACCACAATGAGAAGCCCGTGCACCACAACGAAGAGTAGCCCCTGCTCGCCGCAACTAGAGAAAGCCCACCTGTAGCAATGAAGACCCAATGCAGCCAAAAATAAGTACATAAAATAAATAGATTTATTAAAAATAAATAAATAAATATAAACTTACTGGGTTTCACTGCTTCCTGTCCCCCAAATCACTGTCATTTTCTACTTGCGTTTGATATTGAGGTGACCTGCATTGTAAACTCAAGCTGGAGTTCAACCCCCCTGTTTCTGCAGATTCAGTTATTCATGTGCTGATTCACTCAACACATTTTCACTCAGCACCTACGTGTCCAGGCACCGTAACAGGTGCTGGGCCTCTGGAGTCAACTGGCCTGAGTTCACATCCCAGGTCTGCCCCTAGTTAGCTGTGTGACCTCAGCCAAGTTACTTCATCGTAAAACAAGACAAACACTGGATGAAATGGGTCAGCAAGTGAAGGGGTTAAGGCAGCCTGAGTGGCTATGAGTTCTCAGTACCAATCAGCTGTTGCCATTTCAGATGCTGATAAGGGAACAACTTTGGTGGCAGGAGTTTCTGTCAGCTGGTTTCTGTTTTCAGAGTGAAAGGGGCAATGGTCAGGCTGTCATTTTGATGGAAGCAAAGAAGGTGTGAAGAAAGAGGGAAGTGAGCGGGATGGATGGTAGTGATTGGGGTCCATATACCCCTAGCAGCACTGGGCTGGGGTCTTGTGATGTCCTCCAGGGCACAGCGTAGGAGCAAAAGGAAGACCTGGATTAGTCCCAGCTGGGTTTCACCTGGGCGTCATGGAAGGCTGTAGGATCCAGGGACATGGGTGAGAACATGGCCACGTGACAGACAGAAGAAGCATACACAGGAGTGCGGTGCCCGGCCTGATGCTATAGAGGACGCCAGGCTGTTACGTAACTAGAAGGGGCCTCCCCATGGCTCAGGGCACCAGGAGGGCAGCATCACTTGTATTTTTCAAATTGAACCCGCCTCAGGCTCTAACACACCAGATTAGTAGAAAGTTAAATATGTCCGGCTTGCGGTTTCCCGCCAACCTCCTATCATTGTCCAAAAGCGCATGGGCTTATTAGTGTCTCCAAGGCCAGTCCCATCCAGTCATGGAGCAAAAGCCAGACAAATGCCCTTAGGGCTGAAGGAAACCACAGTCACCCCCAGAACGCAGCTGTTCCAGAATTAGCTGCCCGGCCAGGCAGCGGGGATCACAAGATCTACAAGCAAATAACTCATCTTGTCTGATTCAAAGAAATCATGGACGCTACTGTGGGTTTCAAAATGGAGCAATTCTTCAAGCGGAATCCCACTTTCCCAGGATAACGCTACCCCAAACCAGCCCAGACCCCCAAGGTCCCACTGCAAACACACACCCTGTAGCTGGCAGTGAGGCGCCCCCACCCAACACTACTTCAGGACCATCTTATCCCCATGACACCCTAGATCATCCCACTGAGTCCCGGTCCCCTTCTCCTCGCGGCTGGGGGCTGAGGAAGGCCTTGGAGGGATCTCTCTGTTGACCTGACTCAGGAACCTTCTCAATCGGTAAAGATCCAAATTACATTCAACCTCAAAAGGGAAAAGACTGGAGTTTCCGTTGCTTTCCGCAAGGGAAGTTCTTTATTTTCCTATAGTTTGGTGAAGAGAGGGATGGGTGGCCTCGATCAAGTCACCACAAAGGCCCGCCCCACCTCTACAGGGCAGAAAAATAACTGGCAACGGCAGCTTCTCTCCACGGGAAAAAAAAAAAAAAACACTAAACTAAAAATTGATTAAAACTCAACAATAATAAACACCACAACTAAAAGATGGGCCAAAGACCTGAACAGACACCTCAGCAAAGAAGATATACAGATGGCAAATAAGCACATGAAAAGATGCTCCACGTTACACTGTTTACTTTGCAGGGAAATGCAAATTAAAACAACAGTGAGATACCACTGCATACCTTTTAGAACAGCCAAAGTCCAGAACACTGACGACATCAAATGCAGGTGAGGATGTGGAGCAATGGGAACTCTCATTCGTCACTGGTGGGGATGCAAAAGAGTACAGCCGCTTTAGAAGTCAGTTTGGTAATTTCTTACAAACTCACATAGTCTTAATATACAATCCGGCAATCACGCGCCTTGGTAGTTACCTAAAGGACTTGAAAAACCTGCATACGATGTTTACAGCAGCTTTATTCATATTTGCCAAAACCTGGAAGCAACCAAGATGTCCTTACATAGGTGAATGGATTAAAAAACTATGGTACATCCAGATAATGGAATATCATTCAGCACTAAAAAGAATCGAGCTATCAAGCTCTGAAAAGATATGGAAGAACCTTAAATGCCTGTCCCTAAGTGAAAGAAGCCAATCTGAAATGGCCACATATTATATAATTCCAATTATATAACATACGGAAAAGGCAAAACTATGGAGACGGTAAAAGGATCAGTGGTTGCTAAAGGTTAGAGGGGAGGGATGAATAGGTAGAGTATAGAGGATTTTTAGGGATGTCAAAGTACCGTATATGATAGTGACGGATACATGTCATCATACAGACGGTCCCTGACCTACGATGGTTTGACACGGTTTTTCAACTTTACGATGGCGCAAAAGCAATACACATTCAGTAGAAACCATACTTCAGATTTTGAATTTTGACTTTTTCTGGGCTAGGGATATACAGTGCGATCCTCCCTCACGCTGCCAGGAAGCAGCAACTCCCCATCGGCCATGTGATCACGAGGGTAAACGACCAAACCGGTACATTTAGAGCGTTCTGAACCCAACCATTCTGTTTTTCACTTTCAGCACAGCACCCAATACATGACATGAGAAATTCAATGCTTTGTTATAGTATAGGCTTTGTGGTAGATTATTTTGCCCAACTGTAGGCTAATGTAAGTGTTCTGAGCGCATTTAAGGTAGGTGAGGCTAAGCTGTGATGTTCAGTAGGTTAGGGGTATTAAGTGCATTTTCAACTTACTATATTTTCAACTTACAATGGATTTATTGGGACATAACCCCACTGTAAGTCAAGGAACGTCTTCTGTCCATTTGTTCAAGGCCTTAGAATGTACAACACCAAAGAGGGAACCCCAATGTGAGCAATGGCCTTTGGGTGATGATGACGTATCAACATAGGCTCCTCAGTGTAGGGGAAATCTCTGCACCTTCTCAATTTTGCTGTGAACCTAAGATTGCTCTAAAAAAATAAAATCTTGAAATGTTTTAAATAAATAAATGATGGACTAGTAAAGATACCGTTGCCATTGCTTTATTCAAGCAGAAGTAGATGGGTTAGAGAGAGTATATTTCTTCTTTCAAAATTAGATTTACCGGGCTTCCCTGGTGGCGCAGTGGTTGAGAGTCTGCCTGCCAATGCAGGGGACGCGGGTTCGAGCCCTGGTCTGGGAAGATCCCACGTGATGCGGAACAACTGGGCCCGTGAGCCACAGTTGCTGAGCCTGCGCGTCTGGAGCCTGTGCTCCGCAACAAGAGAGGCCACGATAATGAGAGGCCCGCGCACCGCGATGAAGAGTGGCCCCCACTTGCCACAACTAGAGAAAGCCCTCGCACAGAAACGAAGACCCAACACAGCCATAAATAAATAAATAAATAAACTCAAAAGTTAAAAAAAAAAAAAAAAATTAGATTTACCTTGGACAACGGTCCTCATTCATTCAACCCACAAGTAGTTATTGCACATGGCAGGCACTGCTCTAAGCACTGGGGATGCAGCAGGGAGCAAATAAACCAAGAGCACTGCGCTCGTGAAACTCACATTCTCATTAGCTATGTGACGTCATGAAGCGCAACAGAGGAAAATATCAGAGTCCGGGGAGGGAGCGAAGAGCCCAGTGGTCCACAGGATGGTCTGGGAAGGGCTCTCTCATAAGATGACTTTTGAGTAGAGACCTGGAGGATGGAAGGAATGCTTTTCAGGTGGAAGGAGCAGGGAGGGCAGAGGGCAGGACCCCACAGAGTGTGCTTAAGGAGGCTGCAGCAGGGTGAGGGAGGGCCACAGTGATGGGAGTTGAGATCAGACGCTTGGGGTGGGCACAGAACGTGCAGGGCCTTGAGGTGAGAACTTCGTATTTTACTCTGTGTCATATGGGGAGACACTGGATGGTTTGAGCAGAGAGATGATATGGTCTTGTTTCCATTTTAAAAGGACCATGCTGGCCCCTGGCACCTACATGGAGAAAGAAGCCTTAAGGGGGCAAGTTAGAAATATGGAGACCTTAGTAGGAAGTATTTTCCAATAGTCTGAGGGTGATGTTGGCTTGGACGAGGTTGATGGTAGTGGTGGTAGTGAGAATTGGTAAAACGCTAGATAAAGTCATTAGGATTTGCCAGTGGGTTGGATGTGAGTACGAGAAAAAGAGTGAAGGATGAGCCTTTGGAAAGATGATGTGGCAATTTACCGGGATGAGGAAAACCAGAGAAGGGCTGGTTGGGATGGGGAGTTGGGAAGAAACCAAAAGTTTGATTTTTAACTGTGCTTGATTTGAGATCCCTATTAGACATGCAGGGGTGATGTCAAGTCTGGAATTCAGGGGCAAAGGCTGGAGTGGTTTGGAGTGGTCAGCATATGAATGGTACTGAACATGGAGGGACTGATGAGATGGCCTAGGGAGTGGATGTAGACGGGGAAGAGTGAGCCATGGGCATCCTAGTGCTTAGAGCTCAGAGATAAAAGGAAGAACAGGCAGTGCACACTGGGAAGGGGTGGCCTGTGACATAGAAGGGAGAACCAGGGGAGAGCAGGGTCTTGGAAGTGGGGAACATGTTTCAAGAAGGGACTCAGCAACGATGTCAACCACACTTGGTCAAGATGAGGACTGAGACTTGGCCATTGGATTTGGAGAGTGAAAGTCACTTGTGGCCCCGACCCAGCAGTTTAGATGGAGTGTTAGAGGCAAAAACCTGATTGGAAAGAGACCCAAGAGAGAACAAGAAAAGAGGAGTGAGGACAGCAAGTATAGAAAACTCTTTTGAAGAGGTTCACCACGAAGGAGGGCAAAGAAACGGGGTGGTAACTAGAGAGAGGTCTAGTGTTAATGTAAGGTATTTGGTTTTTCCTTGGTTTTGTTTTGTTTTAAGATGGATGATAAATGACTTAATAGAGAGAGAAGAATTGACAATGCCAGACAGAGGGAACTATTCCCAACACTGACTCTGGGTGAGTGAGAGAGGAGAGTTTCAGCACATAGCAAGAGGTAGTGTTCTTAGGTTGAGCACAGAATAATTCCTCTCCTGCAACAGCGGAGAAGCCTGGGAGTTTCTTTTCAACTTTTGGCCATAAGGTGGCAGTAGACAGCTTCGTATAAACCCAACGACCCTTAAAGAACACCTCTGGGGAAATGGCAAAAGCTGAAGTCAATTTAAAAAAAATTTTTTTTCTAAGACTCGCTCTGAAGGACCACACTGCCCTCCAGCCTTCCAGCTTCTTCTTAAATAGCATCTTCTCGGTCAGTCCTTCCCTGTCCAATCTCGCCCTAAGTAGGTCCACAAGGCTTTCTGGAGGAGGTGATACCCAATCAGACTCAAAGGACATGTGGCGCTCTCTGGGGAAGAGCATGGGGGACGGTAAGTGCCAGGCGGTTACTCAGGCAACGACAGCTGGGACTGATTTGAGAACCAGGCTGAGGGCAGGAAGAGTAGGATGGCGGCAGGAATGTAGCCAGGAGATGCTTGCCTACCCTGCACCCCACCCCTGGGAGTAGAGCAGGGTGGTAACTATGGAAAGGACAGGAGGGCGTAACACACACTTAGTAGGTAACAGGAAAGGGACACCTGGAGACCGGCTCTCAGCTCTCTATTGTGGGTGAACAGGAGGATGCTGGCGTGAACCCAATGCAGACGACCAGCACCGGGGAGGCAGAGCCAATTTCCAGGAAAGGTGACGACCACGGTTTTGGACAGTGGGGTCTGAAATATGTGGAGAGTATTCAGGGAAGATGCGCAGTTTTACACATAAACATGGTGCCTGGAAGAGAGGGCTAGGTGGAACTCAGTAATTATTGTGAACATAGTTAAAATACAAGAGAACTGGTTACTGTCAACATAGTTAAAACCTAAGAATAGGGGGCTTCCCTGGTGGCGCAGTGGTTGAGAGTCTGCCTGCTAATGCAGGGGACACGGGTTCGAGCCCTGGTCTGGGAAGATCCCACATGCCGCAGAGCAACTAGGCCCGTGAGGCACAACTACTGAGCCTGCGCGTCTGGAGCCTGTGCTCCGCAACAAGAGAGGCCGCGACAGTGAGAGGCCCGTGCACCGCGATGAAGAGTGGCTCCCGCTTGCCACAACTAGAGAAAGCCCTCGCACAGAAATAAAGACCCAACACAGCCAAAAATAAATAAATAAATTTAAAAAAAACAAATACCTAAGAATAAGTGACATCTGTTGGGCAGAGCCTATGTAATGAGAAAGAACATCAACACTGAGAATCATCAATATTTAAGGATAAGCAGAGGATGAAAAACTCTCCAGAAGGAGAATGTGGAGTGGGAATCCAGGCCGTAGTGAGTTTCAAAAAGGGAGGCTGTATTAGTCTGCTAGGGCTGCCATAACAAAGTACCACACACTGGGTGGCTAAAACAATAGAAATTTATTTTCTCATGTTTCTGGAAGCTAGAAGTCTAAAATCAAGGTGGGTTGGCAGAGTTGGTTTCATCTGAGGCCTCTCTCCTTGGTTTGTAGACGGCCGCCTTCTCCCTATGTCTTTACATGGTCTTCCCTCTGTGTCTGCATCCTAATTTCCTTTTCTTATAAAGACACTAGTCATCTTGAGTTAAGGCTCACCTTCATGACCTCATCTTAACTTAATTCCCCTTTTAATTTTTAAAAAATTTCTATTGGAGTATAGTTGATTTACAAGGTTGTGTTATTTTCTGGTGTACAGTAAAGTGAATCAGTAATACATACACATATATCCACTCTTTTTAAAATGCCTCTTAAAAGTTCTTGTCTCCAAATAAATAATAGTCACAATCTGAAGCACTAAGGGTTAGTACTTCAATATTTGAATTTGGGGGGACACAATTCAGACCATCACAGTGGGTATGATAGAGTCAAACACAGCACAGACACCCAGTAATTTAAAGATGCATAGTGTCCTTTGGGTTTGGTGATGCAGAAATCATGGCTGACCTCAGTGGTGCTTGCTAAAACCAGATGACAGTGGGTTATGGGAGGTTCTTCAATGGGAACAAACACTCTTTGGAGAAAAGTGGATAAAGGCATATCCCTAGAGAGTTTCGAAGAGGAACTATTAATATCTCTGCCCACTTCTTTCATTTGAGAAGCAAGGTATTGAGATAAGGATATTGGGTACCAAATAATTGAAATATTATGAATACTATGATCTCTAGAGTAGAATAATTTCATTTATTGAGCACTTTTTATGTGCTAGAAAAATTCATTTTAATCCTCACAACAAATCTACGAGGTAGTGTTTGTTATCTTCATTAACAAGTTGAGGAACTGAGGCTTTGGGAGTTGAAGCAATTTGCCCACGAAGACACCACTTCAGATGGCCTGGCTGGGTCTCAAAGCTGTTTGAAAGCTCCAAAACCCTCGTCCTTACCCACTTCATTACATTGACTGTATTTAAAATAGACAGCAAATTTGAGACAGGTTATTTGCTAAAAGTTTGTAAGTCATTTGCTTGGATCTTAGAATACATTTTTCCATGGAAATGTGATTGGTAGCGACTGGGTTCCCACCAGCCCACAAGTGTATGTTTAAAGTATAATGTATGAAAAGATGCTTTTTATAAACTACCAAAAAAGAAACATCTAAGGCTTTCTGCCATACTAATGATTAAATGAAACAGCAAAACAAGAATATCACTGAGCAAGAAGTTTTTAAAAATTATCTTAAATGGTAGGACTTGAAAGTGTCAATTAGGAAGTAAGTAGGAGAAGATTCTGGAGCATTTTGTTTTTGAACATCTGAATTTGAAACCCAATTTATCTTTATCTTGTCCAATTTACTTCAAACATATGGTTTCCCTCCACTTTCCTGAATTCAAGTCATTCATTGGCCATGATGGGGGAGTTTAACCAATAAATGTAATTTCAAGATGGTTAGAAATTTTTCTTGAAATTAGTTAATATTTGTAAAATTTAGAATAGTGCCTGGCATAAAGTAATTAGGTTATAAGTGCCGAGTACTCTTCTAGGTTCTTTGAATGTACTATATTAACTCATTTAATCCTTATTAACAATTCTACTGTTGCCCCTGGCTTATATTGGGGGAAATGGGGCCCCAGAGAGACAAGGAACTTTCCCAAGGTAACACAGGTAGCAAATGGCAGAGCTAGAGTCCAAACCCAGATTTTTAATGCCTTTAAATTGTAGGAAAGAGGCTAATGAAGATGTGTGTATCCATTTGTGAAGGTTAGTTTTACGTGTCAACTTGGCTAGGCTAAGGTATCCATTTGTTTGGTCAAACACCAGTTGAGGTGTTGCTGTAAAGGGTTTTTTTTTAGATGTGACTTACATTTAAATCAGTAGACTTTGGGGAATTCCCTGGCGGTCCAGTGGTTAGGACTCACGCTTTCACTGCAGTGGCCTGGGTTCAATCCCTGGTCAGGGAACTAAAATCCCACAAGCCATGTGGCACAGCCAAAAAAAAAAATTTACATCGGTAGACTTTGGATAAAGCAGATTACCCTCCATAATGTGGGTGGGCCTCTTCTAACCAGTTGAAGGCCTTAAGAGCAAAGACTGAGGTTCCCTAGAAGCTGCCTCTAGACTGCAACAGAGAAATTCTGCCTGAGTTTCCAGCCTTCAGACTCAAGACTGCATCCACTCTTGTGCATTTCCAGCCAGCCTGCCGAGCAGCTTTCAGACTTGCTAGCACCAAAAACCTGTAGAAGCCAATTCCTTGAAATAAATAAATCTCTCTCTCTCACACATTATACCTCTCTCCTAGTGGTCTGTTTCTCTGTTCTCTAGCCTGAGCACCCTGACAGCACACAGGTCATAAATATTGCCCACGGTCAGCAATAAAGCTGTGAGAGTGAGAGGCAGACACGAAAGGGAAAGCTCAGCACTTGCGGCTCCCCTGCCTCAGGGGAGGACTTGCGGGGAAGGGCTCCCGTCGGCTCATGTTGGACTTGGACCCAGACAGCCTAGCTTCTGCAGTGCTGGCTTCTCTTGTTGCAGAGCACAGGCTTCAGTAGTTGTGGCACGTGGGCTCAGTAGTTGCAGCACACGGGCTCTAGAGAGCAGACTCAGTAGTTGTGGCACGCAGGCTCAGTAGTTGTGGCTCACGGGCTCTAAAGCACAGGCTCAGTAGTCGTGGTGCACGGGCTTAGTTGCTCCGCAGCATGTGGGATCTTCCCAGACCAGGGCTCGAACCCGTGTCCTCTGAATTGGCAGGCGGATTCTTAACCACTGCGCCACCAGGGAAGTCCCTAATTTCATCTTTATTCCTTCCTCCCTCATGATTTTTGTCAGCTTCTTTGAGATATAATTTCTATACAATAAAATTC